>NW_025999932.1:14553084-14555054 GCF_001458135.2 Marmota marmota marmota
AGATTTTTTCGGCTAGACACAACATCTTTGTTGTATGTGGTGCTGAGGATCGAACCTGGGCCGCACGCATGCCAAGGCGGGTGTGCCTACCGCATTGAGCCACATCCCCTAAAAAGCCCCCATAGCACCCTGTCATTTAAAAAAAAAAAAAAAAAACCGGGACTAGGGGATGTGGCTCAGTGGTTAAGCACCTCTAGGTTCAATCCCCAGTACCCCACCACCCCTACAAAAAAAAAAAAAAAAAAGAGCAAGTGGACATAATTCCTTTGAAAAGTCTTTCTGGGAAAAGAAACAGACAAGAGGCAGTAACCCTGGGGATTGTGAACTTAATCAAATTTCTGTCCGTTTTTAATATGAGAAAATCTTCTGACTGTCTCTGTGCTAATGGGAACCATTCAGAAAAAGGAAGAATTTGATGATGAAGAAGAGAGATTGGGGAAAAAGGAAAAAGTCAAGCTTTGAAAAGACTCAAGAGATGGGGTTCATTGGGGAGCATTTGCACAGGGAAGAGGCCTTTCTCTGGGATCCTGGGCAAGGTTGCAGCAAACAGACCTGAGCTGGTTTGATGGAGACAACACAGGGTCAGAGAATCACACGAGGTCAGGGTCAGCCTGTGGCCCAGCACAGCCTCACTAAAACATTAGCGTGAGGCCAAGCCTCAGCTATAGGCATTTATTAGAAACTGGAAGAGGCAAGGCTGCTCCCCTCAGAGGGAGTGTGGCCCTGATGACACCTTGATTTCAGACTTCCAGCCACCAGAACCATTAGAAAATGACTTTCTGTTGTTTGAAGCCATCCAAGTTTTTGGTACTATGGCAGCCAGAAGAAATGAGTGCAGCTTTGACTCATCTACAGAGATATGGATCTCTTCCTTCCATAGTTCTCCTAAGTCTTTTTTTAGGGGGACAGGGGCACTGGGGATTTAATTCAGGGGCACTCGGCCACTGAGCCACTTCCCCAGCCCAATTTTTGGATTTCCTTTAGAGACTGAGTTGCTTTGTGCCTTGCTTTGGCTGAGGCTGGCTTTGAATTCACTATCCTCCTGCCTCAGCCCCCCAAGCTGCTGGGATCACAGGTGTGCAACACAGCGCCCAGCTCTCCTAAGAGATCAGTAGGAAGGCCATACAGAGGGACACAAGGAGAGAGGGAGGGAGAGAGCCTCAGGAACACCTAGGAATGAAATTTCTCCCGGTCACAGGTGGATCTGTGTGAAGGTAAGTGCTCACATCCGGGAGTTTGACATGATGACTCCCCCAGGGCTTTGGGGACCCAAGGCTGCCCCAGCTCCCAGCAGACCCTGTGGGTGTGTACCTGTCCCTCTCTCTGCCACACCCACAGGGCTCTTCAGGCACACCACAGGGCTGGGCCCTTGACCGTACATGTGACTAACCAAGCTTGGAATGAAGCGTAAACTGCTAGGAAATGCATCAGAACCCATGAATGATATGGAAGTTTTAAAAGTGATAGCACATGTCACAATAAGGGCGGACGGGGTGGAGGCATGTGTGGAGGCTTGAGGAGAAAGAACAGGCTTGGAGAGTTAGCTTAGAGAGTGGGAGAGTGAACTGAACCACGCACGAATGGTACCGTTCCCCCATAAAGCTGTGGTCATGTCTCTGAATGAGGTGAGCCTGCCTGGGGTGGCTGGATTCTTCTGCAAAGCAGAAGACAACTGGTGTGGCTGTGACAGAGGACTGAGTTCCTTCCAGACGACAGAGAGGAAGTGAGGAGTGTTTTCCAGGAGTGATGATGATCCTGGGCTGTGCCATCCAGCTGGACACTGCCGGCAGGACAGGCTGGGGGTGATGGACAGGGTCTCAGTGAGACCTGAGAGCTGCTCAGAGGGATGAGGTTGAAGGATGAGGGATGACAGTGAAGGAACAGCATCTGAATTTGAGGTTTTAGAGGTGGCACCTGATGACAAGAAGGTGCAGGGTTTGTCCATGGATTGGGTGGCTGAGATGGACGGG
>NW_025999932.1:14555079-14593660 GCF_001458135.2 Marmota marmota marmota
GGACGGGGGGGGGCGGGGAGATGACTGAAGAGATGGTTAAGGAAAGGACAGGTCGCAAGGTAAGAGCCGATGAACTGGGGTGGGGTCAGGAGAGCACTCTTGAGGGACTGGGGACAGCGAGGACATTGCTTGCTATAGAAGGCGACAGGAAGAGCGGGGTGTGGTCTGAGGGCCAAGCATCAGGCAGCTGCCGTCTTTTTGCAAGAAGAGGAGGGGAAAGGCCTGAAAGGTGAGGTGCGTGGAGACAGAACCTCTTGGAACCCTCATGGGGCCATCGCTCATGGCAAGGAGGCGGAGTCTGTGTGGGAGGAAGGTGGGAGCCTTCCAGTTCACCAGAGTCAGCCCGGGCTTCCGGGGAACTCCGTGGATGGGCCTGGTGTGGATGAGGGTGGGGAAGGGGATCCTGTCAGAGGATGTCCTGAGCAGTTTGGGGATGACACCTTCATGACTTGAGAGACCCAGGATGGGAGTCCAGACTTATTTTTTAAATCAGTCAGTTGTTCAAAAGACTTTTTGAGAATTGTGAAAACATTGAGGGGACCAGACTGGACCACAAAATGAGACTCAGGCGCACACCTGTGATCCCCCCCCACCACCCCGCTCGGGAGGCTGAGGCAGAAGGATTGAGAGTTCAAACTCAGCCTCAACAACAGCGAGGCACTAAGCAACTTAGAGAGACCCTGTCTCTAAATAAAATACAAAATAAGACTGGGGATGTGGCTCAGTGGTCCAGTGTCTCTGAGTTCAATCCCTGGTAACCACATACCCCCCCCCCCAAGAAAAAAAGAAAAAGAAAGAAAACAGTTAATTTTGGTTCAGTTTCAGAGGTTTTAGTCCAAGGTCGCTTGGCCCTGTTGCTTTGAGGATTCTGCTCTTTAGGATACTCACAGATCGGTGATGAGGAAGACTTCTGCTCAGGATTTTCTGGGGGACATGTGGCAGTGTTCCTTTCTGTCACCCCCAATTCTACTGCTTGGCTGATGAAGAGGGATCTCCATCTCACTTGAAACTTTCAAATCTTTCCTACCCGCCTTCTTTTTCCAGCTCCTTTCTCAAATATGACTTTTTATCTTCAGTTCTTCCTCCCCCACCCCTAATAGATAAAAACAAATACATTACTTTTCATTAACAGATTCACCTGTTCTTTGCATGGACATATGAAAGTGGGGGAAAGTGAGAAGCTCAGAAAAACTCAGAGGGATGATATAAAAACCTTTGGAGGATTGAGAAATGGCCAACAGGCACATCAAGAGATGCTCAACCTCACTAATCACCAGGGAAATGCAAATCAAAACCACGAAAAGATATCATCTCATATCCATTACAACAGCCACTTCCAAAAGGACAGAAGATGCCGAGTGTTGGCAGGATGTGGAAAAACTGGAACCTGAGCTCACTGTTGGTGGGACTATGAAAAAATGCGGCTGCTATGGAGAACTCAAAAATACGAACTACCACATGATCCAGCCAACCACTCAGGGATATATACCAAAGACCACTGAAAACAGGATCTCAAAAGACACTTACATACCCATTGTGTTAGTCAGTTTCTGAAACTCTAACAAACACATTAGGTGATCAGAAGTAGTCAGGTGCAGGGATATCAGCTGCAATTCTAGGTTGCTACTCAGGAGGCTGAGGTGGAGGATAGCTTGAGCCCAGGAGTTTGAGACCAGCCTGGGCAATGGTGCAAAACCCCATTTCAAAACCAGGAGAGGAGGTTTATCTTGGCACATGGTTTCAGTCCACGGTTACCTGGTCCTGTTGCCTGGGGCTGTGGAGAGGCAGAAGATTATGGTGGGGAATGAGTGGCGGAGCCAATGGCTTAGCTGTGGTGGCTCAGAAGAAAAGGGAGAGAAGGGGCTGGGCCCCAATATCCCCTTCAAGAGCACAGCCGCAATGCCCTCACTTCCTCCCACTAGGTTCCTTCTCTTAAAGATTCCACCACCTCCCATGGTGACCAACCCCTCAGAACGTGGGCCTTTGGAGAACACTCATCCAAACCACAGCAATTGTGTCCACAATACCCTGGGGGCAAAGGCAACTCAAATATCCATTGACAGATTATAGGACAAAAAAAAAATGGTATATTTATATCGTGGTATCTAATTTAATTTAGCCTTTTCAAAGGAAGGAAATCCTTCCATATGACAAGGTTGACATGCCTTAAGGACTTTAAATAAAATAAGCCAGTCACAAAAAGATAAATGTGGAGCTGGGAGTGGCAGTGCAGGGCTGTAATCCCAGCCACTTGGGAGGTTAAGGCAGGAGGATTGCAATTGCCAGGCCAGCCTGGGCAATTTAGCCAGGACCTGTCTCTAAATAAAAAATAAAAAGGGCCGGGGATGTGGCTCAGTGGTAGAGCAGCTCTGAGTTTAAGTCCCAGTACTGGAAAAAACAAAACAAAACAAAAAACGGTGGGGAGAGAAGATAAATGCTACAGGATTCCACCTACATGAGATAGACAGGAGTCACTCAGAAACAGGAAGTAGGACAGTGGTTCCGGGCCCAGAAAGAGGAGGATATGGGGAAGTTGTTCTGTGGATATAGTTTCAGTCACTCAAGATGAAGATGTTCTAGGGCTCTGTTGTACAACAATGTGCATAAAGTTAACCTACTATATTCTACACTTAGAATTGTGAAAAGGGTAAATTTATATTCTGTCTTTTCATTACAATTTAAAAAATCTGTGAGGCCCACTCTACAACATGGATAGACCTTAAAGACATTGTTCGAAGTGAAATAAGCAAGGCTCAAGAGAGAACACATGCTGCATGATCCTACCTAGAGGAGGTGCCTACAGGAAGCAAATTCACAGCCACAGAAAGTGGCGACCAGGGACTTGGGGGAGGCAGACGGGAAGTTAATGGGCACAGGGTTTGGAAAGATTGATGAGTTCTGGAGATGGATGGAGCTGGTGGCCCAAAACTGTCAATGCCCTGCATTCCACCAAAACTTGCACTTGACAATGGCTAAAATGGAAAGTTTAGGAAAAGAAAAAATAAAATAAAATCTACAGAAGCTCTCTAGGAAGCTGGGTCAGCTGATTTATAGATGGCAGAGAAAATAACAAAGGTCAGGAAGAAAATGTTGAGATGTAGGTCGTCCCTTCTGTCCATCTAAATCACATCGTCTCCTGGTGCTGAGGATCGAACCCAGTACCTCACATGTGCTAGGTCCTTATCTTCAGTTTAGCAGTTCAAAGTTAGGAGATTGGATTCCAGGTCCAAGAAGAAGACTAGCGTTAAAAATCAAAACTATATCAAAGGAACTATTAAGAGCACTAGATTTTTTTTTCTCTGCAATGACATCAGTTTTTCTTTTTTTCCTTCAGGGAAGCTTGCCAATAAATAAAATAAAAAGCAGGTAATTAAGAACTGGTGTTGTTAACAAGCCTTTTCTGTTTTCATTCATAATAACAGAGCACCCAGTTTCCATATGGAAAAAAAAAAAAGGCCTTTATTTCAATGATTAGTGCAAAACATGAAGAGGATGGAATTAATTGACGATCCCCTTTGGCCTTTGCCAAGTTGGCTCCAGGAGAGTTTGGCAGGGTATAGGGAACGGTTCTCGGAGAAATCAGATTAGACAAAAAAAAAATTCTCACAGCAGAGCTCTCCAGGGAGGGGGAGCAAAGGGATTAATAATTTGATGTGGGGGTCACAAGGGAACCTGTGAAAGACATTGTTGGTAGGTGCAGTACAATGTCCCCCGGAGCCAGAATGGAGGAAAGAGGCTCTCCCTACAGCTCGCCCAGGACCATGCCCACCTTCAGGGATCTGCCTCTATGCAGGCATGTGTGACGACCCTTCTTTTACAGATAATAGCTGTCTCTCAGAACACTCAGCCAGGAAAAGGCTCCTGTGCCACCACAACCAGTCCCCTGATGTGTGTGTGGGTTCATGCCTGAAAGGTGGAGAAGATGATGAAGCGTGTGAATAAGAGTTCTTGGGCCTCCCAGCACCATCTGAACCACCGCCCCAGCCCTGCCCACCCTCATCTTAGCCCTCTCTCCCGTCTGCCATGAGACTTCCCCTTCACATGCATTCTCCAGAGTTCTACCTCAGGGTCAGAGAACTTACAGGTTGTTCAAAGGCATGTCCTGTCATATGTGAGCAGCTTACCAGTGAGAGCAAGTGAAGGAGGGGAGAGGACAGAAATGATGAGGGCCAGGGGGAGGGACTTTCTACTTCTTTCTGCTTTTAAGTTGAGGTCCAGGGCACAGAACAGAGACAAACACCATGGTCTTTCCACCTGCACTGCCCCCACCCTATGACAGGTAGGAAAGGTTGTCTTAGGTGGCCTACCTCCACGTTGGAGCCCATCGTACCACTGTAGGTGGTTAGTTCTTCAGACTCCCTTTAATCACAAGTCCATTAAAAAAAAAATCTCTTTTATTTATTTATTTACTTACTTACTTACTTACTTACTTATTTTTTATGTGGTGCTGAGGAGCGAACCCAGTGCCTCACGTGTGCTAGGCAAGCGCTCTTCCACTGAGCCCCAACCCCAGCCCCAACATATGTCTTATTGCTTCATTTCAAACGTGAGGTGGAAGATATTAGGTTAAATTATTGCCTAATAATGACAAAGGAACAGGAATAAAATCAAGATAAGACTCAGGTTTGTTTATCCAGTGTTTCAAAGAGCAGAAAAGAATTTTTCCAGAAAGTCATGTAAAATTCCAAAGCACAGCCAGCACAGTGGCGTATGTGGGTGATCCCAGGAACTAGGGAGGCTGAGGCAGGAGAAAAGCGAGTTCAAGGCCAGCCTGGGCAACTTAAGGAGACCCTGTCTCAAAAAAACTAATCAAAAGGAACCGAGGTTGTAGCTTAGTAGTAGAGCACCCCTGAATTCAATCCCCAGCACTGAAAAAAAAAAAGAAAAGAAAAGAAAAGAAAAATCCAAAGTGCATTATTGAACTAATGGTGTGGGAAGATTTATAAAAGGAAGCAGAGATCATTGATACATGATCTTAGGTTCAACGAAAAAAATAAATGTAATTCCAAATTAATTGTACTGCTTAAAAAGGTTGATGGGCCATAGTTGTGAAATTCTATATTAAGATTTTAGCAGGTAGCTGATAAAAGTTAGTACGGAATAGAAACAGACATAGTACTGATCTCTTCTGATAGCTTCAGGATGACTGGATGACGTTAAGGTGACTTAAACGCAATGTTATGGCTTGAAAATGAGGTGCCCTCCAGAGCTTCTGTTTTAATGTGGGAACGTTCAGTTCAGAGTTGAAATGATTGGATTGGGAGAGCTGTAAGCTAATCAATTCATCAGAGTGTGAATGAACTGACTGAGTGGTAACCATAGGTAGGTGGGGCATGATTGGAGAGAGGGGTCACTGGGCATACCCTGGAAGAGTTCATCTTCTGGTGACCACCTTCCCCTTTGTCTCTCTGCTTCCTGACCTTCATGAATGGACCAGCTTTTGTGTGCCATGATGTTCTGCCTCATTTTGGACCCAGAGCAATGGAGTTGGCCCACCACAGTCAAAACTTCTGACTCTATGAGCCCTAAAACAACTTTTCCTCCTGTAAGTTATTCCTCTCGGGTATTTTGGTCATAGTGACAAAAACCTAACTAATATGTGTTTTGTTCTCAAATTTTATTTCTTAGATATGCACATTGGAGTATCTACAAGTGAAATTTATATATATAAATTTGTGTTAAAGTACTGGAGTCACACCAGCAAAAGCAGAATGTCTAATAAAACAGATGTTAATAATTGTGGAAGCTTGTACCGTGGAAGATTACTATATTATTATCTCTACTTTAGGTTATGTTTGAAAATTTCCATAATAAGTAATTAAAAGGTCCTTCCCATCATTGGACATGAACAAGTATTTGTTGAATAAAAAAGAATAACCAAAATAATTTTCCTAAGCTTTAAAATTGCATCGTGACTATATCCCCACCCAAATTTCTAAAATTGCTAATTTTCAAATTTATCATTGTTGCTTCTAGAATCCTGTTTTCCTTTTAGATCCTTTATTTATTTACTTATTTAGATATGTTTTTTTCTTTGATTCCAGCACTGCAAAAAAAAAAAAAAGAGAAAAGTATATTTGTAAGTATATCCAGGAAATGATAAGCCTTCTCTAAATAAGAATTTCAAAACCTTGTACTGTTCCCAAAAAAAGAGAGAAATATTCAATAAGAGTGGGAATTATGGGCATCCTCATCTGGTTCTTGATTTTGATTTCTAATCAGAAAAGGTAATGTTTGAGGGGCTGGGGATGTGGCTCAAGCGGTAGTGCGCTCGCCTGGCATGCGTGCGGCCCGGGTTCCATCCTCAGCACCACATACAAACAAATATGTTGTGTCCGCCGAAAACTAAAAAATAAATATTAAAAATTCTCTCTCTCTCTCTCTCTCTCTCTCTCTGTTAAAAAAAAAAGAAAATGTAATGTTTGACATGATTTTATCACAGGTTCCCTTTAAAAGGTAAAGGGATTTCTCTTCTAATTATAGTTTCCACTTTTGGATGGATGAGGAGACCTAAATATGGATTTGTACTGAATGTAGTCAAATGACTTTACAATCTATTAATGGAACCACGTAGATTTTTCTCTTTATATCTGTTATATGATAAATGACATTATTTTCTGCAGTTGAAGGACAAGATCACAACTATTTAGTTTGGATCTTAATTGGTCTTATTTTGATTCTAGAACCAGATGACACTTGATTTCATAAAATAGAGTCAGTATTCAGTGAGCCGAGAAGAGGCCGTGTTAGAGACAGAGAAGGCTAAAGAAAAGAAAAACAAGACATGGGAAGGGGACTGGCCATTCAGGTGCTCTGCCTTAAGGTGAGCTAGGGAGGCCGAACAATGGAAAACCACTGGTTGCTAACTTCAGTGTGTGTAAGGATTGAGGCAGAGGGAATTTTCATTACCTAGCCAATGGAAACTGGCCTGACTGGGAAATTAGCCTGTTATCTCTCTAATCCTGATTTCTCAGAAGGTCAGAATAAGGAGAGTGACTACATTTTAATCATTTTTATTTTTTTTCTTTTCTTTTCTTTTTTTTTTCTTTTTTTCTTTCTCTTTTTTTTTTGTGTGTGTGTGTGTGTGTGTGTGTGTGTGTGTGTGGCAGGGATTACAGATAAACCTGGTCTGTTGGTACCCAGTGCAGGAGCTGAGTTCAACACAAGGGCCTCCTGTGATTTACTTATTTTTGGTGCTGAGGCTTATAACTGGCACATGCTAAGGTAGTTCTCTGCCACTGAGCTATACCCTCAGTCACAGGATCTTGTCATTTTTATGTAACAGTGGTGTTAAGTCATCTTTGAATTGTTGAAGTAAACTCATATATTATTAAAATATATTGCTGGATTTCATTTGCATTAAATTAGTTTATAGTATTCTATTATGATTTTTAAAAATCCCTTTTTAATCTTAAATTTAAAAATTGGGGCTAGGGATGTGGCTCAAGCGGTAACGCGCTCACCTGGCATGCGCGGGGCGCTGGGTTCGATCCTCAGCACCACATAAAAATAAAATAAAGATGTTGTGTCCATTGAAAACTGAAAAATAAATATTAAAAATAATTCTCTCTCTCTCTCTCCTCTCTCTAAAAAAAAATTAAAAATTTTGCCCTTTCTCTCTGTTTTCTTTCTTTCTTTTCTTAATTTTAATTAATCTTACCAGAGAGAATAAACTTTCATTTCCCAATATATGTCTTTGGGTTTATTCTTTTGCAACTTATTTATTTATTTATTTGTAAGATGGACAAATAAAAATTGGATATACCCACGATATACATGATGATTTGGTATATGTATACATTTTGATCATTACCACAATCAAATTGATTAGTGTATCCACCACGACACTTGGTGCAGATGATGTTTTATTTTTAAACTTTGCATTATGGCCAGTATAAGTTCTCCATAAGACATCAATTCTTTTCATTATTTTGTGCCCTAAGAAATTCATCAAAATGTCTCATCTGCGCTTCATAATTCTCCATTTACCAGACACACAATTCTCTGTAACTATTGGATCAAGCTTGCTTAGTTTTATGTCTATATTTTGTATTTGATCTAGAGTTCCTAAGGGGAAAATATGTTAAAATGTCTTGTTATAATTATAGATTTATCAAAGATTTTTGATACTTTTGACTTGTACTATGCTAAATCATTAGATACATGCAAATTCAATATTGTTTTAACTTTCTGTGACTTAAATAATCCTTCAGGGTTGATCCTCTTTATCCCAAATGCTTACTATTTCTCTCTTCTCTACTCCCTCCTTCACTTCCTTCCATGTTTGGCCACAAAGTCCATCTTATTCATTACTGGTGTGTGTGTTAGTTCAGCCTGCCATGACAAAGTACCCTAGACCTGGTGGCTGAAACAACAGAAATCTATTTTCTCACAATTTGGAGGTGGCTGTTCGGGATCAGCATGCCAGTGTGGTTGGCTCCTGGTGAGGCATTTCTTCCTGGCACAGCTGTTTTCTCACAGTGTCCTCACATGCCCTCTCCTGTGTACTTGGAAAGAAAAAGAGCTCTGATTTCTCTTCTTCTTACAAGGACACAAATCCTCTCAAATCAGGGCCCAACTCTGATGACCTCATTTTAATTCCTTCCATAAGGACATCCTCTCAAATACAATCACACTGGAGGTTAGGGCTTCAGCTTAAGAATTTTGGGGAGGGAAGTACACCAACATTCAGCCTATAATGGTTGTAGGCGTTCATTTTGTTGGAGGGGTTACCGTGCTTGGGATTGAACCCAGGGCCTCATGCATGCTAGGCAAGTGCCCTACCAGCCCTCAGTCTATAGTGTTTAATACCGTTAGCCCAACTTTATTTTCAAAAATATTTTCTTGGAATATCAGTTTCCTTCACTTTAAACCATTTTTAATTTGTTATATTTTATGTGAGTTTCTTGCATATTTAGGTGCTATTTTCATATTCAATTTGAAATTTTCTCTTAAGAACAATGATAAGGGCTGGGGCTGTCGCTCAGTGGCAGAGTGCTTGCCTACCACATGTGAGGCACTGGGTCAATCCTCAGCACCACATAAATAAATAAATAAATAAAGTAAATGTATTGTGTTCATTTACAACTAAAAAAGAAATTTAAAAAGATCAATGATAATACATATATAAATATATGTGTAGAAAATACCATATGTAGTGTTTCAAATTTATGGTATTTAAAAAAAAACATTAAGCCCTATATCTACATAATATTTCTGTTTATTGTAAATTATTTGTCATTTTGAAATCCTATTTGAGATGTGGGCATCAGTTCTATAAAAGACTCAATTTCTCTTTACAACTGACCATTCTACCTATTCCCCTTTATGTCTCCTCCAGGTTCATACATTCTGTCCTCCATTTCTTTTAATCAGTCTTTCTTATTTTCCATCTCTCCATTTCTCTGTGATAGAAGCTGACTAGTTTCAGATGTCTTTTCTAATTCACAAATTCACTTTTTAGCTATGACTAAACTTCTATTAATCTCATAATTCAGAGTTTAAAAATTGTGGTGGCCTTTCTCTTTGAGAGTCTGTTCAGTGTTGGGGATTGTCAAAGGTGACTTTCTAGTTGGTTTAAGAAAATCCCCTCAAACTTTCATGACTTAGGGCTGAGGTTGTAGCTCAGGGGTAGAGTGCTTGCCTAGCATGGGTAAGGTGCTGGGTTTGATTCTCAGCACCACATAAAAAACAAATAAATAAAAAAATATATAGGTTAAATTCTTTAAAAAAAAAAAACCTTTATGATTTATAAGTGGTAAAATCTGAATTCAGATCTAGATGGAGTCCCGGTGCCAGGTCCTAGGCTGTCAATCACTACATCATTGCCTTTCAACAAGCAGGCCCTTCCACTCTGTCACTCTTTGATCCTGGCTGCCATGAGGTGAGTAGCTGCCACTACCATGTGACCCAATCAGAATGGGTTGCCTTGCCACAGGCCCAAAGTCAATGGGGCCAACAAACCATGCTCTGATACTGATTCAAAGTAGCCCTTTCTCCTTTTAAGTTGTTTATCTCAGTTTTTTTTTTGTTGTTGTTGTTGTTACAGTGACAGAAAATTAACACCAGTGTATAACAAGCAAAATAACAAGCAAAGTAGAAAACATTCCTAACTGCTAATAGTCCTCATTTCTGTAACTGATGAGCAAGCTGTAGTTGATATTTTAAATTTTTTTCTACTATCCATTCCATCTCTCCTTGAATCACAGCCAGGAAACTTAGATGAGTGGGATTATCTATTTGGTGGTGTGACCTAAATTTTCGTTCAAGAAGGATCAGTATAGTGTATATAATGGATAAATGAGTCCCAATTTTGCAACATCTAGTCTCTAGCTGTTAAAGAGGTTGCCAGTGTATGACCAAGTAGTTAGCAAAATTAAAACATTTTTTTACATTTTTTTATTGAAATTCATAGGAAAGTTTGTCCTCTGTAAATGACTTTTGTTCAACCATCTCTAAGTGTTTCATACATCTGTACTTGTCCTCTTGACTTAAAAGTAGAGAGAAGGAGGTGAGGAGGGAAAGGTTCAAGAACAAAATGGTCATATTTGAAGATACCTCAGATTATAACCATTGCTATGTGTGTAATTTTATTTACCAGGGCTGTGTGCATAGTGGACAGGTTCTTATGTGGAATATCTAGTCTTTTTATATATTTAGAAGTGCTTGATATATTTAAAAGTACAAGTAGTAGAATTGAAACTTTTTGTAAACAGCTTTTAAAAACGGATGGGAAATACTGTATTTGGAATTGCTGAACCTCCTCTTAACAGAACACTGTCCATACTTGTTCACTGGGTTGAGGGAGGCAGGAGGGAAGAAGTTGCAAAAGGTGTTTTGTTCCAGTATTCTGGAAATTTTCAGCTTACTCGTTGCCCTGTAACGTGTATTTCATTTAACTTTGCTGTACTGTATATATTGTACATATATTTGGCAAAGGAGTCCTAATTTTATAATCTAGTCTCTAGATATTAAAGAGGATGCCAAGGTATACATAAAAAAAAAAAATCAGAATCCTCAGTCTCCACCCTTAATTGGGTTAACCCAGCCATTCTTTTAACTACTAGTACTAGATTTAGAGGTCTGAAGTGGCATTCCTGAGACTCCAAGTCCTTTTTTTTTTTTTCTTTAATTTGATCTTCCGTGTCCAAGGGCGTAGTGACAACACTATTATCTTCTTATAGTGGGAATTGACTACTCCAGTCAGAAACAGGCCTCCTTCTTGCATATCAGTTCCAAGGCATGAGAAGCCCCAGTCAGTCAGTTCACTTGGAAGCATTGATAGGTCCCCCAATGGGAGCATTTCTCTCTTGGAAATAAAGATAGACCTCTAAATTTGTAGACATTAAAAATACAGGATCGGGGCTGGGGATGTGGCTCAAGCGGTAGCGTGCTCGCCTATCATGCGTGCGGCCCGGGTTCGATCCTTAGCACCACATACAAACAAAGATGTTGTGTCCGCCGAAAACTAAAAAAAAAATAAATAAATAAATATTAAAAAAAAATACAGGATCAGGAAGCAAATTTCAGGAAAACAGTATTGTAGTGAGAGGAATTATTCTCATTTTCAACACTTGGTCTCTGAACTAGTGTTTCTGACGGTGGAGAATATTATTTTGGTTGGTGAGACAAAGCAAATACCACATCCTATGAACATCATTCCAATCTAACAAAGTGTTTTCAACCAGGCAAAAGTGTCTAGTCTGCTCAGATATGGGAGAGAGAGTGGTTCTACTCACAATGGGCATTTAGGGGCCTTTGGTGTTTTGAGATTGTTTTTGAGATTTGTCTGACTCTATACAAATAAATGTCCCTTTTTCAACACTCAGGATTTCAGTTCTTCTCAAGTCCTGCCCACACTGGAAAATGGATAAGCTTCTAAATCAGTTTATCTTATAATTCTGCAACTCAAACCACCAGAATGTGGGTTTCTCTCAGTCCCGTGGCTACAAGAAACCAGAGATTTTTTTCAGAGGACCTGGAGAATTTTCAGGTTCTCTGGTTGCCCTGGGTTTATCGTTTTCTTACTGTAAGGCTCTTTGGAGCAGTCAGAGGGAGCCATCCAACCTCAGGGTCGTTGTACCATTATCCCCCCCAAATATTGAATGAAGCAGCTACTCAGAGTTCCAGAGCTTTCCCTTCAATAAACATTTCATCCCGGACAACCAAGGGCATAATTTAAATACAAGTTTTACCACTGCCTGCCACAATCTGCCTGAGTCCTATTTTTCATTCGCTAAGAGGTCATCACTGTATTGCAGCCCAATCAGTTTGATGATCAATTTCAGATTTCCATTTTTTGCTTTTTGGTTTCTTTGGAACCATTCTGGTACTGAATTGCATTGGTTAGTAGCCAGTCCAGGAAATCCTGACTCTCTATTTTGAAATTATTCTTCTAGACACAGTGGTTCACACCAGTAATCCCAGCTACTCTAGAGGCTGAGGCAGGAGGCTCAAAAGTTTGAAGAGTAAGACCATGGGTTTCTTGTATACTGCAGCACAGGGTGGGGAGAGTCTATGTGAAGAAGTTCCAAGGAGAGGGAGTAGACGGGTTCTCAAGTATTTTATTGGAAAAATGAAGGTGGTATGTCCGTGTATGCACTTAGACCTAAGGAAGCTCACATGGCTGGCCTTAAAGGCTCTCTCTACTACACTAAGGGTCACACTGATGATTCCTTCAGGCAAATGACCCTGCTCTCCTCCAGTCTTTGGCACTTATGTACATTTGACCTCTGTGTTTGTTTATCTTTCTGTGAACTTATCCTGCCCTGCCCCCCCAGGGGATTTCAGTCTCTGAAGACAAGAATCATGAATTATTTTCCTATCTAGACTTTTAAACTTAAAGGACTGTGGTGCCTGAGTAGATAAGAAAAAAAAGTGTCTTCATTTACCCCATGAGTTTCCCATTAAAAAAATTTTCTCTCTCTCTCTCTCTCTCTCAAAATAAATAAATAAATAAAGTGAAAGTTCACAGAAATGAACTGAAGTTAAGCACAAAGGCAAAGGTATCTACCTGCGAAGGAAGAAAATCAAGCACGGGAGTCATATACAGAGTATAACCTCTGAGAAAGGCCAGATGGTTGAGGCTTAAATGGCATTTTAAGTTACTGAAAGAAATAGGGGCTTGGGAATTCTGTGGCAAGTTAGTGATACTGATCAATCAAAATTTAGAAACTCTAAAAGTAGGGGCTGGGCTTGTAGCTCCATGGTAGAGCACTTGCCTAGCATGTGTGAGGTACCAGGTTCGATCCTCAGCACCATATATAAATAAGCAAAATAAAGGTCCATTGACAACTAAAAAAAAAAATGTCTTTAAAAAATAAACTACGGGCTGGGGATGTGGCTCAAGCGGTAGCGCGCTCGCCTGGCATGCGTGCGGCCCGGGTTCGATCCTCAGCACCACATACCAACAAAGATGTTGTGTTCGCCGAGAACTAAAAAAAAATAAATAAATATTTAAAAAAAAAAATAAATAAATAAATAAATAAATAAATAAACTACAAAAGTAAAAGGAACTTTATCAGAAGATGGGGTCCATTCCCCATTCTTTGCCCTGTGCATTGCTTCCGTCTGATTGTTCCTGAGTCATATCCTTTTATAATAAATTGGTAAGTGTAAGTATCTCCCTGAGTTTTGTGAGTCATTCAAGAAACTTGTCAAACATGGGGAAGGGATCATGGAACCCCAAATTTGCAGACAAGTGAAAAGTACCAGAGGCCTGCATTTGTGATTGGCATCTGGAGTCGGGTTGGCCTTGTGGGACTGGGTCTTTAGCTTGTGGGGTCTGACTCCAGGTAGAGTGCATCAGAATCGAGTTGCAGGACACCCAGATGGTGTGGAGAGTGGGTTGGTTTGGGAGTAAACCCCCACTTGGTGTCCGTGCTGAGTGAGTATAGAGAAACTGATAGATTGGGCTTTGTTTTGTTTTCATTTTGAAATTTGAATCTGAGCCAGTATCGATGCTAGCCAGAGGAAAGACCTGGTCCTGGAACAAGTTCCCACCACCAGCAGCAGGGCCAGGTGGCAGCTGAGAAAATGTCCACTGGAGCAGAGCTAAGAGTGTTTTAATAAACTTTGGCACTGTCACCTAACTGTCTATAGGTCAGAGGGGTGGGAGTCATAGAGGGGGCTGCTTTGGGACAGGACTACAGTCATAAGGACAAAACAGCTGGGGTGGAGCTCAGGGTACAGCCCATGCCTAGGACACAGGAGGCCCTGGGTTCAGTCGCCTGTCCCCAGATAAATACATAAGAAGTACTTGATGCTTCTGGATTGTTAGGGAGGTAATAGCGAAAAGTCTGTTTAGACAGGACAAAGTAAATGTACCTTGCCTGGGAAACAAAGATGGTCTTTGTCTCTTGATGCTTTAGGTCTGGGGTCAACAATGGTGTCTCCCATCAGCTATCTGCCCTCCTTTGAGGCCCTTCAACCCCTGCCCAGCTTCCTTCCCATCGCCTCAGAGGGGAGGAGAAAATGGCTTCCTTCCATCCTCCTGAGTTCCTGGACTCAGCTACAAATCAAGTTGGCATGTGAGCATGAGAAACCCCATTTAATTACATGCTCACACATGGAAATCCCATAAAAATATGAGACTAAAGAAGAGCCAGATGACTGAAGCCTACACAGCATTCTGAACTCTGGGAAGGAGGAGCCGAGGCTTCTCGGTTGTGGGAGAAGGGAGAGAAGAAATGTGTGGTGAGTTCATGGTGCTTGCTAAGCCGATCAAAGGCTGTCGGGAGACAATGGTCCAAAGCAGCTTTCTCCTGGCATAGGTACCAGTACTAATGAAAATGTCCTTTATAGATGTGAATTTTTTTTTTTGAAAAAATGTCAGCTTTTCAGAACAACTCCTTTGCCCGCAGTTTCTTAAAATAACCAGCTAAGAATCAATCTGCCTGAGAGAAATATTTTGTAGTGACATGTCCTGAGCCCCAACAACCCCATTCCCCCGCCACCCTGCCAACCACACACACATCTCGAATGTCCTAGGATGTGCTCAACTTTCTCTGGGACCCTTATTACAACCGTTAACTACACAAGCCTTCCAGTATTGCCCAGGTGAGACATGGGCCACCTCCCTCCTCTTTGCATCCTCCCTAAAACGCCTTAGGTAACTTCTTGGCACTTTTAGGCCTGCTCTTGATTTCACCAGAACAAAAACAGGAGTTGTGTGGCACAAAGGCCAAACACTTGACGAGACTAGGTGGGCAGGTCTGTGAACCTCCTTAAGGAGGGCCCTGACACTTAGGGCCCCTTCCTAACTACAGGAGGAATCAGGTTCTGCTCACTGGCTCTCAGGAGGGTGTTAAGTCCTCAGCCCAAGGTTAATCATAGCCTTAAGGAACTCTCATTGGCCAATTAAGAAGCATGGATTTTGATTTTTTTTTTTAAGTGTCAACCCAGTTGTATTTAAGGTTTGAAGACTTCACAGTTCATGGAAATTTCAAGACAGTTTCCCTTCACTTTTTTTCCTGTGCTAGAGATCAAATCCAGGGTCTCATGCATGTTAGGCAAGTGCTCTACCACTGAGCTCTAACCCAGACTAGTTCTGCCCACATCTTAGCAAAGAGGTTTCTACATTATATTACTATCTATATTTTTGAAATCAGGCTTCATCTCTGTTTGAAATTGTCTTCTTTGAGTGATGTTAGCTTTCTGATCTGAATCAGTAAATGAACTATAAATCAATAACTCCTGGTGACTGTTATGAAACCAAAAAAAAAAAAGTTTTCTTTCACCAGAATGTTTTTGCTAAGTCATCCTTATCTCAGACTTTTGAAAGGAAAACACAGTGCCAATTTTGCTGGAGTAACCCCCTTTTGAACTTTTGACTCTATTTGGTTTCAAATTCCAAGTGGGGTGAGCTCAGAGCAAATAAGTTATAGAGTCATAAGTTAGTAGTCAAGAGTGAGGGCATGGTCCAGGCTATAGCAGGACCTTTTGGATCCCAATATGTAGCCCCAGGTCACTCACCATGTCTTTAAACCTGTGCCCCTCCTGGTGGTGCTTTTAGTAATACAGTTTAAAGTCAGGGTCTTTTGGTGTTCTCAATTCAATGTGAAATGCAAGATAATGTGTCATAATAAACAAACTCTAAGTATGGAATATAGCTGAGTTGTTAGATATTCCAAGATAAGTACTGACTTGAAGGTTCCCTACCACTCTTTTTTTTTTTTTTTAATGTCCAAATGATCTAGTAAGAAGAGGGCACTCATCTTGGGAAGCGTTCTTGAGACCCCTGCTGAGCTCCCAAATGGACAGGAGGACTTTAGCAGCAGCAGCACCTAAAGCCAAGGAGGAGCCAGGAGGCCACATCTGGAGGGACACTAAAGTAAATAGAGCCTGTGGAGGTCCTCTGAGCCACCAGAATGCAGCCTCAGTGGTGACTCTCCAGGCCCTGGCTTTCAATGTTTCCATGATGTTAAAAACTGAACAAGGCAATTTGTGTATATTAGATTCCTCCTGGGAGATTCTGTAGCTGTCAAAAGTTGAGGGAATTAAGTACTCCCCGACAGTCTTATTACTGGGTTATGGGGAGAGCTGATTTCAGTTGGAGTGCTACCACACACAGAGGCTCTTATTAGGAGAGCACTGTGAGTGAGAGGTATAAAACCAGTTCTCATAACCTGGTCTATAAACTCCAAGAACCCCAGCTGTCTGTACTTGTCGGGGCTTTGACCGCCTCTCAATTGTGAGGTCAACTTGAGGCAAAAGCAGCAATTTAAAGGCAAGATTTAGTCAAAATTCCCTAAAACCATGAATGGGCACACAGGACCATTTCAGAACCGTGCCTTGGGGTCCATTCCAAAAAGAGGAGGAAATTCTTCCAAAGTCTTACTTAAACCCTGTTCATGTAAGGTGTGGTCCATGTGATTGTATCTAAAATATTTCAGTCTGTGCATATCTTGAATACTAATGACTCCCCAAAGAGGTCCATTTCTAGCATCCCATGTGCCGACCAGAAGACATCCATCTGTACTGTGAAAACACATTAGTTCATACTAGGTTTGTCTGCTTAGGAGCACTATTTAAACTTGGTTTCTGAGCTATAGTAGTACTGTGTGGCAGGGCTTATCATTTGGGCCTTAGTTTCCATACTCTCATCCCTCCTAGTCCCAATCTGTTGTGGGTTGAATTGCATTCTTAAAGAGAAGTTGAACTTCTAATTCCTTATCCCCAACCCCATACCTATGATTATGATGTTTATTTTGAAATATTGTCTTTGCCGGTATGATTGAGTTGATTAGGGCGGCCCTAAATCCAAATGACTGATTTCCTTATAAGGAGAGATGAAGAGACATAGACTCACAGGTAAGATGAAGGAGGAGATAGACAGGGAAGGAATTCCAATGATTACTGGCAGAAGTTAGGGAGAGGCAAGGAATTATTCTTGCCTAAAGCCTCGATTTTGGATTTCTAGCCTCCAGAATTGTGAGGGAATGCATTTCTGTTATTCTAAGCCACCCACTCTGAGCTACTTGGTTATGATAGTGCATTATTTTGTTTGCTATCAATGAATTTCTTCATCAGAATAGATTTTGGAATAGAACCTGTGATCTGGAATAGGCATTAGCAAGCACCATAAATGGTGGAGCTGGCAGAAATAAAGGTGCCCAGGGAAGTCAAATCCCAATGCCGAAGGTGTTTATTCCACTGAATGTGAACACCTACCACTAGGTCGCCAGCTGGTGCCCAGAGATATGGTACCACAACCAGGTGTCAGGGCTGGTTGTCGCTAGGCAAGATGGACACTCAGTAGAGACAGAAGCCAGGTCAGCTGCTGCGAGGGAGTCTGTGCTATGGACCCATGTCTGGCTCCCCTCCT
This sequence comes from Marmota marmota marmota, assembly GCF_001458135.2. Lineage (NCBI taxonomy): Eukaryota > Metazoa > Chordata > Mammalia > Rodentia > Sciuridae > Marmota > Marmota marmota. The sequence goes on from NW_025999932.1 coordinate 14,572,904, forward strand.
TTGTCCCTTTGCTCATGAACTCACTATGTGTGCCTGGAAGTGGCTGAGCAGAGTTATGCTGCAGCAGGGATTCCTCATTTAAAACATCCTCAGCAGTGAGGGACTTCATGAGCGTTCACAGGGGACAAAAGCAGAATCTCACTGTGTCACTTGTCATCATCCATCTCATCTCTATAATTTGTTATGAATCTTTCAACCATTAATTTCTACCATCTGGCTCAGATTTTAACCATGACAGACAGGTGAAATGAAAGAAAAAGAGAGAGGGAAAGAAGGAAAAGTGTGAGGGTGGGGAGAGGGCGGTCAGCAGATAGGCTGGCTGTACGGAAGGAAAAGGTAAACCAGGAGAGAAGGCTGAGAGGGAAGGAAGGGGCTAGACCCTGACCTCAGCCTTGCTTTCCAGGCAAAGCGGGTAAGTGACCTGCTGCATCACTCAATGTTTGCCCCCAAAGTAGATTTCCCATCACTTCATTCAGCTCTTTCCTAAATGTGGCTGTGAATACTGAAGCCACTCACTTCTCCCTGAGAGAAGCTTCATGTACCACCTGTTTCTGTCTCTTGTGCAGGTGCCGCAGGGTGAGGGTCTCAATGTAGTAGACCAGACTGATGCTTGGACGGTAGTGAGATGACAAAAGTCCTCTGAGACGAAATCATGGCCCAGAACCGGGAAATTTGTCTCCCGATATCATGATTACGAAGGGAGGCTGTGTTCTGGTCAGATAGGAGCCTACTGTCTTTCATGTTCTCTGTTTATCAGGTGAGAGGAAAGAAGTTGCCCGCTCCGTAGCCATGTGTGAGGTGCCAGAGGCTGTGCTGGTCTCCGGTAGGAAAGAGTCATATGTCACAGCAGCCTTAATTAGAGTGATCATCTGATTAAGCTTACAGTAATCCTCTGTTTGTAGTCTCAGCCCATCTGACTTCTGTAGTCACTACACTAGGATGTAAAAAGAATCACCGCTTATAGGACAGTTGGTGGAGTATTTTACAACGTCTGAGCTTCTCTTTTTCCATAATAATAGAAACTTTGTTTGCAGCTTGGAACGTGGTCACCCTCCCTTTTGGCTAAGAGTACCCATGTGGATTGTGAATAGAAGACAGGTGTGCTCAAACTGAACAGTGTGTGTGTGTGTGTGTGTGTGTTGCTTCCCCTTTTCAATTCCTACTAACTGGAAGGAGATTGTAGATCATTGGCATTCCTGCAGCCAAAAAGCCACACGAGCATATAAGTTCCTTTAGGGGGTTGGTACAGACGATGAAGAGAAAAGTTCTCTTTGGAAAGAAATTAGAGTTTTCTTGGAAAGAAATTAGAACAGTTGCCTGAGAAGAAACATCTCCTAAGGTTGAAGGAGAATGTGCCTGGGAGAACCAGAGAGAACAAGTGAGCTAAGAATAGATGCTTAACAACGCTGCATAATGCTGGCAGATTGCATGGAACCCAGATGGAGGGTCAACTATTGAACTGGGTGACATGCAAGTCATTAGTGACCGTCTAGCATTTTCCCATGATTCAATTTCAGGTTATGCATTTTGGGCAAGAATGCACTGAAATGATGTTGTGTCCTTATGAGGAGATACATAATATAGATGTGCTTTAATGTGGGGAATATTAACTCCATGAGTTTCTTCACTGGAAACTTAATATTTACCCTTTGAACTCAGCAAGGACCTTCTGGGATTCACTTTGAGTCTATGATTCTATCGGGTTTGTCATCTTGGTTTTGCCTAATTTTAGCATTTATTCCTGCCTGCGGCTACTGTTACTGTGATGTTTGCCCTTAGTGTTTTTAAGATTTGTTATCCTTTAATCATTAATTGGAATTTTCTGTGAAGAAGTTGCCTGTTTACTATGGAGTGATAAGGGGCAAGGCCACCCAGGTTGTTTGTGATGTTTCAAGGCCCTGTGGAAAGGCCTTCTGACTTTGAAGAAAAGGATTGACCTTCAGTTTTTCACATTGTTCTCAAAATCTGTTGTGCTTACATTACCATGAACTTGAAGACAATCCTTTTACAGCAAGATAGACCCTAACTTGGCCGACCACCTTCTGGGCGACCGTAGCTATGAAGTCAGAAGAAAAAGATCCAGGGCAGGGTAGAAACGAAACGACAATTTAGCATTCAATTCCTGCGGCATCTTAGAGGCAGAGAAAGGACACGCTTCTCCAGCTGGGCCTGGATGACATGATAACCTTTATGAACTCTGGTCCCCATGAATAATCAGTCAAAGCCTTTTCACTGGACTTGGCAGGGGACTCAGGAGGTGCTTTTGACTCAAGAACAAAACTTTGATTTGAAAGGGGCTGTGGTTTTTATTTTTCTTCCAAGGAGCAGACAACATAACCTTTCCTTTCTTATAGAAAACTGCATGCTGTAGGTAGAGAAATAAAGGCAGGATCTTTCACAGGATGCATTCCAAGTGTTTTAGGGTTGGGAACTCACGGTCCCTCACAATACTTGCTGGGACAGGAAATTATTATTCTTTGGGTGAAACCCAGAGAGAAGGGGCATTATCAAAATCAGAGAGAATAAGCCAGCTTTTGCAGATGGAAGGGCAGCTGGCTAGAACGTCTGAAGAGTGCAGCCGTCTCAGGCACAGGTTTGTTGTCAGTGATTAAATAACTTCATTCCAGTGCGTTCCCTCTCCAAGGCTATCATTTCTCAAGGTCTGTTCTCCAAATCTCTGGACTTCCCTCATTCAAAGGCTTGGGCACCCACTGCCTGGCTGATCTTCAACCCATTCCTTGGTCAGACTGACCCACCACGAATGCTGCATCTGTGAGCCGCAGAGTGTAAATGAACTCTGAATTCCTCGTGCTACCTTTATTTATTTTTTGTTTGGCCTTCTGACGTGAGTATTTCCTAACACAAATAAGACCAGATTCTTTTTTTCCAGAGCAGGTAGAAGGATGCTCTGTGATTACTCTGTCCACATGGATACTGTTCCATTTCTCATTTTCATGCAAATGCCACCTGCTTACACCCACCTCCACCACAATCACTCAAGTCCAAGTGATCGTTATTTCTCTCCTTAATAGTGACCAGAGAATCCAGCACCCTCTCTAGCCCTGTGGTTCTCAACCAGGGGCGAGGTACCATTTAGCAATGTCTGGACACATTTTTCGTTATCACAACCAAAGCGGGTACTGCTGCCATCTAGTGAGTAGAGGCTGGGGAAGCTGCTGGACACCCTGTAATGCACAGGACAGCCCCACATGAAAGACTCATCTGATCCCAAATGTCAGTAGTGCCAAAGTTGAGAAGCCCTGCGCCTGGTTTGCAAAACCATATATACATACTGATGATTGATCTTGAAAGAACAAATAGGATCATGTCACTCTTGCTTAAAGCTTTTCAATTGTTTCTTCTTCCTCTTCTTCTTATTATTATTATTGGCACCAGGGATTGAGCCCAGGGGTGCATAATTACTAAGCCGCAGCCCCAGCCCTTTTTGTTTTTGAGACAGGGTCTTGCTAAGTTGCTGAGGCTGACTTTGACCTCCTGCCTCAGCCTCCTGTGTCTCGGGGATTACAAGCTTGTGCTACCATACCCAGCGGTTTCTCATTATTCTTACGAAGATTTTTTTTTTAAAGTCCATAGCTCCTTGAATATGGAGGATCCCTTTCTTCTTGTATCCTGTGTAGTAGCCAGACTGATTTTATTCTCCCCCCCCGCCCTCAGAAACCATCCAGCTTCCTACGTCACAGGGTCTTGCCACATGTTACTCCCTCTGGAATATCACTCCCCTCTTTTACCAGACTCCTCCCTTTTGACCTATTCACTACACCTTCCAATCCTTCCAAGACCTCAGCTCAAAAGTTACTACATCAGGAAGCCTTTCCTGACAGCACTTTGAGACGTAGCCTGAGATAAAATGTGGAGACAGGTCTTCCATCCACCCTACCCCATGCCTGATCGTGAGAGTGAGACTGTCCAGGACACCCAGACCCTTCACAATTGTACTAAATAAGCAAATAAATCATTGGTGTTTTAGGCCCCCGGTGTCTTCAGGGGGCTTGTTATATAGTGACAGACAACTGACTCATTCTCGCTGGGTGGCTTGGACTGTGCTCTTCCGAGAGCTCCTTGATGTTATGTGGAATTTTCCTTTCGCCTCTCATGGGCTGTTGGCCATGCCCTGAATTCCTGAGTCATAGTTCACTAGGAAGGATAAAGTCATCTTTGCATAAGACCAGCGAGTTGGTGAGGGCCTTTCCATTCCCTCACTCTGTTCTATCAGCCCCACTAAAGTGGCACCACCAGACTGGGTATCAGCAGGGATTTAATCAGCTCACAGGGCACATCACTGCAGGAGGGGGATGGCTACAGTTTTGATGACCTTTCTGTTCCCAAATTCTGAAAGGGGAATCACTTAAAAAATGAGCCTTTTAAAAAAAAACAAAAAACCCTTTTGTGGGAACTCTCAGGTGCCAACATTCTCCCCTGGCCCTCACCTCCTTACTCAGGGACCCCCTTCCACCCTTCCCGAGAATGTCTGTCCATACCCTTTGGCAATTTGACCTACCAGGGAAGCCTCATGGGTCGAGTGTGGTCTGTCCCCTCTGAAACTCACGTTGAACTTTGCCATTGTGGTGGTAATGAGAGGTGGGGCCTGTAAGAGATCATCGGGTCCTTAAAAGGATCCATGTCTTCTCGAGGGACAGGAGGAGGTAATGAGCGCTGGTTGTTAGAGTGAGCCTTCCCTGGGTTTTGCTTCTTCTGCTCTCATCTTTCTCTGTTTCCAACTTCTACAGCACAAGGCCTTCAATAGATGCAGCTACCTGGTATTGGGCTTCCTAGCCTCTGGAACTGTGAGCCAAAATAAACCTCTTTTCTTTATAAATTATTATATCTCAGATATTCTGTTATAGAAACAGAAAATGGACTAAGGTAATCATGTAAGGGAGAAATCTGAAAGAGGAAATGCTCTGGTACTGTTGGATTTTTGGATGATGGATTTCCTCTAAGAATCCCATGCTGAGGGTTCATGGGTATTCTATAGAACAAGTAGGTCTACAAATCTCATCTGGCTTCTTTCAGCAGGCAAGGTACATGTTTCCAGGGGTAGTCATCACTTTTCCGAGAACAAGGTCTACTCCACCCATATTTAAGGAACAGATAATGCCCTTCACTAGCCCAGTTCTTCTACCTGGCCTGGGTTTCTAGGAGATATCACACCCCATCACTGGGCACAAAGGGACTCGATTTCTTTCCTGTTCTGTCACATTACTAGCTATTTATTTTATGCACTACTAGCATATTAAAGGGACGCCCTTACCACTAATGACTGTTTCCTTTGTTACTCTTGGAGATAACACTGATAGACAGAGGGAGACCAAGTTATTCCATTTAGGCCTGTGAGTCCCAGACTGGAAACGTCTTGTTATAATGGACTTTTTTTTTTTTTTTTTTGAGCCTCTCATAAAGTGACTCCCTTTTGTAAGGGGCTTGATGTTTCTCCTGAAATGAAAAGTAATCCCAGGGTCCTTCACTTGAAGAACAGGATTGGACGTTAGGCACATGGGGAAAGACTAGACATCAAGGGTCAAGGAGAACCAGGCCTGGGCTCCTGGTGATGCACTGAGACGGCCTCATGAACATACAGCATCGCATCTCTTTGTGCTGTTGTGGGCCACAGGCTAAAGAATACTGGCTCTAAATCTGACCTGATTATAAATCACATTATCCAGATTTGAGATGAGCACTCATTTATATTCCTATTGTTATATCTTTAACTTTAGCAAAATCAGTTTTCGTGGGCAGGTGCGTTTTAAAATTTATTTCATTTAAAAAATCAACTCTATTATGGGATTTAACAGAAGAACATAACTGGCCCCAACTGGACAGCACATGCCATACCTTCTATGGCATTCCTATTTGGGCTGAGATTCCTATCTGCCTGCTGCTTCCCTCTGAATTTTCCAGAAGCCACACGGGAAATCTGGGCTTTTCCACTCTATCTGGGAGTCTCTCTACAAAGCTTTCAACACACCTGGCCTCCATCAGGAAGGAAGGCGTAGCCATACTTGAAGGGAGTTCAACTGTTTCCACCCCCCGGCTGCTCCACCCTCATCCAGATCTGGGGTGGTGACAGTTCAGGCAAGGGCTTCCCAGTTGCATTCAGCTCTCTTTGCTTCCCAAACCTGAGCTCTTTTCCAGTTTGGGAAGGTCTTAATCTCTCTACTGTGGAGGAAAGCTTGGTTGACTGCATATTCTTGCAAACTCTGCTTTTACACATCACTGCCTTTCAAAGGAAAACCCCAGCAACTCCATTCTTTTGTTCCTTTTGGCACACTGTGTGGCCTCTTGTGTCTTCCATGCCAAGTGGTAAAGGAGAAAGGGCCACAGGGAAGCCAAGGAATTATAGGGATGGGAAGATGACATCACACTATTCTGTAGGGAAGGAAAGGTCCCGACACCAGAGCAGGGTCACTGTTGTGTAAGCGGACAGGGTATGCAGGGAGCATGTGACACACAGGACCAGAGGGCAGGCCTGAGAACTTCAGAAGCTGCTCAAGGAGGCAGAAGATCCCATCAGAAACTGATGATGGGGAAAAAGGATCCGGGAGACTCCCACACCCACACAACAGGCCAAACGGAATTTAACCCACAAAGGCCACAAGGTGGTCACCTGGGTGCTCTGTGAGCATGTCGACACAAGGTGCACATCAGCTGTGTCCTGCCAGGCTGGAAGTGGAGGAGCTGAACAGAAACAGAGTCAGCTGCTAAGTTTATTTATTCTTGAGTTTTCCTAGGCTACCTAGCATTGAGTGCCAGAGCTATCTAATTGCCATGGAGACCTGAATCAGCTTTAGAGATGCTGGACACCACCCTGATTTTTGGACATCAAGCAAACAGTCTCTCTTTCTTTATCATGGAGCATAAAACTACCATATTACTATGCTAATAAGTGCTATTATTTAGAAAACTGATGACTACATAATAAAATACATAGTACACCATAGTAACAAAATAAGACCTCCCAGTAGCAAAAGGACAACATTAGGCAGGGCATGGTGGCAGACGCCTATAATTCCAGCAGCTTGGGAGGCTAAGACAGGAGGATCTTGAGTTCAAAGCCAGCCTCAGCAATGGCAAGATGCTAAGTAACTCAGTGCAACCCTGTCTCTAATAAAATACAAAAATTGGGCTGGAGATGTGGCTCAGTGGTTGAGTACCCCTGAGTTCAATCCCTGGTACCAAAAAAAAAAAAAAAAAAGACACCATTAATAGCCGCTATTTTAATTTTTTAGAGGGCTTTAAAGAATTTGATTGAAATAATGATTAAAGGTAGGTAAAATGTCCTTAATGTCCTTAATGTTTCTTCTGAAATGAAAGGTAATCCAAGTGTTCTTCACTTGAGGAACAGGATTGGATGTTAGGCATATGGGAAAAAAGATAGACAGTTAGGAGCATGGAAAACCAGGTCTGGGCTCCTGGTGATGAACTGAAAAGGTCTCATGAACATACAGCATAGCAGCCCCTCTGTGCCACACCAGAATTCCTGGGAGAGTGTAAGGAATGCAAATTCTCAGGGCCCAGCCCGGCCCTACTGAATCACAATCAGCAGTGTGTAAGATATCCAGGGGATTCAAGTGAGTATGAGACTGTGAGCCACTGATCTATGCAACTTTAATATTATAATAAATAATAAAGACACATTTATTTGTGGTAGCAGATTAAGGTCTTTGAAACAATACAGTTGATATATTAAGATAATAATTGTTTTATATAAGATACAGACTGCTATTGTAATTATTGCAAAATTATTCTCCTTGTTTTTCCAGGTAAACATTTACTTTTAGTTAGAATCATTTATGTATCAGTAGCTAATAAACAAATTCATCAGTTATAAAATCAACATACAAAAGGCAATAGCTTTCCAAAAAAAAAAAATCAGTAGCTTTCCTGTGTATTAGGAAAATTGACAAAGGCTAATCACTGTTGATTCTCACATTTTCAATTTGAAGAAAAATTAAAGTGTTGCTTTTTGTGTACTTGAGGTTAATATCAGGATTGCAAGGGTCTGGAAAAGCTGTAACTCTAACAGTGACTCAAGGATAAGGGTGGATAAAGGTTGTCAACTAGGCTTTGAGCTTGGGTTTGGTAGAAAAGAATTGTGATATTGTGAAGAAGTTAGGCTTACTCTATCTGAGAGCCAGGTACATGGTACATTCCTACAAAACAAGTACCTTCTGGGCTGGGAGGTAGCTCAGTGGTAAAGTGCTCACTTAGCAAAAGGCCCTGGATTCAATCCCTCTACACCACAAAAATGATCCCCCCCCCAGCAATCCAAACGTGGCTTAGTCATAGGTTGCACCTCTTACTTTAAATGTCATTGTTCATAGGAGGGCTGTGTTTCAGCACATAAGTGGTACCATAAATTGACCAAGTGAGACTGAGTCCAAGCCACTAGGTCATAGATAGTCCATAGACACTGAGTCATAGATGGTCTGTAGATGCCTCACTGTTATTTTATACAGCTGACTTATTTTATAAGCTGTCTTAGATTCACACCCAATAGCAGAGGGCAAGACATGGCCAAATGGTACACCCCTGAATGCTTCTAGTAGAAGTTATATTCAGTAGGTGATATAGAAAGCACTGTGACAGCCCTGTCTAAACATTAGGTGTGTGTTAGTCAGATTTTCATCACTGTGACAAAATACCTGAGAAAAATCAACTTAAAGGAGGAAAGACTAGTTTTGTCTCAGTTTCAGAGGTTTTAGCCTATGGCTCCATTGCTGTGGGCCTATGGTGAGCAAAGTATCATGGCATAGAGGACATAGTGGGGCAGAAATGCTCAAACTTGTGGCAGCCAAGAAGGAGAGAGGGAGGAAGAGAGAGGGAGGAGAGGGAAGGAGGGAGGGAAGGGGAGAGAGAGAGAGAGAGAGAGAGAGAGCGAGCAAGCTGGGGACCTATTCCCTTCAACTAGGTTCTACCTGCTCTAGTTTTTACCATCTCCCAAAAATACATTCAGCTTTGAATCTCCCAATAGATTTATCTGTTGATGAGTTCAGGGCCCCTATGATCCAATTACTTCCCTAAATTCCTGCTTCTGTTCACTGTTGCACTGGGGACCAAGCCTTCAACACATGAGTCTTGAGAGGGGCATCTCATATCCAAACCAAAACAAGGTGGAAAATCTACTTTTAGTCTGGACCTAATTCAGGAAACATTTTTCGTATGAATTGATTAGATTCTGAACTCAATTCCATTATCACAGTGGTGCAGAAAGGCAGAAGGCTGGTGAGCACAATGGCTCAGGGCCAAGAGAATGTGCTCCCCAGTCTTCACAACTCATCCCAGTCATGTATAAGAGCAGAATTTGAGCAGAGTATTGGAAGGAATCAAACCCTACCTAAATTCCATTGATTGAAATTCTGTTTTTTGTGGGAGCATTGAGGAGTTGCACATAGAAATCAAGAAATCTTTCTGCTTTCACTAAGAATGACTCTGATAGAAGAAAACAAATGCTCAAAGGAACAGCACATGATCCACAGAGTAGAATCTGCTGACCCAAATGCAACACCAAACAGAGATGTTTTACCAGCCTCTTGGCTCTATCTGCCAAAGGATGCCCTTGTTAGAGAACAGGAAGTTAATATCAGAGTCTGACCACACATATTATAGTTTGTTATATATAAATAGGTTAAGAAAACTATGAAGCAGCAACTCTCAGGACTCCTCAGGTTCATGAAACTCTTCACGGGGTCTGTAAATTTTTCCCTTTCCAACTGCATATCAGCTTAGGCCCAGATTTTCCTCAAATCCTTCAACCAAGACAGCGTGTAATAATGGGCAGAATGGAAAAGCAGATGTGAGAATCCAGCTGTTATCTATAAATCTAGTGAGTAAAGAGGTTTGTAAATATGTAAAATGAAATCACCGTCCTCACTGACATTTTTCTTAGAAAGCATAGTGACTTTTAAATAAAAACATTTATGTCAACCTGAATGGGTTCCTTATTATTTTCAAGTGACTTAATATCTTCAATATTCGTCAGTGTTAATCTCTATTATGGTAAGTATCCTTAGACTTAACCATATAAACAAAATCTCTTGGGGAATTCGTAATGATATTTAAGAGAATAAAGCCCCCCCCCCCCATCAAAACTTTTGAGAACCACAGTTCTCTAGTTTCTCATTTTATAGTTTGAATCCCTGGATTCTCAGATTGTATGTTGTTCCCTTGACAGATGTGAGAGTCCCCAGCTGTTGCAAGGTGCTCCCATTGTGACTTGGGTGCCTGCCTTGCCTGGACACATTACAGCCCCCTTCAAGTCTTTTTTTTTTTTTTTTTTTTTTTTAAATATATTGTTTTAGTTTTAGACGCACACAATACCTTTACTGTATTTATTTATGTGGTGTTGAGGATCGAACCCAGTGCCTCACACGTGCTAGGTGAGTGCTCTACCACTGAGCCACAGCCCCAACCCCCCTTCAAGTCTTTCTGCCTTCTGCCTTTAAAGTCTCCCTGCCACCCAATTCTCCCCAACACATGACCTATAATCACAATTATGGCAATTAATTGCCAGATAATGCACAGGTCATAACTACCGACGTGAGGTGACTCAAGTTAGTTTTTTTCTAACAATGTGTTTGCATCAGTTTTAAGAAGGTCTTTATCTGGGCCTTCTTATGGTTGCCATGAGAGTGGCCTTCAGGGACTTTCAGCCTGTGCTTGCCCTCTAGGTCTTCACCATCGTCACCAAGTCATTACACGTCATCTTCCTCAGGGCCAGAACTTTCTTTTGGTTGGTGCCTCCATTGCTTTTATCTCTTTTTAGGTTCATAGCAAGATGTATTACTGGCAATAAAGATGAACCAACACAGAAATTTTATGTGCTGATCTTTGGAGTGTTTTCTTAGTATCCAGAAATGTTTGGTTTGCTTATTATAGACTTTTTTTTTTTTTTTTAAAGCCAGTAAGTGGTTTTTTTTTTTTTTTTGTGGTGCTGGGGATTGAACCCATGGCCTTGTGCATGTGATGCAAGCACTCTACCGACTGAGCTATATATCCCCAGCCCCTAATAGTATAAATCCCCACCTGAGTCCAAAGGCCTGAGAACAAGAGCCAAGGTCTGGAGACCAGAGAATATAAAATCCCAGAACAGAGAAAGGGATTCACCTAACTCTGTCTTTTTGTTCTTTTTCAGACAACAAAGGATTGGATGTTGTGTACCTACATAGATGAAGGCAGATCTTCTTTACTCAATCTGTCATTCAAATGCTAATCTCTTCAGAAAACACCCTCTTCAACACACGCAGAAATAACATTTTACCAGCTGTCTGGACATCATTTAATCTGGTTAATTTAACATATAAAATTAACCAACATGGCAAATTACCCCCAAATGCAATTGTTTGGAATAGCATTTATTATCTCATGGGTTTCGTTTGTTTGTTTGGTGCTGGAGATTGAGATTCAGGGCCTCTAGCGTGCTAGGCATATGCTCTACCACTAAGCTACACCCCCAGCCCCAAACAATTTTTTTTTCTTTTCTTCTTTCATAGTTTTTGTGGGCCAGGACAGGCATGGCTTAGCTGGACCTTGTGTTTTTGGGTCTCTTGCGGGACACAGTCACGTGTTAGCTAGAGCTGCAGTCTTGTCTCAAAGCTCAGTTGGGGAAGGAGACACTTCCAAGCTAATCCAAGTGTCTGTTGGAAGGATTTGGTTCCTCACATACTATTGGCTGAAAGCCACCCACAGTCCTTCCATGTCTACCTCTCCAACACTGGGACCTGCTTCATCTAAATGTAAGACATGAGAAGACAATTACAAAGTCATTATAGAAATCATGTTGTTCTGCAACCTAATCATGGAAGTGACATAGTATCATTTAAAAAAATTTTTAATTGTCAATGGATCTCTTATTTGTTTGCTTATTTGTTTGTTTATTTATTTATTTATTTATTTATTTATATGTGGTGCTGAGGATTGAACCCAGTGCCTCACACATGCCAGGTAAGTACTCTACTACTGAGCCACACCCCCAGCCCTATTTTATATTTTATTTAGAGACAGGGTCTTACTGAATTGCTTAGCACCTCACTGTTGCTGAGGCTGGCTTTGAACTTGTGATCCTCCTGCCTCAGCCTCCCAAGCTGCTGGGATTACAGGTGTTGTGCCACCGTGCCTGGCTGCATCCTATCACTTTTGCCTATTCTCTTTGTCAAAACAAATCACTATCCAGCCCACATTCAGTTACCTTCGTGAAGCATTTTCTGTGTATTCATCATTATGAGATTCATGCTTTTTAAGTGAATAATCTCACTGGGTTTCACAGCAGTCCTCTAAAGTCAATGAGAAGACACTGCTGGAAGTTACCTTCCTCCCTGGTGGCCCAGCCTTAATTTTGTTCAGGTGTCTATGCTCCATGCAGCCCTTATTGTAGGAGAGGTGACTCCATCACCTCACAAGATGAGCCTAAGCCTCTGCTTTATTAAAATCTGATAGTGCAAGGCCCTAGGTTCAATCCCCAGACCAAAAACAAACCAAGAAAACCCAGTGGTAGGCAGCACCTGCGCCATCCTCCAGCATTCAGTGACACACTGGTTCACATTATTTTCGAATGCTTTTCAAATGTTTATCTTGGTTCTCAACCAGAAAACAAGCTCTTTAAAGGTAGATCCAAAGCTCCTTTGACCCATCATAGCGTGGGGTTCACCTTCACTGCTGAATTTAGATAAGAAAAATTGATGTATGACCAAGTGTAGATTGTACTGACTGATTAATCTAATTTTACAGAGATAATATAAGTAATTCAAACTCTCCACAGAGCTTTGTTTCTTCCTTTTATGGGAGGCTGCCATAAAATTCATGTTTGGGTGATTAATAATAATAAAAATTTTGACAATAGTAGAAACTTCCCTTTTAGTGCTCATGGGCCAACATTTATGTGTTTTTTGTTTGTTTGTTGTTGTTATTGTTGTTATTGTGTGGTGCTGGGGATTGAACCAGGGCCTTGTGCATGTAAGGCAAGCATTCTACCAGCTGAGTATAGCCCCAGCCCCACCCAAACTTTATGTGTTTGTGTGCATGTGTAAATATACACGTGTGTATATATACTTAATTCTTATAGCAGTTACAAGATACACATTAATATTTCCATTTTATAGGTAAGGAACATTCTGAGACAGTGACCTGATCATGGCTATTAAATGTGGTGGGCAATTTAAATTTAAAAACATCCTCTGGGGGGCTGGGGATGTGGCTCAAGTGGTAGCGCGCTCGCCTGGCATGCGTGCGGCCCGGGTTCGATCCTCAGCACCACATACAAACAAAGATGTTGTGTCCACCGAAAAATAAATAAATAAATATTTTTTTTAAAATAAATAAATAAATAAATAAATAAAAACATCCTCTGGGCTCCAAGGCCAGGCTCTTCTTTCTGCCATATTGTCTCCATCTCTGCTGCCTCTATCTGTTTAGGAGCCAAAGAAGGGGTGGTGTGTTAGTCAGCTTTCCTTTGCTGTGACAAAATACCTGAGATAGAAAATTGCAATGAAGAAAGATTTATTTTGGCTCATGGTTTCAATCCAATGGTCATTTGTTCCTGTTGTCTTAGGGTCTGAGGCAAGGTACCCCATCATGATGGAGGAAACCTTTTTACCTCGTAGCAACCAGGAAACAGAGAGAGTAAAAGGAAGAGGCCAGGGTCCTCGTAGCCCACATGAGGGCATGCACCCAATGACCTAAGAGGTCTGCTAGGCCTCATCTCTTAGAGGTTTCACCACCCCCAGAATAGTGCCACAGCTAGCTACCAAGACTTTAGTATATGTGTGGTGGCACCCCCTTTCTCCACAGAAAAGTCTTACCTGGGCTTCTCCAGAAATCTTCACCATGGCTGATTTTAGGACTGTCAGCAAAAGAGTCTCTACAAAAGAGTCTAACGTAGATAAACTTCCAATTTTCGTGTTGCCCTGTTTTACTTGGCCACTGGCCGGGAAGAAATCAGCACTCCAGGTGCTGGACACCCCCTTTCTAGTTTTTCACAAACATGTATCCATGTATCCAGTAGAGTAGTTTGTAGAAATGTGTAAACAAGGCCTCTGGCCTTGAGCTGGAGCTTCACAGAGATGTCTACATTTCTAAGATAAGAGAAGTTATCAACTGGGCTCCATGGTAACAGCTGGCAGGGGGAGGAAAGATAGGGGAGAAGAAGCTCTCCCCTCCTCAGGTGTTGTCCTTGAAGGGTTAACTTGCTGAGAACAGTAAAAGAAAAAGCTGCCTTTATGTGAACTTCTGTATGCTGGGTATAAAATTCTGAAATTACCTGTACTCGGGATTCAGGGAATTGATAGATTATAGCAAAAGCTGTGCCCTCTGAACCTGGCTGCAGCCAAATAAAACTGTTTCCTGCTATCTTCAGTGCCTTGCCTTGTCTGTCCCTCAACATATGGACCTTTCATGGACTTTTAAGATCCAAACCATAAAAAAGTGGCATTATATGACAAGTCCTTATTTCTCAGACCAGTTCGGGTTGAGATTCTAGCAGAACCAACTTATGAGAAGCAGAACACCACATGAACAAAGCTAAGCTATCCCTGTGTGCCTATGAAGTACTTTAGCACATCTTATTTAAATCTGTTAAATTGTAAAATGAGCTGAGCATAGTGGTGCCTGCCTGTAATCCCATCAACTCAGGAAGGTAAGGCAGGAGGATTTCATCCAAGTCAGCCTTAGCATTTTAGTGAGATCCTCAACAACTTATCCAGACCCTATCTCTAAATAAAAATTAGCTCAGTGATAAAATGCCCCCAGACTCAATCCCTAATACTGAAAAAATAAATTATAAAATGATTTCAGTCCTTCCTAACTTCCTACCACAACATAAAGCAAAATTTTCTATACCTAGAACTTTTCGTAGATACTAAGATACTCCGTCCTGATTTTGGTAACCAAAAGCCACAGAAACAAGGCCCAAATCCTTTATGTACCAAACAGAGCTTGGCTGTCTGGTGTGTTTTGTAGATGACATTCATTCTGTGTGGATGTGTAGGGGGGTGGGTGTAGATGGGATTGGCCTGCTCTTGGGAGGGGACATACCAGAATGGGAACACCTAGCACTATCCTCAACCCATTAAGTGCTACAGTCATAGTACATGGAGTCTGTGAGTGTTTCAAGGGTCTATGAAAATATTTGAGGCAGGGGATGTACAGGTTTAAAGTGCTTACCAGCAAGTACAAGGCCCTGAGTTGGATCCCCAACACCAAAAAAAAAAAAAAAAAAAAAAAGTTTTGTTACCTTTGAAAGTGATTTGAAAGTTCTGATTTTCTCACTGCCCAAGAATTCCCAAACATACACAGTAGACTATTTATAGAGCTCCCAGAGCCACTTCACAGAATAAATGAGTCATTTGTGGCCATGTAATTTCAAAATCAAAATCTTTTAAAAAATGATCCCAACAAAAATGTATTTTATGTGGTCTGTAAATGCCTTTTGACATGTGATATAATGGGGGGTTGGACCCACCAAAAGTGTCTAGAGCTGAGGCCAACTTTGTGGACACGTGACCTGTGCACTTGGTGCAGGCCCAATGTTTAAAAGGGCCTCGAAGCTGGCTTAATGCTCTGCTGCTGACAGCTCAGAGGTCTCAATGAGTTTTTAGCTATGAGTCCCACATTTTCATTTTGTATTAGACCCTAGAAATTATGTAGCTGGACCTGTCTAAAACCTGTGAAGACTGAAAACAGCCCTGGCTGGTGGCATGTACCATTCTAAAACAGGAAGGCTGTATTACTTCCCTTTGCTCTGGCTTGTTTTTAAGTCCTGTGTTCTATTTACCTGAAAAGGTGAGGGGTTTTTTTTGTTCGTTTGTTTGTTTGTTTTCTGTTTCTGGTAAGGTAGCTGCTGTAGTTTGAATGTTTGTCCTCCAGAATTAATGGGTAGAAAACTTAATCCTCAAAGTCATAGGTTAGTAGCATTTGGAGGTGGGACATTGAGCAGGTGACTGAGTGAAGGAAGTCTTTGTATTCATGAATGGGTTAATCCATCCATGCACTAATGGATTAATGGGTTATGGAGGGATGGAAGGTATTGTCAGGAGATTGGGTGTGTTGTAAAAGCCAGTTTGGTTGTCTCTCATGAGACCCAATGCCATGTGATGCCAAGACTCTTCAAAGCGTCTCTCCTAGCAAGGTCCTCATCAGATGGCCCCCTTGACCACAGACTTCCCAACCTCCAGAACTGTAAGAAAAAAATTTCTTTTCTTTTTAAATTTCTTACTCTCAGGTAGTCAGTTTTAGCAACAGAAAATGAACTAAGACAGTAGCCCAGATATTAAAAATTGGCAAAGTATTGTGCTAAATATAAGACACATTTCCCATTAACCAAAGACCCAGACCAGCATCAGAAAGTGTTACACATGGTGCCAAGAATTCATGAAAAATAAAACATTCTTCAAAATTAAATCCAGGCTAAGCATTTCAAAAAGAATTGGAGGCCAAATTGTTTGCTAGGAACCAGAAGTCAGCAAACATTACCTCCACAAATTCAATTTTAGGTAGCTGGGGAACATTTTCATCTAGACAAAGTTTTAAAATGGTCCTAGCCACAATCCATCAAAGTACTGCCTAGACAAAGGACTGCATTTTCTGTTGTGGGAAACCAGGGGAGGAAAAACACAGGGCCGCATCCTGTTGATATCCTAGGAGGCTCAAAGGCAGGATAAGCCCTGAGTGTTCAGGTCGGGCAGGCCACCAAGCACTTAACCCTCTCCTTCCCTCCCACGCCCGAGTCACCAGGGCCAGGTAAGGACACTGCCATTTGTTGGACCTAAAGGAAAGTTCAGTCTCGGGATTGCTGAGAGTCACACCTCCCCTGGAGGAAGTCCCAGCAGCTCCTGGGACAGCAGGAAAGGAAGGGTGGACAGAGGAAAAGACATTGGTTGGTCATCATCCTCGCCAGTTTTATTACCTGAATAAAGTGTATATTAATCTTCTGCTTCCCCCTTTTTTATTATAACAGTACCTGCTCATCTTGGAAAACATATAGCATAGAAAAAAATGGAGAGAAGAAGAAATCACTCATAATTCCACTTAAAAATACTGCTGTATCATTAATACTTGGATGTGTTTCTTTCTGGTCTCTTTTTCACAGGATTGTTTATTTATTTATTTATTTATTTTATTTGTAGTTGGACACAAGATCTTTAATTAATTGATTT
This sequence comes from Marmota marmota marmota, assembly GCF_001458135.2. Lineage (NCBI taxonomy): Eukaryota > Metazoa > Chordata > Mammalia > Rodentia > Sciuridae > Marmota > Marmota marmota. The sequence continues at coordinate 14,590,069 of NW_025999932.1, forward strand.
ATTTTTATGTGGTGCTGAGGATCAGGATCGAACCCAGCACCTTGCACATGCTAGGCGAATGCTCTACCACTCAGCCACAACCCCAGCCCACAATATTGTTTATTTTTATATAAATGTATGAAATAGATAGGCTTATATTATATTTATAATTTTGTTTCATTTTTTTTTTCATTAAATGGCAGTCCACATGGCTAGGGTGTTTGCAGCATCCCACTCTCAGTGGAGAGAATTATTTGGTGTGACAAGCACACCAAAATTTAGGTAAGAAAGAGCTTGTTGAAACAATGTAATCCGCCAGGTGTGGTGGCACATGCCTGTGATCCCAGTGGCTCTGGAGGTTGAGGCAGGAGGATCACAAATTTAAGGTCAGCCTCAGCAATGTAGTGAGACCCTAAGCAATTTACTGAGATTCTATCTCAAAAAATAAAAAGGGCTGGGAATGTGGCTCAGTGGTAAAGTGCTCCTGGGTTCAATTCCTAGTGTACTCTGCCCTGGAATTAAAAGCAAGAATCTAAGATATTGAGTCTGAACATACAACATTGAAAATGAAGATAATACAATAGATGTGATTTTAAAAAAATTATGGAGAGGCTTATTGAGAAACAGAGAGAAAGCCAGATTAAGACCAGGAATTAAAGTGGACATAATTACAGAGAAAGCTATTCACATAAAAAGACTACAAGGACTATTTTATGCAAATAAATTTTAAATCTTAGGTGAAACACAGACATTTCTAGAAAAAATAATGACTAGAAAGCTTGAATATGTGTGCACAGAGTACAATTACACACATACAAAAATATAGAGGGTTGGGCTGGGGTTGAGGCTCAGCGGGAGAGTGCTTGCCTAGCAAGCCTGTGCTAGGCACTCAGTTTGATCCCCAGCACCACATAAAAAAGAAGTAAACAAAAATAAAGGTATCAAAAACAAAACAAAACAAAATCCATAGTTTAAAATTTATCCACTAAAAAAAAAAAAAAAAAAATCAGACCAAAACAGGCAAATTCTACACTACATTAAAAGATCAATGAGGGGGGCTGGGGATGTGATGTGGCTCAAGCGGTAGCGCGCGCTCGCCTGGCATGCGTGTGGCCCCGGGTTCCATCCTCAGCACCACGTACAAACAAAGATGTTGTGTCCGCCGAAAACTAAAAAATAAAAAAATAAAAAAAAAGATCAATGAGGGCCTGGGGTTATGGCTCAGTGGTAGAGCACTTACCTAGCACATGTGAGGCACTGGGTTGGATCCTCAGCAACACATAAAAATAAAATAAAAGTATTGTGTCCAACTATGACTAAAAAAAAATATGAATATTTAAAAAAAAAAGATTAATGAGTCACCTGTTATCTAACATTTTCTATAGGGAAAAAAAAATGTCATTTCCCAATTCATTAAATGGAGAGTATGACTTTGATATAAAAACCAAACAAAAACAATATATAAAGGAAAATAAGAGGCCGGTTTCACTCATAAACATAGAGTTAAAATCATCTCCAAAATGTTGCCAGATTAAATTCCGATTGTTTAATATAAAGATTTTTAAAAAATCAGGTGTGATTTTGCAGACATGTCAGAAAAGATATTTAAATTTTATCCTATCTACTAATCAAAGTCCATATGGTATGTGATCAAAAAAAGGAATACCCTGTGATCATCTCAATAGACACCAGAAATCACTTGATAAAATGCAATACTCATTCAGGCTGGGGTTGTAGCTCAGTGGTAAAGTACTTGCCTTGCATGTGAGGCCTTGGGTTTGATCCTCAGCACCACATAAAAATAAATAAATAAAAATAAAGATATTGTGTCCATCTACAACTAAAAAATATTTATATGTTTTAAAAAATGCAATACTCATTCTAGATTTTTTTTGGGGGGGCGGGGGGCACCAGGGATTGAACTCAGGGGCACTCAGCCACTGAGCCACATCCCCATCCCTATTTTGTATTTATTTTATTTAGAGACAGGGTCTCACTGAGTTGCTTAGTGGCCTCATTTTTTGCTGAGGTTGGTTTTGAACTCACAGTTCTCCTGACTTAGCCTCCTAAGCCAGTGAGATTTGAGGTGTGCACCACCGTGCCTGGCTAGATGTTTTAAAAATGATTAACATGTCAGACATCGAAGACAATTTCTTTAATCTGATTATATATCAGAAAGTCTTGGTAAGCATCTTATTTGCTAAGCATCTGAAAAATTCCTTGTAAAATTGGGAATGAAACAATAATGGCAGCTAGTTGTTTCCCAAACACTGAACAGTCTTAGACTAGTGAGACAAAAAATAAGAAAATTACAAAGTTTTAAGAACCTTCAAAGGAAGAGAAAAGTCTACTTAATTTTAAGTATCTAAATAGAAAATCCAAAGAAATCTTCCAAATGTTAGTACTAACAACAGTTTAATAAAGTTGCTGGATAGAAGAGCAATATATAAAAACTTCATATACAATGCTAAAAAACTATTAAAAATTAAGTCACAGAAGTATTTTCCATAGTAATAAAAACTATTATTTCTAAGAATAAATTAAACCAAAGACATGGTAAGATCTTCAAAGAGAAAATTATAAAACTATGGAGAAGTTTTATATTGATATCAATTTTTTTTGATATTTTATATTGATATTGACCTAAATTGTTGTTGGAGTGCTAGTAATTTTAATGAACAGAAAATTTAACACTGGAAAATAGTTATTTATCTGTATTTTCATGGTAATTACAACATATACAATAAAGAAACATAAATGTTTTTGAAAACTGATTTAAAATTCATACAGTGGTGCTAGGGATATAGCTCAGGGGTAGAGCACTTGCCTAGCGTGTGGTAGGCCCGGGGTTCCACCCCAGTTACCCTGCCCCTTCCCCCACATGAAGAGTTATGAGAGGTTATGTCGATTGAAGTAATGTTGTCCTTACTTATCATTTATATTTTGATTTTTCTTTCCCTCCCTCCCTCCCTCTCTCTCTCTCTCTTTTCAGTCCTAGGGGTTGAACCCAGGGGTGCTCTACCACTGAGCTATATCCCCAGATTGATTTTGATTTTTCTTGATGCCAGTCTTGCCCTGAAGCAAAACTTTCTTATTGAGAATCCTTTCTTATCATCTTTGTTCTCCACAGTGTCTGGGACTGTACTTTGGCGAATCCTCTCTGGGCTGAGGTGGGGTTGGGTGGTTGAGAGCTTACCTAGGATGAGCTAGGCCCTGGGTCTGACCCCAGCACGCACACACACACACACACACACACACACACAAAATGTCTTCTCTAATCCAATGTTACTAGATAAAAATCAGAGGTGTTTTCTTCCAGGACTTTTATAGATTCATTTTTCAAAACACTTGAATCTTTGATCCACATTTTCTTGGTATAAGGTATCACCTGTTCTATCTTTTCCAAGTGGCTAGCCTGTTACCTTAACACCATTTATTGAATAATGTATCCACTCTTCAATAATTTGAATGAGAAATTCAAATTATTTTTTATCATACATGAAATTAATTCCTTGAATTGTTGTCTAAAATTAGAGTCCATTGTGTTTCACTGCTCTAGGGTGCCAAACTATTTCAATAATTTTAACTTTAAAATCGGTTTTTGCATTTTTTC
>NW_025999932.1:14595071-14596066 GCF_001458135.2 Marmota marmota marmota
GGGGGTGGGGGGGTGTGTTTAACCACTGAGCCACATCCCCAGCCCTTTTTTACATTTTTACTTAGAGACAGGGTCTTTCTGAGTTGCTTAGGACCTTGCTAAATTGCTGAGGCTGACTTTAAACTTGCAATCCTCTGGCCTCAGCATCCCAAGTCACTGGGATTACAGGTGTGCGCCACTGTGCCCAGCTCCTTCTTTCTTTCTTTTTTTTTTTTTAAAGAGAGAGTGAGAGAATTTTAATATTTATTTTTGTAGTTATCAGCGGACACAACATATCTTTGTTTTGTATGTGGTGCTGAGGATCGAACCCAGGCCGAACGCATGCCAGGCGAGCGCGCTACCGCTTGAGCCACATCCCCAGCCCTCCTTCTTTCTTTTTAAAAATAATTTTAGTCTCAGATGGACACAATACCTTTATTTATTTATTTTTTGTGTGTGTGATGCTGAGGATTGAACCCATTGTCTCACACATGCTAGGCAAGCGCTCACCACAAAGCCGCAACCCCAGGCTCCTTGTGCATTTCTTTTCTTCAAATCTCGACATATACCCAGATGGGTTTCATGTATGGGAAAAAGGTCTGCAGTTATTTATATTCCTGCTGGACTGATAGTCTCTCTTTCTCTTTTAAGACAATAAATTCAACCAATAGGAGCAAGATTCTTTTCCCCTCATCTCCTGAAGATTCACTTACATTTCCTATGCAAATTGAGTTTTAGGAAAATAAGCACCTTCTCATGTGAAGTGTGAACAAAGAATCTAATTCTGACCAAAATTTATTCTGCAATAGGTATATAGGTGATCTGTGTCATTTTTGGTCCTTTAAAGGTGATTTGTAGGACTGGGGTTGTGGCTCAGCGGTAGAGCACTCTCCTAGCACGTGTGCGACCCTGTGTTCAATCCTCAGCACCACATAAAAATAAATAAATAAAATAAAGGTATTGCATCCAACTACAACTAAAAAATAAATACCTAAAAAAAAAAAAAAAAAAAAAAA
>NW_025999932.1:14598520-14605167 GCF_001458135.2 Marmota marmota marmota
TTTTTTTTTTTTTTTTTTTGAGAGAGAGTGGGGGAGAGAGAGAGAGAGAGAGAATTTTTTAATATTTATTTTTTAGTTCTCAGCGGACACAACATCTTTGTTTGTATGTGGTGCTGAGGATCGAACCCGGGCCGCACGCATGCCAGGCAATCACGCTACCGCTTGAGCCACATCCCCAGCCCCAGCTATTGTTCTTGAATGAGAAAAAAATAATGTTTTGTCCAATGATCACCTTATGTGACATAACATTTTATCTGAAGCATAATTCTAGACTGATTCTAATTCCTTGGAAAGCTGGATTTTACGTGTGAATATTGGAACTGCATTTGCTATGTTGCTAAGAAAGTTAACTTTCAGTGACTTTTTTTTAGTAACAACTTTTTTCTTTGTAGATTTCTGAAATTCACAAACCTCTGTTAATATATGTAATATAATTCAGTGCTTTATTATTTCTTTACTTATTTTTGTGCTGGGGGTTGAATGTAGGGGCACTTTATCACTAAGCTACATCCCTAGTCCTTTTTTTTATTTTGAGACAGTATCTCACTAAATTGCCCAGGCTGGCCTTGAACTTGAGATCCTCTTGCCTCAGCCTCCTAGGTCACTTAGATTACAGGTATGTGCCTTCAGTAGTTCTTCTTTTCCTCCTCCTCCTCCCTCTCCTCCCCACCTTCTTCTTTTTCACACTGGGGATTGAACCAAGGGGCGCTTAACCCTGAGCCACATGCCCAGTCCTTTTCCTTTTTTGAGACAGGGTCTCGCTGAGTTGCTTAGGGCTTCACTAGTTGCTGAGGCTGGCTTTGAACTTGCTATCCTCCTGCCTCAGCCCCCCGAGTCTCCAGGATTACAGGTGTTTGCACCCCATCTCCCAGCTGTCTCCACATCTTCATGTACCATTCTCTCCTTAACACATTTTATAAAAAAACATTGTTTTAGATGTTGATGGACCTTTACTTCATTCATTTACTCATATGCTGTGCTGAGAATTGAACTCAGTGCCTCACACATGCTAGGCAAGTGCTCTACCACTGAGCCACAACCCCAGCCCCTCAACACATTTTAATAGGGGTTCTGTCTCCTTCTCTTTAAAACACAGCTTTGGTTAACTCAACAAAGGTCTTCACCATTTGAATCCAGTGGCTGCTGTTCTCTCCCTCTCCCTGAACCCCTCAGAAGCCGAGGCTCCAGTTTCTCTTCTTTAAACACTCTCTGTACTTCTGTTACTGTGTCTTCCTACTTCAGTCTCTTTTGATGGACTCTCCACCTGGAGATGTTGGAGGGGCTCAGGGCTCCATCCCAGGACTCCTCTCTTCTTTTAATCTACACTGTCTCCCTAAAGTATCATATCCACGCTCATTTTCTCCCCCAGTTAACCAAAGGGGGCTCTTAATAAATATTGCCAAACTGTTTTCAGAAACGTCTACTTTAATTTACACTTTATGGTTAGTATATTACAGAGCCTACTATGTTACCGCTGTTGACCGGTGACGAGTCCTTGCTTCCCCAATGTTGAAGAATAACACCAAAGAAGCAAGCCGAGGCAAGGTCAGAGTAGAAATTAGAAGTTTATTAAAGGACAGCAGAAAAGACTTCTCCCGGAGGAAGAAGGGGACCCAAGAGGTGGAATCCGTTGAAGGGCGAATGTGTTCCCCTTTTTATAGTTTTTGGTGATGGAATGTAGGTGGGAAGGGTTGGGGCACAGGTGGGCCAAAGAAGTAATCTGGGCATTTCCGAGTCGAGTTTGCTGTTCATTAACATTTCTTTGGGATGGGCTATCTCCAAATCTGTTGGGGGCTGTTTCCTGGGCTTCATTAACATTTCTTTGGGATGGGCTGTCTTCAAGTCTGTTGGGGCTGTTTCCTGGGCTTCATTAACTTTCCAAGAGTTGCCTGCGTTTCCCGGAATTCATTCTCAGCATGACCTCCATTTTAGATTTCACTCGATATTAGACCCGGTTTACCTAACTACACTGACTACCTAATTTTAAATCTGGCTTCACTACCATACTTTGCCTTCATTAGCATTGGATATTCTTTTTCTAAAAAAAGTTATTTATTTGTTGATTTGTTCAATTATACTTGTATATTTGAATTTATTTTATTATTTGTATTATTATGCTGTAATTTCCTTTTTGTTGTTCTTTTATATGTTGTAAGCCTACTGAAAGGAGAGACTTCATTTTTTTTTAGGTATATCCTTTTCTAAGGATATTTTCATGAACTTTAAGCAGTTTCTAGACAACTCATTCCCATGATGGGCTCAATCTCTCAGAAGAACGAAAGCAAAGTATTCCAATATTATTGTCATATTTTAAAGATAACCGAATAAAATTTATTGAACTAAACTAGATATTGTGAGCAGTTTTGCTTAATTTGTTACACCGGTGGCTCTGTACAGTAGTGTCATAACACAGATACGACTCTTAGTCAAATGGGAAGCGTGACCCAAGCAATTTGTTACTAATAACACGGTTCTGAAATCTGAGGATATTTGTATAATAACATCATTGCCGAAAGCTCAGTCCTCATCCCCAATGCCAATCCAATAATGAGGATGAGGTTTTGAAAAAAAGGAAAAAAAAAAAGTTTATTGCTTTGCTAGCAAAGGAGAAATACAAGGGGCTCCTATCCCATAGTCTGTGATTCTGTCCATCAGCAGGAACAGGGGGCTTTCAAACAGGGATTCAAAAGCTACATTCCACGTGTTCTCTGTTGAAGTTGTAATTCACTTGTTAATTTGGGAGATAGCCATTTCTGAGATCTTCTGTGCCATCTCCAAAGTCTGTATTACTTCATTCCTACGGTAGGTGTGTACTCAGGGACAGATAACTCTGCCTGGGATGGGGAAGAAAGTGAAACCCGTTTCCCCTGAGATTAGGGAGGGGGAAATTAGGGAGGAGGAAGAGAGGAAGGCTTCAGTTGCAATGAAGGCTGGGGAGATAGCTCAGTTGGTAGAGTACTTGTCTCATATGCACAAGGCCCTGGGTTCAAGAGGAAAAATCACTTGCAATGGTAGAATAGTAAGGGTTATATTGAAAGCATAAAATGGACCACTGTTATAGTATGACTTTTATTCACTTCCTTTCTTTTTTTTTAAATTTTTTTTTTTGTAGTTGTAGATGGACAGAATGCCTTTATTTTATTTGTTTATTTTTTTTAAGTGGTGCTGAAGATCAAACTCAGTGCCTCACGCATGCTAAGCAGGCCATCTGCCGCTGAGCTACAGCCTCAGCCCTCGCTTGCTTTCTTGAGTGTGAGAAAAATTAATGGTATTAGGACACATCCAGTACTGTCTATAGAAATCAAAATGAATCATATATGTAATTTTAAATTTTAGTATATATTTTTTTAAAATTTCAGTTGTAGATGAACAGATGAACACAATACCTTGCTTATTTATTTATGTGGTGCTGAGGATTGAACCACCGAGTGCCCCAGGCATGCGAGGCAAACGCTGTACCACACTGAGCCACAACCCTAGCCCAAATTTTAGTATTTTTGAGCCAATGTATCCAACATATTATCATTTTAACATGTAGTCAGTGTGAACAATTATTAGTGAGACATTGAATTTTTTTTTGGCATTGTCTTTAAAATCATTTTATATTTTATTCTTACTGCATATCTCACCTGGGATCAGCTGCTTTTCAAGTCCTCTAAATCCTTATGTGGTTAGTGCTACCATATTGGACAGCCCAGGGTTTATGGTTAGAGTACTTTAATGGGTGCAGGGAAATATACATTTCAGTTACTGGAAGAATATTTTTGGTAGTGTTAGTTTGGGCTCTCATAGTAGTAGACTCTGAGACAAGGATTGGACTGCAGGTAGAGGCTATGGACATGGAGAGTCTTATTGCCAGAAAATGCAGTGAGAGCAATCCTCACCACATTGGGAGCTGTGGATGAAGGATATGGACAATAGGCCCCAAAGGAACTTACATTCCTGTTCCCCTATCTACTCTCCTGCCCTGCCCTAAATGATCCCACCACCAAAACTCCTCCTGGCCCTGCCCACAGCCCAAAGGGCCCACCAAAGTCACTAACTCCTCCCAAGACCTGGTGGTGGCCAGCTGCCATTTTGCCCTCAAAGATGTGCCCCTCCAGTGCTGAATAAAACCTCACTGGTCTGCGAGGTGGGCCTCCATTTTTCCATTTGTATTCTCTTCCATGTGCTTTCAGTGGATACCCGAGGGAGTCTATTCAAATTGTGAATGCCATTTCTCTCATTAATCTTACAGGAAAGGCTTGAAAACCTGTGCATCTTAGGTGGCCCGTGTTAGTACTGCGTCATTTGCTCTTATACTTAGTACAGAAGTGAAACTTGATGCTTTGACAATTTGAGAGTGACACTGTAGACCATTAAGTGTTAAATAACACAGGAGGTCATCGTTTTGGACCAAGCTCCTGCATAGGGTCCCAATGAACCAGACCCAAAATAAAAATGGAGTCAGCCACACTAGAGTCAAAGCTGCGTTGTTATTAGGATTGGAGAGATGACAGCCAAATTTCCCAGATAGACCAGGCTTAATTGACATGATAATGAAATTCCCTTGTCTTAATCCTTACATGAGAAAATGAAGTAACTGAAATTAACTGTAACCTGATGTTAGCTATTTCTCATTGTTCTTCCTATTGTCACCTTAAAAGGACAGCAACGGAGATATGATCCTTTTATGTTCTTTGTTTCTGCCTTTTGCAGTCCTTCTGTCTATAAAACTGACTTTTTCTGCTCAGACCATGGGAACACTTACTCTATTTTATGGAAAAATCAAGTCAATTGGGATGTTTAAACTAAGTTGTTGTGATTGTGTCCTTTGACACTAGTAATTTATAGTTTTCAAAAGTTGGCCTCACAGGGCCCCCAGGGTCACCTTGAGAATGAGTCATCAGACAAGGCTGAATTCTTCCTAGACAGTCTCTCTCCTACCCCACTACTTCATGGAGACCTAACAATGTAGTTATCCAAACTACCTTTTGGGTTTCTGAATGGGGTACTTTGCTAGGGGAACACTCTCAACCCTCCCTCACCCAGGAGTTTAGAAGAAGGAATAGGGATGCCTCAATGTACCTCTTTTTTTTTGTACCAGGAATTGAATTCAGGGGCACTTCACCACTGAGCCACATCCCCAGCCCTATTTTGTATTTTATTTAGAGACAGTGTCTCCGAGTTGCTTAGTGCCTCACTTTTGCTGAGGCTGGCTTTGAATTTGCGATCCTCCTGCATCAGCCTCCCGAGCTGCTGGGATTACAGGCGTGAGATACCATGCTCAGCTCAATATATCTCTTTTATTCCTCTTTTCAAAATCTACCTGTTTGCAGAGAAGGCACATCCGGATCTGCTCCACGTGCATCACTTCTGGGGGAGGCCTAAGGTGGTGTGCCTCTGTCATTGACCAAGATAGCTGCAGTTGGTAGTGGGACTGAGTTCTAACAAGCGCCTTTATCCTCAAAAAACAGTCAGGCTTCAACTTAAGGTTGACATCGTTATTCCTCTGATCCTGTGCTTCCCCCTCCCAATTAATTCTAAATTCAGGTAGGGGGACTGTTAATGTTGGCTATGGGGAGTAGAGCTATCTAAACAGAATTCTGGTTGTTGGCCAGAAAGTAGAAAATACGAAGGAGAACTTCTTTCAATTTTTTTATTCTATTATTAACTGTTCTGGGAAAAAAATTACTTTAGAGTGGCATTCCTGAGTTTGAGTCTCAAACGTCTCCACACATAATTACAATGCCAGAATATTACAATACAAAAAATCGAATTTTTTAAGAGCCACATTTACAAATTAACGTGACTTAATAAGTTGTTTATTTACTCCTTCTTTGTAATGACACTGCTTTTTCCCATTACTCAAACTAAGAATTTCAGAATTATTATTGACATCTCCATCTTCTCACCTTGACTTTCTTTTTTTTTTTATTTAGTTTTTTATTTTTTTAAGTTGGATACAATTCCTTTATTTATTTATTTTATGTGGTGCTGAGGATCGAACCCAGCACCTCACATGTGCTAGGTGAGTGCTTTACCACTGAGCCACAACCCCAGCCCTTTGACTTTCAATATTTGTTGAACAAATACTTGGGCTCTTTGGTCCTTATAGCTATGATACAATCCTGTGACTCCTCTTCCAGAAATGTCTTGGGTTGATGTCCTCGACTCTGGGTCCCTCCTACTTGGCTCCAGTCCAGTTCCTTATGGCTCTGTCACTTTACCCCTTCCTCACACCTACATTCTTTCTCCTAAATCTATCTTTCACACTAATGTTAGTTTTCAGAATCAGAGGCCTTTCATTGAAAGCACAGTTCCATCTCCCTTGTGTGGCTCACAAAGCCTTTGCTAATCCAACCCATGAGCCATGCTTTTAGGATCAACTCCAATACCTTGCTTTTAAGCATCATATTCTAAATAGACAAGCTAGGGTCTTTATTTAGAGTCTTGTTTGTGTCTTTCCCTTGATATGGAACTATTTCCCTGTCCTTCTTGAACTGTGACTACCTGGTGGTGTTGTGACTCTTGTAGCTCTACGTTAGATGAAATTTCACATCCCACAACCTGGACTGCTCATCCCCCTTTTAGGTGGAATGCTTCCTTATTAGTGTTTTTAGCATTTCTTGCATCATCATCATCATCATCATCATCATCATCATCAT
>NW_025999932.1:14607267-14612347 GCF_001458135.2 Marmota marmota marmota
CATCATCATCATCATCATCATCATCATCATCATCATATCATCCTCATCATCATGTGCAGTGCAGGGCTCAAACACAGAGCCCATGCATGCTAGGCAAGTGTTCTCCTACTGAGCTACACTCGCAGTCCGGCATTCACTTATTGTACACATCTCTATGAAGCTCATTGTGCACACACAATTTCTCCATTTCCTTCTCAACCTTGGCTGCTATTTGATACCAGTTAAAAGCCTTAATAAAAAAAAAAAAAATACCCAGGGGCTGGGATGTAGCTTAGTGGCAAAGCATATGCCTTGCATTCACAAAGCCCTGGGTTCAACCCCCAGTTCTAAAAAAAGAAAAAAAGACACAGACACCCCCCCAAAACAAAACAAAACAAAACAATACCCTTAAACAACAACAACAACAACAACAAAACAAACCAAGGCCCACATCTCACTGCAAACCAAATGAATCAGAATTTCTATACTGGGTGCAACTCACAGTTAGAAATGATGTTTAGTAACCTGTATATTTCAGGTGACATATAATAGGTATAATATGAATATCTACAATTTATTGAACCTTGAAAAAATTGGAACAGTTTTAGAGATATAATTCAAATGCCATACAAGATGCTTATTTCTTTTTTTGCAGAGCCAGAACGGAAGCTAGGGCCTGGTGTAGACCAGGCAAGCATTCTCTCAGAGCTCCACCCTTGAGCCCTTCACTTATTCTTAGTTTTTGCAGGACATTCACAGGGTTGTAGAATAACACAACCTAAAATTAGTCATCATAACCTAATATTATAACCTGATTTTAGAACATTTCCATTGTCACTAAGAGAAACCCTGCACTCCCTCGCAATTATTCTCTATGCGCCCCAATTCCTCCACTGGGCAAACGGGAATCTACTTTCTATGTCTGTAGATTTGTCTATTCTGGACATTTCATACAGATGGAATCATATAGCATGTGGTATTTTGTGACTGGTTTGGATCTTAAATGTCCCCCAGAGTCCCATATGCTAAAGGCTAGGTTGCCAGTCTGTGTGTGATAGTGGGGTGGCAGAATGTATAAGAGGTGAGGCTTAGTTAAAGGAAGTCAGGTCATTGGGCACACTCTTGAAGGGGAAGAGGAGAACCTGGCCCTTCCTGTTTTCTGACCACTAAGAGTAGTACAGTCTTCCCCCATCACCCTCTCCACTGCTGTGCTGTACTGGGCCACCACAGGCCCAAGGCAACCAGACCAAGGGAGCATGGCCTGCAACCTCTGTAACTAGCAGAGAAAACCACTCTTCCTATTCAGTTGACTTTCTCAGGTGTTTTGTCAGAGATGGAAAAATGACTAACACACACTTAGCATATTTCCAATGTTCATCCACGATATTTCATTAATTCCATTGTTATGTGATGTTTTATTTATTCCTTCATCAGCTGATACACACTTACTATTTCTGTCTCCTTTATGACTTTAATGACTAATGGTGTTATGACATTTGTGCCCATGTGGATGTGTTTTCATTTCTTTTCTGTGTATCCAGGAGTGCACTTGCTGAGTCACATGATAACTCTGCAACTTAAAAAAAATTGTTCTAATTAATTATACATGGCAGCAGAATGCATTTTGATACATCACACTTAAACAGAGTAAAACTTCTCATTTGTCTGGATGTACACGATGTAGAGTTACACAGGTCATGTAATCCTATTTGCATGTAGGGTAATAATGTCTGGATTCTTTCTACTATCCTTCCTATCCCTACATCCCCACCCCTCTCATCAGTCTAGTACAAAATACCTCTCTTCTCTCCCCATTATTGTGAATTAGCATCCATATATCAGAGAAAACATTCAGCCTTTGGGTCTTTGGGATTGGCTTATTTTGCTTAGCATAATATTCTCCACTTCCATCCATTTACTGGCAAATGCTATAATTTCATTCTTCTTTAAGGCTGAGTAATATTCCTGTGTGTGTGTGTGTGTATTTCTTTATCCATTTTTCTGCTGAAGGGCACCTAGTTTGGTTCCATAACAGCTACTGTGAATTGAGCTGCTATAAACATTGATATGGCTGCATCACTGCAGCATGCTGATTTTATGCTCTTTGGGTATAAATCTAGGAGTGGGATGACTGGGTCAAATGGTGGTTCCATTCCAAGTTTTCTTAGGAATCTCCATACTGCTTTCCATAGTGGTTGCACCAATTTTCAGTCCCACCAGCAATGTATGAGTATACCTTTTTCACCACAACCTCGCCAACATTTATTGTTGCTTGTATTCTTGATGATTGCCATTCTGACTGGGGTGAGCTGGAATCTCAGTATAGGTTTTGATTTGCATTTCTCTAATGCTAGAGATGTTCAACATTTGTTTATATACTTGTTGATCAATTGTATTTCTTCCTCTGTGAAGTATCTGTTTAGTTTCTTCGCCCATTGTTGATTGGGTTATTTGTTTTTCTGCTGTTAAGTTTTAACTTTTTGAAGAACTGGCAGGTTTTTGCCCAGTGGCTGTGCCATTTTCGGTCACAATCAATGATGTGTGGGTGCTCTAATTTCCTCTTCTCCAACATTTATTACTGTGTTTTTGGTTACATTATTGAATTATTTAAGGTCTTTAAGCAAGTGCAGATGGAAGTCTTTTTTAAGACATCTCCCATCATTGCCTGGCCCAGCTGTCAAGTACCCCAAAGGCATGTAGTGCTGAAGATTAAACCTAGGGCCTTGGACATGCTAAGCAAGTGCTCTACTGAGTTACATCCCAAGCCCCAATATTTGTTGAATAAATGGAAAAGTGCCCTTTCATTTGTATATTGTCCTCAGAAGGCATTTTGAAGTGGTGAAGTTCACAATAACCCTGTAGAGAGGAGTGGGAATATGATTCCCATTACAGACCTGAGGAAAATAAGGTGAGAAAGGTCAGGTGACAATGAAATGTGTAGAGTCCTATGTCTAGCCCTCTCTCTACAATCAGACACCAGTCCTCAGTATTGCTTCTAAATACCACATTAGTTAATGTTTAGAAAAGAATGTTAAGAAGCTTCAAAAGAGCTTAGTATATTAAAAAACAAAACAAAACAAAAACAAAAACCAGTAACATAACAACTCAGCAGAAGCTGAGGGACCTAAATGCTTTGGCAGTTTGGAGACTGCTAATTATGGTTCTGGCACCGGATAGAGAGCGCACTTCTAACTTTAGCAAACAAATTCTTCACCTTTCAAGTAGAACTGGTAGCTGAGCATTTCCTGGGCTAGGAAGTTAGGGAGTTTTAAAGAGCACTGTATATCAGGTGAGGGAGACCTATTTTGCTTTATAGACCACATTATTGGAGAACCAGCTAATCCAGAAAGGAAGGTAATTGATCATAATTTTCTTACCATATTCAAATTAAAACTGTCTTTCTTTTTGTGTTATGCATCTCAAACATACAGGAAATATCAAGAAAATAGTATAATAAACCCCTATGGGTCAGCAAACAAACAAACAAACAAAAAAACTATTAACATTTTGTTATGCACTTATCTTTTATTTATTATTAAAGTGGTATGGGCAATTGAACCCAGGGGCGTTCTACCACTGACCTACATCCCCAGAGCCCACTTAATTTTTGAGACAGGGTCTCACTAAGTTGCTGAGGCTGGTTTTGAACTTGCAATCCTCCTGCCTCAGCCTTCTGAGTTGCTGGGATTACAGGTGTTCCACCATGTCTGGGTATCCCTAGCCCTTTTTAAAAAAAATTTATTTTTGAGACAGGGTCTTCCTAACTAGCCCAGGCTGGTCTAAGACTTGAGATCCTCCTACCTCAGTCTCCCAAATCCCTGGGATTACCTGTACCACCAGGACTGGCTATTATTTTTTTAGAGATGGGGTATAGCTAAGTTTTCCAGGTTGGCCTTGGACCCTGAGCTCAAGGAATCTTCCTGCCTCAGGCTCCAGAATAGCTGAGAGCCGTTGCCCCTGGCTGCATTGACTTTTAAATAAATGTTTGTATACAGTAATATTTTCTTTCTTTCTTCTTCCTCTTCTTTTTTAGTACTGGAGATTGAACCCAGGGGCATTTTACCCCTGAGCTACAATGGCAGCCCTTTTTATTTTGAGACAGAGTCTTACTAAATAGCTGAGGCTGGCTTTGAATTAGCAATCCTCCTACTGCAGCCTCCCAATTGCTCATCGGATACAGTGAAGCTTTCTTTAAATTAATAATCAGATCATTTTCGTGCATGCGTATGAGAAATGATCAGAGTAGGATAAAATGATCTTGTTACTAGCACCATGAACTTGTAACCTTTGATCTTTCTTCATTTAGGTTTGCAGGGATGAGAAGCTGCTGAGTTGGCAACACACGTGATTGAGGACTTAAGAGTGGGAGGTCCAAAAGCTAGGAAAAAGATTTTGTTCATTCATTTCTACATTCATTCATTCAATCAGAACACCCTGGCACTTTTCAAACACACTATCTCCCAACGAGCCAGACCATGCTTACACTCAGACTTGCGCACGAATCAGGTTTCATCATTACTGACCTAAGACCTTGGACCAGCTGCCTTTGAATCTGTTTCTTCTGAAAAATAAAGATAACCTTATTGAACAAGGCACGGTCAAAAGCGAGGTAAGACACCGAGAAATGTGTGTAATCTGTATCCTTTGTCCCTTCTGCCACCGTTATTCTGCTAGGCTTTCAGGGCGCCAGTAAAAAGATCATACAGCAGGAGTGTCTCTCCGAATATCTCCTTCCTCCAACCTAAGCGGGCAGCGAAAAGCTCAGAGGTTCCAAAGCTCAGGGTGCCAAAAGCCCTCCCAGTGACAGCATTCATTTATCTTCCCAAACCATTCAAATTCTAATCTCATGTTACCTGCCTGTCTTTAGGTATTGCTGCTCTACAAAGATAATCTACGCTAAACCCTGCAGCGGTCCGAGGTCAAATGCTTGGCCCGCAGGTTGGAGAACCTCCCAAGGCGCCCGGTTTGGTCCAGAGGAGGGCAACGCGCCAGGGGGCGGGCTGCTGAAGCCGCCCAGCAGCTTTCTCCAGGTCTTCGGAAACCCTCAGCCCAGGGGGCGGTTCTGAGCAGGAGGGGCGGGCGGATTCAGCACCGCCCTCGC
>NW_025999932.1:14614502-14618311 GCF_001458135.2 Marmota marmota marmota
TTTTTTTTTGGGGGGGGTGGGGGTGGGGGTACCAGGGATGTAACCCATAGGTCCTTACCCACTGAACCACATTCCCAGCTCCTTTTATTTTTTGAGACAGGGTTTCCTTAGTTAGTTAGAGCCTCACTGAGTTGCTGAGGCTGACTTTGAACTTGCAATCCTCCTGCCTCAGTCTTCTGCCTGGCTAACATTCCTATTTTTTTTTTTTTTTTTTTAAAGAGAGAGAGAGAAATATTTATTTTTTTTTTAGTTTTCGGCGGACACAACATCTTTGTTTGTATGTGGTGCTGAGGATCGAACCCGGGCCGCACGCATGCCAGGCGAGCGCGATACCGCTTGAGCCACATCCCCAGCCCCCATTCCTGTTTTTTGGAGATGATGAACATGAAACATCTCTTGGGGTGGTTCTCAAAGTGGGGTGTTCAGATTTTCAGCATTAGTATCAGCTGGGACCTTGTTAGAGATACAAAGTCTCTAGCATCTATTCCAGACTGGTTCAGTAAAACCAGAAACTGTGTGTGTGTGTATGTATTCCAGGTGGGGCTAATTTAAGGTTAAGGATGGTTCACAGCTTTAACCTGCTTCTGTGGGCCTTGCTATTCCAGTGTTTTACTTTTAAAAGGGGTTGTGACTGGAGAGTCAACTGGTGACCATCCTATATTTACTTACCTTCTGTAGTTTGAGAAATTGTAAAGTCTGAGGCCACTTAGTGCTGTCCTTGTGTATCCCACCTTGCAGCAAGCTAGAAACTGAAACTATAGCCAGGGAGTGGCCTCCTGGAGACAATGCCCACCTTAGAGAAAAACTGATTCTTCACCTTTTTTATTGGGTATTTGATTTTCTTCTCAAATTTCATCTGCTTTTTGAACTTGTAGCTGCCTACCCAAATGATGCCAGTAACTAGCTTACTGACTTTTATACAAAATGTGCCACTGGAATTTTGGTGTATTCATAACACAGTTTGGATTTGGGCTGTACATTATGGCTATTAATAATGGTTGTGGATTTTTGAAAACAATATTTTGTTTTCTATTTCTGCAAGAAATTTAAAACTTGAAACAGGAGAGGAAAAAGGATGATTTCTGTCATCTGGGTACAGTAGCTGTTTCAGTTGGTCTTTGCCCTAAACTTTTTTTTTTTTTTGCCCTAAACATCTTCACACATCAGCACACATACTCATACACTCATGCTTTTTATAAAACTGTAAATAGTTTCGAATCTTGATTTCTTCTTAATTTTTGATGGTTATCGTTCATAGTACTAAATATTCTACACATGATAATCACTATAATTTCTTCAGTATTTCATTATAGTTGAACGTCATTTATTTCTAATGATTACACATGTTTATTTATGCCCATATTTTGGTGCAATTTTGCCGCAGTCTGGCTGGGCGCAAAATAACCGAGCCGCCACAAAGCCTTGTAGGTTCAAAAAGCAACTCTTTATTCCCGAACTCTTACTGGCATTCTACACACACTTCCTGGGAACACACTCCCTCCACAGGGCTCCGCACACTAATTCTCCCGGAACCCCAAGAGAACTCCAAAGTAGAGGCTGCCTGAGGCAGCAGGATCTGCCCTAATCCCCCCAGGATCCGCCCTAATCCCAGAGCAAGGTCACCTTTCAACCATTCCCTCTAGCAAAATGCCAGGTGTCATTCCCACTAAACTGTGGCTCTCAACACAATTTGTGTGTGTGTGCATGTGTGTGCACGCGCGTGTGCTTGTGTGTGTGTGTGTGCACGCGCACGGGCTTTGAGGTGAACGCCTTGGGTGGGCTAAACATGCATCTACTACTGAGCTACACGCCCAGCCCTATTAATATATCTGATTCAGTTTCCAGGATCACCTATATCTCTATGCATTTTCTGTTAGCTATTTTCTTATTGCATTCCTAAAAAAAAAAAAATGAAGGCAGTTAGAATTTCTTTTTGTATTTGATATAAGGTAGGCCCATTTTTTTCTAAAATAGCACATTTTCTCATCACTGTTTGTTGAATTTTTTTCTCCTCTGTAACTGAAAACAGGTGGTATGATTTTTGAACCCTGTCCAGCTGAGCATGAGATTGATTGTCCAAGCCCTTGAGACTCCCAGGAATCGCGCAGCAAGCCTCTTGGGTGTGCTCTCCTCCTCTGCCTGGCCTCTGGTGAGGAGGTCTTGGGTTAGTAGCAGGTGGAAGGTTAACAGTGAAGCTTTTCCCTAAAGGGGGTTATTGAGTGGATCCTGGAGTCAGATGCATTTTGTCTGCAAAGAATGGTTAAGTCCTTGCTCCGAGTTGTGTGTCTGAGTTGGTGAGATGTCATCTTGCAAAGCCCGAACTGTTGTAGAAACTGCCGTTGGTGACAATATAGACTCTCTGGAGACTCATCTTAGAGAAAGCTGATGACATAAGGGTAGAAATGTAAATGGCTTCGAGAGCTTGGCGTCCTGAGGCCCTCAGTTAGTGCCTAGAAGTGGAATTTTAATATTTGGTACCGTTTTTAGAATATCTCCTACATGCATCTCTTTCTTATTATTCTTCATTAATAGTCAGAAGTCCAAATATTGTAGACAGGAGGCTGAGTTATCTTTCCAGGGCTCTTTGACCTGATTTCTTTTCTTCTCCCTTAAGCATGGTTTGACTTTTGGCAATTTTATATAATAATTATAGCCTCAACAAGACAGGGTACACCCCCAAAGGTATATTAAAATTAGCTGCTAATTCTTTATAGTGTAACACATTTTAGAATTTAATCTCCTTTACTTTTCTTTACTTTGCCTTTGTCCTGGTAGCCCTGCATGACAGGTGTCAACTAGTGTCCCTTGCAGTATGTCAGGTGGATAGCTTGTCTTTCTAAGTCCCCTTGAGACCCTGATTATGTTGATTGTCCTGCCTCCTTGAGTTGTGCTTCCTGGTCCAGTGCTCTGCTGTTGCTGGGTTGTGGAGCTTGGGTACCAGGGACATGGTGAGCTTCATCCTAAGTCATCCTTACACCTTTTCCATGGGGCCAAGGAACCCTATCCGTCACCATCACCAGGAGCTGCCTCCTTGCCTTTCCTCTATGAGTTGTGAGCCCCTGCAGGCATTTCTTTGATGAGTCAGTGTATGTGACTGGTGTAGAGGTGAAAGCCCAGAGCATTGGGAGGAAGTCTAGGATTTGAAATTGAACTCACTCAGTCCTGTCCTTGACCTTGACAATTCAGGGTGGCTGTGTGTGAGTGAATCTTCTGGGAGAGGATGGTTAATGCCTTTCAACCTGTCAGAGTTAAGGACTCAGGAGAGCCCAGGAAGTTCTGGGGGCTGGTGGATGCCTGAAGCCTGGTTCTAGCCTTGGTCAGCCTTTCATAATTAGCAGTTATTTCCTTATTTATAATAGTTCCAAAGAGGGCCATGTTTTTGAGGAGAGAAAAGGTTCCTGCCCTCCAGAGGGAGGAAGATAAGTTTTCCATCCATTAAAGATTAGTCCTTTTGTTATTTTTTTATTATGAGTATTCCTAAAGATAACTGAAAATGAAAGTCAGCAGAGGGTTAGCATGGGATTTTCTCTAGATGTTAAAGGTTGTACTTATCTGCATCAGCAATGTTTTCCAGCTGCTGTTAAATATGCAGCTGCAGGGAGCCTGGTGTGGTGATGCACGTGTATAATCCCAGTGACTCAGGAGGTTGAAGCAGGAGGACCACAAGTTCAAGTTAAACAGCCTCAACAACTTATCGAGGCCCTAAGCAACTTAGCAAGACTCTATCTCAAAATAAAATATAAAAAAGGTCTGGGAATGTGGCTCAGCAGTAAAGGATCCCTGGGTTCAATCCCTGACCCCCCCCCCCC
>NW_025999932.1:14620406-14732687 GCF_001458135.2 Marmota marmota marmota
TTTCACCTCTGCACTAACATAGGAGCTTTTGGGAGACTCCTCATCCAAACCACGACAGGGTTGTTCACCCATCAAACTTATGTAAAACTCCAAAATCCAAAGAACTGACATCTGCAGCAATCTGGCCCCATGCATTTTTGATAAGGGATACTTAACCTGTACTAGATCAAAGGGAGAGCTCTTCTTCCAGCCCACAGTCAGTTCAGGAATCCCTTGAGGACTGGGCAGTGGGGAAATTACTTGTTGGACTCTCATGGCCCCAGATCAGGATGCCAGGATTATAGTGTGCAAGCCATGGTTTTCTTTCTGGGTAGTTTCTATGCTGTTTTACTCCTTTGTCTGTTGTCTATACTTAAGTCAATTTGATTTACCTTCCTTCACATGCTGGCCTTTCTGGTATTCTGGCAGCTCTCATGTCCTCATTAAATCTTGTCTTGAAGAACAGTGTTTCCAGTTCCCATGCTGCCCTTGGATGGCAGGGTTTCCATACCCTCATCCATATGGTTAAACCAAATGATCTGCAGTTTAGTAATGTCTTTATGTTAATGTGACATAATATCCTACCTATGATCTGACCAAGGGTAGTGTTTTACCTAACTTCTTCAATGTTTATACAGTTTTTTTTTTTGGGGGGGGCGGAGGGGTTTACAGGGGATTGAACCCAGGAGTGCTTTATCACTGAGCTACATCCCCAGCCCTTTTTATTTTTTATTTTGAGACAGAGTCTTTCTAAATTGCTGAGGTTGCCCTTGAAGTTACAGTCCTCCTGCCTCAGCCTCCCAAGCTGCTTAGATTACAGGCGTGTATTGCTGCACCTGGCTATCTTGAAGGCCTGCTGTGTTCTAGATAATGTTCTAACCAAAGCTTGGCAGACCAGACCTGCAGTCCAATCCAGCCTACTGCCTGTTTTTATAAATAACATTTCCCAGCCATGCTCTTTTATTTATAGGGTCTGTTATCTGTTTTTCCCACTGCTCTATAAGATGTCCAGAACACGGGTCAGCAAACATTTTCTGGAAAAAGCTAGGTAGTAAATATTCAGGGTTTGAAATCCTCTTGCCTCAGCCTCCTGAGTTGCTGGGATTACAGGTGTGTGCGAAGTGCCTGGCAGCATCGGTATTTTTAAAAGTTTTCCTTGGAGGTTTTGATGGACACTGATAACCCCGGACCACTGACTTAGCAGCTTCCCAAAGGTCAAAAACATTTCAGTATGTATTTCCATTTTTCTGGATGAGGGTTCCCTACTGCCCTCATCCCTAACCCATTTTAGGTTTCTTTCTTGTTGATCTCAAACCATGAAAACCATGATCACAATGGAACATGGTCATCCATGTGGGTGCCCAGCAGGTGGCAGTGGGGCAAGGGGGGTTGGTTGTTTGCCAGGGATCTTAGAGATATTGAATCCTTTGATCTTTATAGTCACCTCTTGTTGAAGTTGACTCTGTCCTCATGTTACAGGTGAAAGAAACTGAGGCTAGAGAGTCAGGTAACATGCAGAGGGTCGTCCAGGTAGGAAAGAGCTGTGAATAGAGTCAGGTCCATTAAATTCCAGAACATAAGAGTTTGGCTTCCTTGTCCCTGTGTTTATTTCTTCACCCTGTGCCAGATATTGATTGAGCTCACAAGGTGAATAGAATAGGAATTTCACACTTGTGAGTGGAAGATTGCTTATATAATAAATCAGATTTATCTGCAGATCTTTACTGGTGTGTCTTATTTGTCAGGATGTGAGTGAGATATGTACTGTACATAGTTGATCACTCTGTTCCTGTCACCTGTTGGAGTGATCCCTCAACAGCTCGACAGGTGTTTGACCTGTTCTAGAGCATATGGGTGACCACAGTGGCTTAACATGGTAGCGTGGGCTTAAAGGGGTCTCAGTGTTGCAGAACCCAAAGGTGGCACTTACATGAATTCTCAGTGTTAATTAAGCACCATAGTTTGTTCACTGTAAAGTAGATAAGGCATTCTTTGTGTGTGTGTGTGTGTGTGTGTGTCTGTAACACTGGGGATCAAGCCCAGGACCTCATGTGTGCAAAAGCTTGTGCTCTACCAGTGATACTCCCAACCCCAGGTAATGTATTCTTTTTTTTTTTAAATTTTTTTTTAAAGTTGTAGATGGACACAGTACCTTTACTTATTTATCTTTATGTGGTGCTGAGGATCAAACCCAGGGCCTCACACCTGCTAGGCAAGCGCTCTACCACTGAGCTACAGCCTGAGCCCTTTCAAGATTATATTTTAAGGATGATACGATAAAGTTTCTTTACTTATTTTTCTTGCCTCTCTCCAGTCAAGCAGGGCAAGTCGGCAGGGAAATAATATGGAAGTAGTGCAGCGTGTAATATCCATCTGTGGTGAGTAGATAACTAACCCGTTTGTTGACTGCCCACTAGAAATGAAGCTGTCTTTTAAAAAAATGCAGCAGAGGGAACTTTAATTCATGCCCAGAACTGGATCACTCTCTGTGGAAATATATTGAAAATTATAAGTAGGTGTTGCTCCATCCTTAAAGAAAGCTTCTGGAAGCCTGAGGCTGTAGCTCAGTGGCAGAGCGCTTGCCTAGCACATGTGAGGCCCTGGGTTCCATCCTTGGCACCACATAAAGATAAACAAATAAAATAAAGGTATGTTGCCTGTCTAGAGCTATTAAAAAAAAAAAAGTAGTTCCACAGATGAGCAACATGGTGGAAACTGCCCCACTCAGCTCTGCTGGCCGGCACCCCCTTTTCCAGGAATGGCACTGCCTCACCTGGTAACCAGGTTTGCGCTTTGTAGTAGTCTGAATGTGGGGAAGTGTCTGGTCGGTGACAGGGAGTTTGGTCCATGCAGTGTCTTGACTAGAAGCCTCAGGGATTCCTGATTCCAGCCCCACACACTGCGGGCTTCTTCTCTGCAAAGCCCAGCTTTGTGCTCCCGAGCTACCACGGTGTCTTGTTTGGTGTTTGATGCTCTCTTGGCATGGGCCCAGCTAGGCTTTCTTCCTTCGCAGTTACCACATTCCCCGGGCACTCAGTGAGCTGTTCCTTCCCTGCTACATCCATTGCCTGCTGTTCCCCTGCTTTAGCCCATGCTCCTCCTGTCCAGTACCCTGTTGCTGAAAACCTGCCCATTAACCAACTTTTAGCCCATTTTTCCAAGAATGTGGACCTGCTGTATGTCAGGTGCTTTTTATTTTTTAAAAGTGTTGAGCAGCACTTACTGTAGGCAGAGAACTATTTCTGTACCTTACAAAGACTAGCTTATTTAATCTTCACAACAAAAATGCTAGGTTCTGTTATTTCCCAAGGTCACAGCCTGTGAGTGGCAGAGCTGAGCTTTGCAGCCAGGTCTGTGGCCTAGCTCGGAGTCCTTGCTCTCTGCTACGTGATGCCACCTCTGGGTCATAGGTGCTGGGGTCAGAGTGTAGAGTGAGCCCAGGCCCCTTCCCGCGGGGGGCTCCATAAGTACTTCTGAGTCTCTGCTGGATGCCACACTGGGGGTGTCTGCTGGGAAGGTTGGGTTAGCCAGGGGCCTCAGTGACTGCTCCGTGCATCTCAGGTCCTGCCTGTGCGCTTGTCACTGTGTGTCCCCAGTGCCTGTGTGGGCCCTGGCACATAGCACTTGGATACATGCTTGAGCAAACAACTAGGACAACTTTGCTGACACTTCGACTAATTGTGATCAGACCATCTGCTTTCCCTCTAGTGGAAGGGATGCTAATTACAGGGATAAAAGAAATCCCAACTTGCTCCCTCCCTTCCTGTAGGTCTAGAGCCGGTTGGCAGTCCATCGTTGTGTAGAAAGTTCTGTTGATCGCACTGCTCTAGTCTGGAGGGTTAGACAATGAAAATTGTTTTAAAAAACTTGGTCAAAGTCAGAGGCACCGATGGTTAGCAGGGTCCAGGGCTGGAATGAGGGTCAGGGATTGGAAGTGTGAATGGCTGCCCCTTGGCAAAGTGGGACCTGGGACAGCTTCAGGGATGATGGATGGTGTTGTCATCAACGGCAAACATCTGTGCAGTTCCTGCTATGTGCTTTATGCATGTTAACTCATTTAATCCTCCCAACAATTCTGAGGTGCCGCTTTATCATGTCCTGTTTGAAAGTGAATAAATTGAGTTATGGAGAGGTTAAGACACTTTCCTGAGGTCACACAGCTAGTGACTGGCAAAACCAGGATTTGAATCCAGGCTGTGCAGATTTAGAGTCTCCAGGCTTCATCTTTTCGGTCTTCTGCCTTTCAGCATGAGATACCCAGCAGAAAAAACGATCATGCTGTCTGTAGCGGAGGAAAGCGAGGAGTCCAGTTTTTAAAAAATGTTTTGATCCTGTTCTACAAATTTTATATGATGACCCAAGGCACCTGTATTCTTTTTTTCTCACATTTAATGTATGTGTATTTTAACAGAAACAAAAGTTTCAAAAAACAATCCTTATTTTATGAATTAGTCACTATAATACACTGGTATTCTTTAAAAAAAATTTTTTTTGTAGTTGTAGATGGATAGCATCTACAAAACCCTTTATTTTATTTGTTTATTTTTATGTGATGCTAAGGATCAAACCCAGTGCCTTGCACATGGTAGGCAAGCGGTCTGCCACCAAGCCCCAGTCCCAGCCCCAGCCCCAGCCCTCCCTACACTGGTATTTTCTATTTGATTTCATTAAACAAAATAAAGTGCCGATCATGGTCAGACCCACTGAACTGATTTCGGGACCTTTCATAAACCACAGCTGAAGAGCCTCCTTGAGCAAACCAGGAAGGCCACTGTGCTTTCAGGATGACCCAAGCCCTCCTGTCCCACCCTGGGTTTTTTCTGTGTCTCAGTTTCACATGGGCTCCAGGGAGACCCTGGTTCTCCAGCAGAGCTAGACTTGCCTTTTCCAGCACTTGAGTTGTAACGGTGGAATTGTGGCCTTCAAAAATGCGTGTGTTGGGCTGGGGATGTGGCTTAAGCGGTAACGCGCTCGCCTGGCATGCGTGCGGCCCAGGTTCGATCCTCAGCACCACATACAAACAAAGATGTTGTGTCCACCGAAAACTAAAAAAAATATTAAAAAATTCTCTCTCTCTCTCTCTTTAAAAAAAAAAAAAATGCGTGTGTTGAAAGCCCCACCTCTAGGATTTTAGAATGGGGTTGTATTTAGGCACAACCGTCTTTAAGGGGGCAATGGAGAGTAAATTAGAGTGGATCCTGATCCAGTCCGACTGATGTTCTTGTAAGAAGAGGAAATATGGACACAAACGTACAGAGGCAAGAGGATATGAAGATGCAGAGAGAAGACAGCCATCTGTAAGCCCAGGGCAGAGGCCTCCGAAGAAACCAACCCCGTTGCCACCTTGATCTTGCACTTCTAGCCATCAGGATTGTGAAAGAGTGTAAGCCACTCAGGCTATCTTACTATTTTACGGCAGCCTGAGAAGACTAAAGGAACCCGGTCCCCTGCAGAGGCCTTGGCTGCACTGGTCCCACTGGCTGTCAGGTATAAGAGCTTCTTGGTATAGTGGTGATTTTTCTGTAGGAGACTGAGGTCACCAAGGACTCTGACCCTGTGCTCGGCCTGCTCATTCAGGTATGATTCCTAAAACTCTTCAGGTGTGCAGCCTATCCTATAAATCCTTCGCAGTGCTATCTTATGGATTAATGCAGAGGAGGAGAGCATGTTC
Organism: Marmota marmota marmota; assembly: GCF_001458135.2. Taxonomy (NCBI): domain Eukaryota; kingdom Metazoa; phylum Chordata; class Mammalia; order Rodentia; family Sciuridae; genus Marmota; species Marmota marmota. The sequence continues at coordinate 14,626,057 of NW_025999932.1, forward strand.
TGACCCTGGACAAGCAGTCCCCCTGTTCCAAGTATAATTATTGCACTTGAAGTAAGATCACTGTTTTTGTTGGTGAGTTCCCCAAGGCCAGGTGGGGTGCGTCCCTGGCAGAAGGCCGTCCAGTGTAAGTGGTTGTGCTCTCTGAGAAGGTGAGATGACTCAGGCTTTTGCTCTGAACTTCGTCTTTTCCATCTGTATGCAAATTTCCAAACTTTGGCTTTTTGGAAAACCCCATATAGGTCCTTAGGGTATCCATGGTTAGTAATTGAGAAAAGAGAGGTTGTTCTCTTGGGCAAACCCAAAACCCTCTTTCCTTTCCCCCTTTAGAATATCATGAGGGACTGCTGCTGCTGCTGCTGTTTCTTCTTCTTTTTTAAAAGGAAATTAGGCCTGGGGTTGTGGCTCAGTGGTAGAGTGCTTGCCTGGCATGTGCGAGGCCCTGGGTTTGATCCTCAGCACCACATAAAAATAATACATAAAATAAAGGTATTGTGTCCCTCTACAAATAATAAATAAATAAAAAAGAAAAAGAAAATTAGCTCCTTTGAGTAATCCAAAATAGGATCTCTCTTCCTCTCCATCCCCCTGCCTCTCTCTCTCAGGGACTTTGGTTCTTTCTGTGTGACGTCTCTTCAAGGAAAATTCCACAGAGCTGCCTCATCTCCACAGATCCTCGAGAGGATCCCTTTCCTGTAAAGAGGAGGCTTATTTTTGGAGAGTCCCTTTACAGGAAGTATATGGTGCAACCGGAAGGGATCACAGAGCAGCCAGCTCAGGGTCATGGAGAGGGAATTGATTGCCTTTGATTTCCGGGAACTGGCCTTTTTACTGAAGGGCAGAGTGAGGCAGGAAAGTGGTAGCCCTGATGGGACGTGTCAGGGGGTGGCACAGGTAGCCCCGAGGGTTTAGTTGGTTAGCTTGAGCTCTGACTGGGACACCTCAGATGATCCAGAAGCCATTTTCATTTCCTGTCTCAGAAGCCGCCACTCTTGGGGGAGTTTTACTTTGAGAAGTTGGTGACAGGTGAAAAGCAGGGGTCCCGGTCAGTGGAAGGAACCCTCTCAGGGTCTCACAGGAAAAGCCCAGGTGCCGTTTCCTTTCTCACACCTGTAGATCTCAAGGACAGAAGAGGAGAACTGGGCCATGAATGTGTGAGGACCACGGTGGCAGGCGTATGGAGGTGTCTCCATGAGGGGGGGCTGGGTGTCCTCGAGGGCGTTGTCCTGGGGAGCTGGGCAGGAACAGGCCACTCCCCGCAGTCTGGCCTGTGGGTCCTCTGGTTCTGGGGAGCTGGTGAGCGAGTGGGGTGGGAAGTCTGAGCAGCACTTCCTCCCTGAGTGCTCACTTCCTGGCCTCGTCTGCCTCCCTTTGTTGTCCTGATCCTGTGTTTCCTTCCCGGGCTCAGCAGATCGCCCCCATTTACCTGTTTCCATGAAAATCCCTGCAGTGAGAGGGGCTGGGACATCTTCCTCTCTCTGAAGTCAGAGGCAGCGTCCCCCTCGCCCAGCCCAGCAGTCCTCACTGCTGCAGGACCCACCCAGAAGTTCTGAAGGTTTCCTGGCTTTTGAGGAAGCCTCCCCTAAGTCGAGAGCGCAGCCCTGCCCGAGTCTGCGTTGCCATGGGCGGCCACTTTCTCTGCCTCCAGCTAAGGAAACCGAGGTGCAGAGGGGGTTAATTTTCTTGCCAAAAGCAACAAAGTGAGTAAGAGGAGGGGCCTGATTCAGCATTTTCAGAGCCCTGGGTCACAGGCAGAGCAGCCTTGGCAGGTAGAGGACAGGGAGTCACATTCCCCAGTGTGTTTCCGTGAGGAGCCGGTGTGATCCAGGACAGGCTTCATGGAGCACGTGGTGCTTACAATGACACTGTGTTTTACTGTGTCCAGAAATGCTCTTTCCGGTCCATAAGTTCCCTAAGAAGTGCCCCTCCCAGAGTACACCACAGACAGAAATGGATTTCCTCTCCTGGGTTTAAGCCGTCTGCAGTTGATGTTCAGCCCAAATCTTAATTTCTGAAGTGTCACCCAGGTCCTGCTGGGTCTTGGCATTCTGGGAGATTGTAGAGGAAAGGGTTGTGTTCTCTGTATTTGGGTCTTCGTCCAGGCCATGTTCCTGTGTGTAAATACCTGTATTATTTTGGAAGGAAGTGATTGGTATGACAGCCCTTCTTCTCCCAGAAGGCTAAAGAGACCCACCCCTTGATTTTCTTTGAAAGTAGAGTCATAGAATTTCTAATCACCCGAGGTCCTGGAGCTGTGGTCAGCCTCTCTTTTTTAAATTCTCTTTTTCACCTGTACCAGGTGGTCCAGGTGGACCTAAAGGGACTCTTGTCACATTATTATTAATAACTACCCCTTTCTCTCCTAAGAGTATCCCAGGTTGGCTGGTAATTTATTCCTTAACCCAACTGAAGTTTGTACCTGCCTCCTCCCTGGAGCATGTGCACTGAACTGTGGACAGGGTGATGTAAATATTTGCTAAACTTTACCCAGAGTAACAATTAGTGGAATCATTTGTTCTCCACACTTGAGTGGGTGCCTTAGAAATGACCTTTAACCTTTGCTTTTTCTGAAAGAATAATGGCTACAAGGGGAGTATGAAGTCCATTCTCTGCTCTGTTTTGAGGTGACCCTTGGCCTGGCCTTGGAGTGGGTCAGACTCGCCTGCGGTGGTGCCTGGCCAGATAGTAGGCATCTGGGTTGTAGTCCTGAGGTCAGGGGGGTTGGCGGGGGATGATGACAGGCACCAAGGACAGCGCAGGGTCCAGTTTGTGGGGCCCATAGGAGTGTCCTAGAGTGGGAGTCAGCCAGCCAGTGAAGGTGGTTGTAAATTAGCAGCTGGTTCCCAAGACACGAGGCAGAGTAAGCACACTGGATAGGAAGCTAGAGCCAGGGGGCTTGGTGGGCTGTCCAGCACCCACAGACATCCTTGGTGAGGGCCTCTGTGGTCACGTAGACCTCTACCTCCTTGGCTTAGACCTTCAGCCTGATTCTGTCTTGGTGGGCTGGGCTGGGAGAAGCACTGGGCCCCACAGCTGGGAGATTCTCACATCTTTGGCATCTCCTGAAGCAGCCTAGCCTGGGGAAGCAGGTTCCTGGACCCTGATGTGGGAGGCACGACCCATGTCGGAGAGGCTGGGACCCAGGTGGGGCCCAGGATGGGCCCACTTCGTGGTGACTGTTCTGGCTGTTGAACAGCATGGCATCTTGGTCCTTGCTCCAGTGTGAGCTAGTTGCTTTATCCGTCCTTGAAGTGTACTGTTAACCCTGCAGTGTGGAGGAAGATAATGGTAGCCCAGCTTGATGCCCGCGGTAGTGCCCGGCTCCCCACTGTCTCCCTTCTGTAGGACTCTCTTTGTGACCCTGCCCAGTTAGAGGTGGCATACTGTGTACTTAAGGACTTCTGGAGTGCTTTAGGCCTTAGGCTTTCCTGAGGGCTGTTCTCTGTGCTTGCAACATGCTCACCCTGTGCTTGGTCACTGGGGAGCGTTCTCTCTCTCTCTCTCTCTCTCTCTCCCCCCCTCTCTCCGTCTCTGTCTCTCTCTTGCCTCACCCCCCACCCTCTAGTGGCTCCCTGTTGAGCTTTCTGTCACTGTTACTCTGAACCTACATCTTTAGTGTGGTTGTGTTCCCCTTTCCCCCTTCACCCCCAACTCTCAGTGTGAGCTCCCTAAGACCCTGTCTGTGGTCCAGGACCTAGAAAGTGCCTTTGAGGCAGTGTCTGTAGGAGTCAGTAAGTGAATGAGTGTCATGGTTCCTGTTTCCTGCAGCTCTGGTATTGAGATTCCCGGTAGGAATGCTTGGCTCGGGGTTGTGTCCTTGTTGTTAGAAAGGTGTCATCCATGTCCCATGTTGTGAGAAGGCCAAGGGCTCCTTCCATGGGGACGAGGGAGGGAGAGTCCATCAGGTTCCGGCCTCTTTGGAGGTAGGCAGAGGGGTGGCATGGTCTCTGCTCCTGGCTCTGCACCTGGGGGCTGGGCTGCTCTCACTGTTCCTGACCCTGGGGAGTTTGCATGTGTGTGGTGCTCTGTCTCTCTGTCCCCCTTTTGATGAGGCACAGGTGGCCTTTGTGGAGGGGTGAGGGCCGAAAGACCAGTTGGAGGCAACTGGAGTAGCTTGGAAGAGCTGGCATTCAGAAAGCTGGGGTTGGGTATAGGACTGTGGGGACAGACCAGGCCAGCTCGGGAGCGGCGGGCCAGGTGTGAGTGAAGGTTCTCCTTCACCCCGTGGCCCCCACGTCTCTCTGAACCTTCAGCGTGGAGACCAAGGTTAGCACAAAAGCTGTGCCCTCTTCAGTGCTGCTGTGGAGTTTCCCTCTCTTCATTTATTTCCTACCAAGTAAGCCTTTAATAGTCCATGTCGGGAGGCTTTTCAAAGAAAGTTTTTGTTCTTTCTAAATATGCAGCTATTCATGCGGAGGGCTGGTAAGTTCATATTTGACCTAATGCTTCAAAGAATGAACTGGTTCAGCTGGAATTTTCCTAAAGTCTGTCCCACTGACATAGCATTGCCCAGTTAGAAAAGCATATAATTAGCTTTTCCCCTTGACTCTAAATAGGAGGCAGAAATGTTATTACATTTTAAGTCGGTGTTACCTTGGACAGGTGTTGTTACCTACTTTCTCTGTAAATGTGCATAATATACGTGACCTATATTTTGACAGTTGTTTCTGCTTGTTGGTGCTTGGCTGAGAAATCCATTCGAGGTCTGGAGTCCTTGCCAAGAGCTCTGTCCAGTGCCCAGGAGCTGGTATGGGTAATCACAGAGAAGCAGGACTGGTTTTCATGGAAAGTTGCTTCTGTGTTCTAAGCCAGCTCGAGCATTGTGGTTTTGGATGACACCTTAAGTTCTGCCGCAGAGCCGTGAGGGTCTTGTGTGTTTCGTTTAGGGAGCTTAAGCAGTCTCAATTACTAGCTCATGGATAAGTACCAGAAGGGTGAGCTTAAATTGGTGCATATTTATTTAACCCTCTAGCCTTTCCTAAAAATATAGGGTGGTGACATTATACAAATTAAATGGAAACCAAGGCTCAGTTACTTGAATCGCAGGTCTTTTTCCTGATCGTGAAATCACAGTGTTCCCCTTCCTCTTCCTCTGCGTGCTTTATACTATTTGCCAAAACATAATTTCAGAGTGTAGGGAAGCCAAGGCTGGGACTGAAGCCTCTATGTCAGAATGTTCCCGTGGGACCCTGAATATTAGAAATTTAAAGGGAAGTCTGGGGGCTGAGGATGTGCTCACCCAGCTTGCACCAGGCCCTGGGCTCCATCCAGAGCTGCGAGGTTGTGTTCTTTCGTATGCCTGTCACCCAGGTGTAGGCCACAGAGACCCAGGAGAGGCTTGGGAAGCAAAGTCGGCCCCCTACAGGTCCAGAGCCAGGAGGCCTGGCATGTCTTCACTCAGGGCCACACGGGGAAACACCAGGGTGATCAGGAGACAGAGGGGCAGTAGTGACGGGAGTCTGGGCCACCGAGTGCAGGGCTGCTGAGCAGGTCAGTTGAGTAATTTCTGGCAGGCTCTGAGCTCTCTGTGTGGTCCCTGGACATGGTACTTGGCAGAGGATCATTGCTGCCTGGGCTGGACAGGCCAGAGAGAGGAGGCCTGGCCCTGCAGGGGTGACTGATCTCTCAGAGGCCTGGCACAGCTGGGCCCTCACTTTCTCTAAGAAGTATCTAGCTCCATCGGGGCAGTCTCTCCCCAGCCAGAAAGATTTTTAAGATGTCAAAACATTTATTTTTATGTATAAAATAAAAAAATATAAAACAGTTTGAAGTCCCTGTAGAGGATCACCTTGCCGAATGCTGATTTAGAGGGCAGTCTGGTGGCCTAGCCAGAGGAGAAATTTACTTCAGCAGAAAAAGGAGCCCTAACAGCCTCGTTAGGGGTAAGCCTGGGGCCAGCAGGAAGAGGCTGGGAGAGTCCACCATGCTCAAAGTCTTAGCACAGACTCTGTCCATGCAGCAGAAGGAAATGTACCCATTGTTATCTCAGGGCTCATGCTTTCTTTCTTTTTTTTTTTTTTTAAATATTTATTTATTTATTTATTTTAGTTTTTTTCGGCAGACACAACATCTTTGTTTGTATGTGGTGCTGAGGATCGAACCTGGGCCGCATGCACGCCAGGCAGGCATGCTACTGCTTGAGCCACATCCCCAGCCCCTCATGCTTTCTTTCTTTTGAACTTTTCTGTATTTATCAATGACCTGCTCCTCCAGGTGATACAACCTGGATCTCTCAGGTGGACCTGAAGTCCTGGTCAGAAGGGATCAGGAACAGAATGAAGCAAAGACTGAGAGAGTTGCTCAGGGGTCCACCCCTGATCCAAGCTAACTGAGCTCCAGAAGGATGGCAAGATGGACTTGTACCCTGGAGCTCACTCCTGGATTGCCGCAGGCCCCTTGCACAAGCTGAAAGAGACCTCAGGAAAAGAAAATGCCTGAGTTAATTGTAACTCATGTGCTGTTGGTTTGCAGACTCAGGGAAAATGTTTGGAAGTTTTGGGGAAGATTCTAAGTAAATGTGGACCTTGTTCTACATAAATTACTTTTTGAATTAGGAGAAAAAACAAAATCAGCCTTCTTTTGTGAGAAGGAGCTTCTTGGATGGAGTTCAACCTGTTTTCCAGGCTGTTGGCAAAGGCTCCTGGGAGGCTGTGGGAATCCTGCTCACTTCTTCCAGTTTCGTGTGACACTATGTCACGCAGCGTACTCTTTCTATTAGTACCCGTGTCTGCTTTGTAAATAGAAAAGGAGCATAAAGTCAAGCAACCAAGAAGGTTCCCCTGCAAACCAGAGCTTCTCACAGTATCCTTGAGACTATGCAAGTTCTCATCTGCTTCCCGATAATTTTGGACAAACAGGATAACTGCTAGGATGTTGAGGGCTGAGGTGTTGCAAATATTTCCCCAGGTTTTATAGACTCATAATCTCTTAATCATAGCTGTGGTCTCTGAGAATAAACAACTTCCACGTCCACCTCCGTGTGATCTGCTCGGCTGATGGGGGCCTATGTGACGTGAAGGACTGCCCAGCGTGTGTCTTCTTGTCCTCTGTTCCTAGGCCAGTGTTGCCGTGCTGTGGCTGTGATTGCCTCTGGAGATCTGTGTTTACAGCCCTGTGCCTGAGTCAGGGTGGTGGATATATTTTTGATAGAAGCCGGCCAACTCCGATCACATTGCACGCAAACGTGATCTGGCTGCAGCTGTCTCCGGATTCATTTGCTTGCTGCACTTTTAACACTGGGGTTGATCATAGACCCAAGTTAAACTTTGTTATGAGCCAAGAAAGGCCAGCTGGCCCTTTCTGGTTGGGTCTTCTATTATTATTATTATTTTTGGGGTGTATTTTCCACTGTTTATCATTTAGCCACCATCTTTGAGGCAGCAGAAACAGAGAAACCCTGGTGGTGGCTCTGCCTAGAGTCTTACTACTTAAAGTGTGGTCTGCACACCAGCTGCTCAAAGTGTGGTCCATACACTAGCAGCATGGCCGTCACCTGGGGCTTGGGAGAAATACAGTCTCAGTCCCCACCGTAGACATAGTGGGTCAGAATCTGTATTTTAACAAGATCCCCTGGGTATTGATGTGCAGGGATCTAGGCCAGGCCCCCATTGTCTGCTTGGTTGGAGCTTGGTTGCTGCTTTGTGCAGGGTAGGAAGAAGGAAGGGTAGAGGGTTGGTCATGGCTCACATGTCTTCTCCTTTCCTGCCTCACTACAAGGGAGCTGAGGAAATAGAGTCACACTGCAGGGAAGGAGTAAACAGGGCAAGGGCAACTAGGAGGTAAGGTGAGCTCCACCCAGGTATATATAATTCAGTGGTCAGTGTTATTTCCTTTTTCCTTTCCTAATTTGCTTATGTTGAATCACTATATTAAGTAAAAGATGAAAAAAGTACAGTCATTGATGATTGGACAAAAACATACCAAACATACCCAGAGCAGAAGACCTGTGCTAATGGGGATTTTTCTCCCAGTCTCCCTCCTTCCTTTCTCTCTTCCATCAATGATGGAACGTGATCAGCATGTACAAAAGTAGAGGGAACAGTAGATGAACCCCAAGTATTCACCTGGGGATGTCGACAATGGTCAGCCCCTGGCCAATCCTCTTTCCTGCTCATTTCCTGCCCTGGATGGCAAGTCTGGGAAGCGAGGAGTGGCATTCATTGCTTTTCATTTTTATCAAGGGAAGAAACAGAACCTCACTTAAGTCACCATACATTTGTTTTGTAATTTGCATTAGAAAGCCAGGGAATGATCACTATATGATTATATATAAACTGTTAAATTATCCATTAAAATCACATTGAGCATCTTCTCATTTTACCTTTTGTTTTTTGGTACTGGGGATTGGCATTCTGCCACTGAGCTACATTGCCAGTCTTTATTTTAATTTTTGTTTTGAGACAGGAAATTGCTTAGGGCCTCACTAAGTTGCTGACGCTGGCCTTGAACTTGTGATCCTCCTGCCTCAGCTTCCCAAGTCACTGGGATTACATGCGTGTGCCATCATGCCGGCACATTTCACACTTTTTGAACCTTCATGTTAGAGATAGAGTGTGATACAAACAAATGCAACTTGGGGCTGGGATACAGCTCAGTTGGTAGAATGGTTGCCTTGCATGCACAAGGACCCTAGGTTCAATCCCAAGCGTGAGTGCGTGCGCGCATATATACATACACACACGCAACTTAAAGAATTATAAGGTTACACACACATGCACACATACAAAAGCAACTTAAAGAATTATAAGGTTAACACGCTGGTAACCACCACCCAGATAAAGAAAGGATTTTTGTTCTAAATGTCCCCTTTCCCCCGTCCTCAAAAAGAATTAGAAATCCTGGGTTATATCTTTTACTTCTTCATTGATGTACCTGTACTGATACTCTTTCATCTAAATTAGTCTCTGTATATATACTGAGAGGGGTTCATGTTTTGCCCCCTTTTAAAATGCAGCATTGCTTCATATGAATGCCACTGTTTGGTACCCTGGGTACCTTCTGTGCCCCAGAAGTAGGCTAGTGGTTTCCCAGCACAATTTGGGTTTTCTGAGCATATTGACACTCTCTCTCCATCCGCCTCTTAACCAGGGGGGTCCAAGTTCTCCTTCCTAGGTGACCCTCCTGGCATCCTACCTTCTCTGCCCTGTGTGGCCCACTGGGGCTCATGTTCCCTCCGTTGTCCTTGACAACCCATTTTTACTTTGTCCCTATCGCTGCCCTCATTTCTCATAGCTGTCTGGAGCCTGAGCCACTTTAGGACTGGTGGACCTGAGGGGACACAGGGCTGGGGTCCCGTGTGTTCCCATTCAGTCTGGGTTGCAAGGTGCTATCCCAAATCCCCACTTCCCAGCCCCTCTCTCGGGCTTCTTCTCCAGGTGGGTGAGGGAGGGATAGGTCACCTATTCTTTCTGAGTTTCCTTGGGCCACGCGACCCATCGCCTGGGATTTTGGGCCTAGTTTAACTGATCATGAGCTCTCAGGCGAGTTTTTTTCTGGGGGGCTCATGGACCCTCCTGGAGTTTCTGAGGTATGTTCCTGCTCTGACCCATTTTGATTGGGTTATCATTTACCAGCCAGCCTCAGTGTGAGGCATGGCCCTCCATGTCCTCAGCCTCCATGTTAGGTCTGTGGAGTCAGCAGTGACAGGTGGCATCTGGGTTTATGTTTCACGAGCTTCTCAGGTGGTTTCCTTGCAGGTTGAAATTGGAGAACTTTGTCCTACAGTTAGAGAGTATGGTGAGAGGAGGGAGCTTTCCCAGTATCTTTAGTCTTTTGGTTTTAGTGCCTGCAGTAGAAATACGCTTGGGGACAGTAATGGGGTGGTAGGTGGCAGGTAGAGGGCTGCAGTCCTGTGTTAGCTGAGGTGGGGACAAGGAGATAGATGTTGGGGAACAGGGTGGTCAGGACAGAGAAAGTTGAAGGTGAGCTGTCCTGTTGGCTAGCAGAAGCTAAGGAAGTGGGTGTCCTGAGATGTGAACCCCTGCTCGCGGTGACTTCAGATGCCAGCTTCCCCGAGTGGGTCTGAACTTTGCAGGGAAGGGCTCAGTCTACCTTGTGCCTGCCTTCCCTTCAGACACCAGGTACAGGGTCAGGGGTCCCCAGGCCATCCTTACTTCTGACCAACTGGTTATAAATTTGGGGCTTCCTGTGACCCCTTAGGTTCAAAAAGAATGACAGGACTCAGGAAAGTGCTGTAGTTAGAGTAAAAGTTTTACTGTAGCGAACAAATGCCAGTTTGAACCAGTCAAGGGGAGAGTAACACAGGGCGAGGTCTGGGAGAGTCTTCCTTGTCTCATCCTGTGGTGTCGGGACATGTCACTTGACTGGCACATCAGTGTGCCACAATATTCAGAGTATTGTCAACTAAGAAAGCTCATCCACGCTTTGGTGTCTAGGGCTTTTTCTGGGGTTACCTTCTGTAGGCATGACTGATGGGCACATCGTCCATGGACTCAAACTCAGCCTCTAGCACCCTGGAGGTTGGGCCAATGGCACTTGGCCGAATGCCCACACCTCTCAACACAGGGTTGGTTTTTCTGGGGCAGCCCCCATCCTTAGTCACTGTTAACATTAACTCTCAGGGGGCCTGCTGTGAGTCACCTTGTTAGCATAAACTGTCAGGTCCCATTCCTGTGACTTGGGAAATTCCAAAAACTTAAAGAGGAACAAAATCCAGCCAAATTCTTTATTGCACAAGCTCCTTCTCTCCCACTTCCCACCCTGTTTCTCCAGTCCCTTTGCTTTGACCTCCCAACCCCTCTTCACTGACTTGGATGGCTTTGCAGAGAGTAAGGAAGAAAGGACAGAGCCCATGAGGAAATGCCCACTGTGTACCCTGGCCAAAGGGACAGTGCTCCACCTACTAGTCGGGGAAGGGGGAAGGCCCAGGCTGGTTCTAGGGCCTGTGCTTGCTGTGTAAGAGCCCAATCCATCACTGTCTGGATTAGAATCTCAGCTGCATCACACAGGAGCTGTGTGGCCACTTTATCTGCTCTGGGCCAGTTTTCTCATCCACTGGGAATAGTAGTGATGGGACTGGATCGGTTTCCCGAGGCTGCTGTAGCACCTCACTTTGAAACAGCAGAAGTTAATTCTCTTAGAGTCCTGGAGGCCAGGAGCCTAAACCCCAGGTGCAGGCGGGGCCTTACTCGCTCTGGGGGAGAATATTCCTGGCCACTTCTGGTGCGGGCAGCCTTTGGCTTGTGTGCACCACCTCAGTCTCTGTCTGTCTCCACATCTTGTGTGTGACTGGGATCTCCTTCTGCCTCCCTCTGCCTGGGAATTGAACCCAGGGCTCCATGCATGCTAGGCCAGTGCTCTACAACTGCGCTATACCCCCAGCTCTACCTCTTATAAGATCACTTGTCACTGGATTTAGGGCCTGTTTAGATATCCCAGGGCGAATCTTGGCTACTAATGTCCCCCCATTTTAGTCTTTTCTCCTTCACAGTTATCTAGTTAGGCTTTGGGTAAATACTTTTTTGAGTTTTCATGTTAAGCCATTTACCCCCATTTGTACAGCAGCTGTGCATGCGCTTCACCTTCAAAGCTGGGGTTTTGTCCCATTTCACGGGCAGCTCTGTCTTTTGCATGTATGTGTTGGACTCTGTTTTTTTGCTGCCTTCTATGAGGCGTGTGCCCAGGAGCATGCTCTTCTCCGATGGCCCGGCTCTCTCTTCACTCCGCAGCACTTTGTGATGTCGGCCCATTGCCTCTGACACAGTTGCTAATCTTCTGTTTCCTTATTTTGGCGCTTTGCCTCATTATCTTTTTATTTTTTTCCTTTGCACTTGTTTCTGGATTTCAGTTGCTTGTTCCTAGGATAATTCATAATAGGATGATGAATTTTAAGTTCTGATTTTGGTTCACTTGGTTTGGATTCCAGAGTTAGGACCAAGAAAAGGGAGGCAGGATTTGTGGTGTTCAAGGGGAGGGAGGGTGGATGTGGTGTGCTTGAGTGAGGGCCTGTGTCCATTTGAACTTGTTATACTTTCTTTCTGTTTCTTTAAATCCAGTTCCTGATGGGCTTCCTGGCCTCCACCGCCCATCACTTTCAAAGCAACTTAAGAACTGTTTCCCTGGTACCTTCAGGATCAAGTCCACATTCCTGAGTCGGGGAGGCACCCTCCTCTCTGCCCCTGCTGTCTCCAGGCAGGGTCTCCTTGCACGTGTCTGCTCCGTGTTTCTGGACAGCTTGTTCTCCTTCTGCCTTGTCTCCTCTGTGAGCACCACATTCTTCTCCTGGTTTGCTCACGTTTTGTGTCTTTTTTAGAAAAGCCCGCTTGCCTCTTCTCTTTTGATACAAATAGTTCCTCGACTTGGTGGATGACCAGGATCTGCTGGGGGTGGGGAGTGGTGGGCATAGAAAGACCAACAGTTGGGGCCCATCTTGTTTTACTCTGATTCAGGCACTTGGGACAGGGCCTTGGAAACCTGTGGGTTTCTGTTTTAAAATTGCCCAGGCTGAGGTCGAGATTTTGAGCTAGGGTTGGACTGTTGGTGTATGTGCCGATGAATGCTCTCCACTTGCCATGTCACAGCACACTGCACAGCAGTTTCTCAAACTCCAGTTTGCTTCTACCTCACCTGGAGGACTTGATAGGAGACAGATTGCTGGTCCCCACTTCAGAGTCTCTGATTGAGATCTGAAGTGGGGTCTGAGGATTTGCCTTTCTACAGTAGATTTTATTTATTTATTTTGCTGTGGTGTTGGGGATCAAACTAGGGCCTCACACATGTTGGGCAAATGCTCTACTATTGGGCTCCATACCCCCACCCAAAGGAATTTGCAATTCTAACATGTTAGGGAATGGTGCTGTGACTACTGTGGGGACCACACTTTGAGATGGGTCTTTGGTGAGCTAGAATGCTGATCCCTTAGCTCTGAGACTTGAACAGAAGCCAAGAGGCAGGTTCTGTACCTTGCTTAGGACCACACCTGCCCCATCTTATTGTAATTCTTTGTGGGCATGGACAGGCTATATTCATGGACGGTGAACTCCTAGAGGAGAACTGAACTAGTAAGTGTGGTGATGTTTTTTTTTTGGTGGCTGAGGGACTTGCTGCCAGAAAGTTCCAGAAAGGCTTCAGAACAGGGGTTCTCACCTATGTGATTTTTGTCACCCAAGAAACATCTGGAAATGTTTTTTTTTTTGGTTGTTGCCACTCGGAGTGGGGAGATTCCACTGACTTCCTGAGTGTAGAGGCCTGGGGTGCTGTTAATCATGCTATAAGGCACAGGACATCCCTCCACAACAGAGAGTTATCCAGCCTGAAACGTCAGTGGTGCAGAGGCTTAGAAGCCCTGTCTTAGGGGAGGGGGACCTACTAGCAGGCTGGTTCTCGCTGGGAGATTGGTGTGTGGGCCTACTCCAGTTCCTGCCCCCCTATGCTCTCACACTGAGGTCCTCCCCTTCTACCCACCCCTGCCTTGATGGAGCCCCAGGCTGGGCCAGAGGAATCTCTAGCAGCCTTCATTGGTACTCTTCAAGAAAAAAAACTCACCAACAGTTAACTATTTGCCACAGTTAAAAGGACTTTAAAATGCATCATTCCTTCAAGAACATTATCTTAGGGTGGATCTGGGGGGGCATCTGTTGAATGATTTACTGACCTTGGCTGACCTGCACATTCCCCTTCTTTTCCAGGAAGTAGTTGCAAGACTTGCTGTGGCCCAGGGGTCTGACTGGTCTCACTCCTGCTTCTCAGCTGGGGAGAGTCATTCATGTATTAAGGCTTGCTGTGGTGCATCTGTCTGTGCCCGGCCAGTTGCCCAGGGGGAAGGCCCTGGCGTCTGCCTCAGGGAGATTTTATTGCAGAGGAGAGAGCCACAAATGAATATGGATTATTATTTTTTTTCTCATCAAATGGTCTATAGTAAGTGGGTAAAGAAAAGAGGAAGAAAGACAGGGAGGTCATGTTTGTTTTCTTACGCACAGCAGTGAGACCTCTCTGGGGAGGTGACGATTAGGTTGCGAGATGGAGGGGACAGGGTCCAGTCCTGGGTAAAGATAGGGAAGGGCAGTTGCTCCCAGCCAAGGGGACATGCAGACAGGAGCTTGGGAAGTTTTTAGAACAGCGTCAGGTGAGCGAGGCTGGAAGACAACTTCTTGCATTCCTGTCTTAATGTCTGATATCTGTAACACTCAAGTCACACATCGTGTTTCACACAATGATTGATATATATCACAAAAAAACTAAGACAGGGTCCAGACGGTCTCAGGGTTACAGGATGCTCTATGCCAAGAGCACAGGCAGAGAGAGAGAGAGAGAGAGAGAGAGAGAGAGAGAGATATCTGAATGCAGAATCAAAGGGTCACTGCAGGTGGTCAAATAAGGATTTTTTTTTTTTGTACCAGGGATTGAACTCGGGGGCACTAGACCACTGAGCCACATCCTCAACCCTATTTTGTATTTTATTTAAGACAGGGTCTCACTGAGTTGCTTAGGGCCTCGCTTTTGCTGAGGCTCACTTTGAACTCTGATCCCCTGCCTCAGCCTCCCGAGCTGCTGGGATTACAGGCGTGCGCCACCGTGCCTGGTCAGATAAAGATTTTAATGAACCAGTTCTGCAGTTGTTAAAGCAGAGGGACCTGGTAGACAGACTGCAGTTCCAGTTTCAGAACATCAGCTCGGAGTGGGCTGCGCATGTGTGGTTATCCTGGGTGGGAGAAACTGCACTTCACTGAAGCCTGATGGGATAGGAAATTGGAGGTTTGTCATGTGGCGATTTCTTGGCCAATGCTCTTGATGAGTGACCAGGTGATGGTGTCGGGGTGCCATCCAGTCTAGTCTCAGAGGGCTCCTTCTTTTATGGGTCTTAGGTGAGGGAGTTCTATCTGGTGAAGTTGATAAGCTCCCAGGTTTGGTGTCCTGATATGATTTGGGAAATTCCTTGGTTTAGTTTGATAAGTTGGCATGTGTAAGTTATTTATCAGTTTATACATGTGGTCGTGCCAGGCAAATGGTGGTTGTTCATTTGTGCAAACAAAGTATGGAGTCCGTCTACCTTAGCACGTGTACTAAATGGGGCTGTTCATGGCAGAATGGAGTAACTCAGGTTTAGGCTGTTCCACGCACCATGGAGTAACTCTGATCCACAGACCTGTTGACATTTAGGTGGTGTTTGAAGGCAGGGGGTCGACAGGGAGGTGGACTCTGGGGAAGGCAGGAGACTCAGCTCAGTGAGTGGACTGCAGGGACCAGGATGTCAAGGTAGGAATCGAATGGCGGTGGGGAAGCCCATCTTTCATATACTCACATTCAACGGAAGGCAGAGAGGGGGAAGTTCCAGAAGACATGAGAACAAGAGAGTGGGCAGCTTGGGGTTTTGGGTGCCCTTGGTCCTGGATGTGGGGGGTGTTGACGCTGGTAGTTGGGGGGAAGGGGAGCCTGGTTCCATAGCTCAGTGGTGATGGATGGTGAAGCAGAGAGCTTGGGTGACTGGAAGGTCCTAGGGTGTCCACAGCTGGGAAGTGGAGAGACTGAAGGACAGCCCAGGGGCTAGATGGCAGTGTGAGAGGGAGCCATGTCCCCGGGTAAGCAAGGAGCCGAGAGCAGAGGGGGCTTTGCAGATCATGAAGGCAGCTTGAGCATTTCACTGGAGGGTTGGAGCTGGGGTCAGAGCATGGATGGTGAGGGTTATGCAGGGGGGTCATCTGATAGGGAGGAGGGGACATGAGAGACATGAGGGATGAACTTCGTAGAGATGTGGGTGATGCTGCAGTCTTCAAGGTGGCTGGTCTAGTTGCTTCTTGGCAAATGTCCCCTTGAGCTGCAGCATGTGGCTGTATGAGGTGAAGCTTAGAGACGGGGTCCTGATCACCATGGCCAGGCAGCTAGCCCTGCTTGGTGTGCAGAAAGCCTAAGGTTGAGAACGCTGTGCCTTCAGTCTGCTCCCAGAGCTCCTGTGGGAAGGTGGTGAAGAACCCGCACTGTGGGACGTGTTCAGTGAACTGACGTTTCTTTGTGATTTTCTTTTTCCTGGTTCCTTAGCACTGATTTTTTTTCTACCTCACAATTTACTGGAACTTTCAGGAAGACATGCCGAGTGTCTCTGTGCCTTTTTGTACTCCTGGGCAGCTCCGGAACACTGCTTGGGGTGTGGGCCCCTTGAACAAAGTGGTCCTAGACATCAAGTGGGCACCCGTTGGCCCCTTCAGTGAGGGAGGGACTTGTCCTGTGGTCCTTTTGCATTCACTTCCTCCTTCCTTTGTGGGAAAGAAGAGGCCCCACAGGAGTGGCCCAAGTGCGTGCGGCACAGGAGGAAGCTCTGAGTGGAAGGAGCCTCAGTCCCACCTCAGTGTGATCTGTCCTCATGTTCCATGTCCACAGGGCACATGTGCTTGTTGAGCTCACCTGTCCTAGGATCTGTGCTGGGCACAGAGTGTGGGCAGATGACAGAGAGGCCATTCCTGCCCCCGGGGTCCCTGCACCTGGAGGGGGGACCAGAGTGCTAAGGGCAGTGTACACACAGTGGGGAGAATCTGTGCCAGTGTTTTCCTATACGAAGTCTTAACCCCTCAGTGTGTCAGGAGGTCAATTTAGTAGATTTCAGTCGGCACCACTTCTGTGAATTAGAACATGGTAAATACACATGAGGTGGAATTTACCATTTTTTCTGTTTTGTGTTTAATTACATTCACATTACTGAATGCAGCCATCCCTCCAGCCACCAGGATGGCAGTGAGCCTGGGTGTGCGGCTTCTGGCACTTCTTTGGGAATGAGAGTGGGAGAATAGAAAATTGCCGTGTGGTGTGAGGCAGCGTGGACAGCCTCAGCAGGCCTGGTTTTTAGGAATCTGGATTTTTATAGGAAATTTCCCTCTTTAACTTACACTTAAAAAGCATAATGTATGCCACACTAACCGCACTTGCTGCGGGGATCTCCTCTGCGGGCCTTCAGGGGTTGGGCTCTGCTGTGAGGTTTTGTGCCAGGGATTTTTTTGTGAGTGCCGGTGGATCTAGGCAGGAAGGTTTGCTGGAGAGAGGTGGGAGTTGCTGGCGCCTGAGGCTGGACTTGATTAAATCAGACGAAAGAGGAGGAGGTCCAGGAGTTCTCCTTCATTGCTGGTGGGAATGCAGAATGGCCCGGCTGCTTGGGAAGAGGGTTTAACAGTTAGACTAAGCTTTCTCTCACATGACCAGTGTGTTCCTTGGTCTTTACCTGAATGGATTTAAAGTGTATGTCCTGACAAAACCCTGCACACGGATGTTTATAGCAGCTTTATTTCTAATGGCCAAACCTGGAAGAATCGAGATGTCAATGAGTTGGTGAACAGGTGAATAAGTTGAATAGTTGGTGAATAAATAAATTGTGGTGGATCCAGAGGGTAGAACATGACTCAGTGATTAGACGGAAGCAAATCGGCACACCAGAAGACGTGGAGGAATGTTGAACATAAATTACTGAAGGAGGAGAGCCAATCTGAAAAGGCTGCGTCTTGTATGATTCTGACTCCATGATGTTTTGGAAAAAACTCTGGGGACACTAAGAAGATGAGTGTCTTGTCAGCACAGAGGAAATTAGGCAGTGAAAATAACTGTATGATACCGTGACGGTGGGTACACATTTATTCAGACCCTTAGACTGGACAACACCAAAAGTGAATCCAGATGTCAGCAGAGTACCTTGAGTGCCTCTGATGTGTCAGGGTGGGTTCGTCAGTCAATGTGTATGTTGGTAGCGGAGGAGACTGTGCCTATGGTGGTGGCAGGGCAGATGGGAACTGTACTTTCTGCTCAGTTCTGTTGCAAACCTCAACTGCTCTGAAAAGTAAAGCATGTTAAAATTTACCCGCCCCCCGCCAATACACAAAGGAGGAAGGAGGCCTACCAGGTAGGGATGGAGATAGGTGCATCAAGGTGTGCTGAGGGGCTGAGGAGGCCACCAGCTGGCTGTGAGGAGAGGTTCTTGAGACTGGAAAAGCAGGTTCAGGCCCCTGCAAATATGCAGTCGCCTGTACAGATCCTGTGGACACGAGGCTTGAGTTTGCAAGCTGCATGAGATGGTGCGTCTCCTGGGTTAACTTAAATGCAATGTTTATTTCCTCTGGGCTGATAAACTTTGAGCAGTGTTTAGCCTGCAGTAAGGATCTTTTTAATTAGAAACAAAATGAATTGCATGTTCACAATCATATGATTCAGCTTTTGGAATGACTCTTAAACCCAAACAAAGTATATCCTTTTCTGTGCCTCTTGGTACACAAATCCTAACGCAATGCTTGCTCTGCTAAGCAGTCTTAACCTTTGGTCTGGAGAGGGGCTCCATAGCCTGGAGGAAGAGTTATGTCATCCCTGGTGGAGGATGAGGTTTAATCATTTCGAAGAAAGCTTTTGATTTGAACAGGCACTAGTGGCCAGATTTTCACAGTCAGCATAACATGCCCATGAGCTCAGAAGGGATCTTGCTGACAATTCCTGTACTTGGGTGGCCCTTGAGTGTGCTAATTAGATGAAGCCATCACTTGCGCATTGTAAGGTCCTTTACCTGACAGTTGCAAGAAGGAACAGTGTTTTTACCCCCACGTGATGTGGGCAGGCAGCAGAAATGACATCTTAGGTGTGATTCCTCGTTTTATTTTGTTACATGTATATTTTTGTTTTTTTAAATGGAGAGGAGGAGGACGTTGATCCATTCACAGCACTTGTAGATTCTTGGGGCTGGTCGTAGTTGGGGAAAAGAGTGGTAAAGGTGTGATGGTTAGAGGAAGGAGGCTGGGAAGGACATGGAGTGGAGCAGCCTTGGGAGCGAAGGAGGTCGGGGATGAACCAGAGAAGGCCGCAGCCTGGGCTAGACCTCTCCAACTTTTGCCCATGGACTTGTCCTTTTCCTTTCTACTTTCTCTGTCCCCAATACGTTCCCACCATGCTGTGCTGCCTCACCACAGAGCCGGGTGACCATGGCCTGGAACCCCTGAACGGCCTGGCAGGGCCCATGTGGGACCCAGGGCAGAGGGAGTGCAGGAGGTGAACAGGGGACTTGATAAGAGGGCAGCTCTGGTGAACCCAGGGGGTCTGTTTGCTCTTCCTTTTGTTCACTGTGAGCAGCGTGGGCCTGAGCTGGATTGCTGGGGTGCTGGGGAGAAGCTGCTGCTGGCGATGGGCTGCCCTGGCCCTGCCCACCCAGCGCCCGGTCACTGACTGATTAGAAAGTCACATCTGCATCCATTTACCTCGCGTCATCATCTCCTGAAACCCATTTGCAGACTCCAGGCTGAGAGCCAGTGCCCTTGGGGAACCTTAGTAATAGATTCAGTTCTGAACTTACGATAATTCTGGGTTTTAGACTAGTAGTGGGTTTTGGAGTTTATATCAAATTGGGGGTTTGCAGAGGGTGTGTTCATTGATTGCACAAATCCCAGTGCCTTCTGTGTGCCCACCATGCTCTAGGTGTGGGCAGTGCGGCAGCAAACCACACAGAAGATCCCCATCCTTGTGATGCTCATGTGCTTAAAAAAAAAAGAGAGAGGTAAACTACAGTAGCCTTTTACCTGGTAACAGGTGCTAAGTGGAAAACTTAAGCATAGATAAAGGCAAAGGATGATAGGAGGGTAGTGTGGTTGTTCCTGGATTATACCTTGAAGGTCAAAATAATAAAGCTTGCTGATGGCGTTCCTATGTGACATTGGAGGCAAAGCCGGGATGAGCCGGGGATTTTTAAAGTCTGAGCAATGGGAAGATGTGATTGCCCTTGTCAGGAGGGGAGAAGAGACTGGGAGGAACAGGAGTTTTGAGGTGTTCTGTTTGGGACAGGTTTTAGTTTAGGTGGCTGTGAGACACCAAGAGGAGATACTGAACAAGTCGTGGATTACACGAGATGGGACACTTTATATAGCCATAGGCACTCGTTGGCGTTGGTTTTTAGCCAAATTATGTCCATTCGAAAAATTACTTTATATAAAGATGTTGAAGCCTTAATAAGCTGATTTAAAATATATAACACTCCTTGAGAAATCCTGTTTGCAGTGCCATGAAGAAAGTAAAGTATATTAATTCTGTTTATAAAATCTCATTTCAACCAACATTCACACTAGGGTTTTACCCACCTCTGGAAGGAAACTGGAACCCTCATTTAGTATATTTATATGGAGACTGGTCTCTGAAGATGCAAAATGGAAACTTCCAGGAGCACTGTTTCTTCCCTGGAGCCCTTTCAGAGAAGGGTGGGGAGAGTGTGTGTGGGGGGGCTGCGGCTGACCTTCCTGTCTATGAAAGTGCAGAGGGTGATAAAGGCTTCCACACACTGCTGCTTAGAAGCACAGGGGGTGCTTTGAGGATGCAGAGACCACCCTGTTGTAGGAGGACTTAAGGACACCAAGGTTAGGCATCAGGGTCGGGCTGTGCTGGCTTCCCATTACTGCGACACACACCTGTGGTCATCAGTACATGAAGACAAAAGGTTGCTTTGGCTCACAGTTTTGGGGTTTTCATGCCTTGACCCAGTGTCCCCATTGCTTTGGGCCTGTGGTGGCACAGCACAGCTCGCCAACAGCAAGCACATGACGAGGGCTTGTTCACCTCATGGTGAGGAGGAGAGGAGGAAGATGAAGGAGTCCTGGTCCTAGTGCCCCTGATAAGGGCACGCCCAGTGACTTAACTTCTCCCACTAGGCCCCACCGAGATTGAACTCAGGGGCGCTCCACCTCTGAGCCACATCCCCAGCCCTATTTTGTGTTTTATTTAGAGACAGGTTTCCCTGAGTTGCTTAGTACCTTCCTTTTTCTGAGGCTGGCTATGAACTTGTGATCCTCCTGCCTCAGCCTCCTGAGCTGCTGGGATTACAGGCGTGTGCCAGCATAGACCCCACCTCTTAAGGGTGGTAGCATCTCCCATTGGTGCCACAGGGTGTGAAGCAAGCCTTTAACACATGGGGCCTAAGGGGACATTTAAGATCCAGGCTGTAGCAAGAGAGGTGCGTGAGCCAGTGGAGAGTGTTCAAAGAAACACAGATGACAACTGTTCCTTTTCTCCTTTGTGATTTCCAAATAGGAAATGTGTAAGCATTAAGGCATCTACTCCATTTCTACCCCTGTGTCCGGAACTTCTGTATCGTTTTTTAGATGTGTAACCCAGAAAACATGAGCATACTTTTTGTGGGCTGCAGTGGGGGCCTGAGGTCACTGTGCCCCCTACCCTCTCTGCTGTCTGCACTCTGACCTTGGCCTGTGGCTTTGTCATCTTTCTGGGTCTGTAGACCTGTGCTCTCAGTTACCAGTGGATACTGGGTTCCCAGGGGGTAAGTGGAGTAACTGGAGAGCAGAGAAAACGTTCCCTCTTAATCTGTTCTTTTCATGTGTTTACTTCCAGTGAAATCGTGGGGTGTTTTTTTTTTTTTTTTTTTTTTTTGGTAGAATATAATTTTAGGGTCATGCAAGTGAATGAACACTTTAAAGGGCGTATTAGACTTGACTTCTGAGAGGAATGTAAAATGTTGAACTTGTTCATTACAAAAAAAGAGAACAAGCTTGATTCAATGAATAACAAGAAATGAAATAATATTTTAGTTCTAGCCTGGCCAATTGTTAAAAAAAAGTGAGGAAGGAGGGAGAGGCCCCGGAGGAAGGAGAGAGGCAGGGCCTTGCAGCACATGGAGTATTTGCTTTCATTTCCTCTGTACTTGTATCTGGGGAACACGAAGTTCATGCAAATGGAGAACTTGGGTCAAGATCACAGGGAGCGGGGCCAGGATGGTCCTGCAGGGCACTGGACTCCTGATCTGGTGTCCTTACTTTCCTTTCACATCAAGGAAACATTTTTCAGAACTTATTAAATTCTTTGGGAGAATAAAAACCCCACCCATAACAATAGACAAAACTTCAGAACCCTCCAGTGAATTCCTGTGTAACAGTCTCTGGCCATCTGGGCATGAGGCTGTGGGCTCTGATACTGGGGTGCAGGATATCTCCCCTGGGCACCTCCTTATTTCTCTGGAGCTGATGGCTCCCTGTGTTTGGAAATGAGCAGGAGTGCATTCTATTGAGTTTCTGTTGAGTTACACTCTAGGTCACTGCTCAAGGTGACCCAGCCATCTGTCGTTCATTCAGTAGCTGTTTATTGTGCATGTATCCCATATAAGGCTGTGTTTGGTAATGAGGGTCCCAGGTAGTTTGGGAGCAGTCACTGCTTGTTTGGTAATGAGGGTCCCAGGTAGTTTGGGAGCAGTCACTGCTTGGAAGGAGTCACTGTTCATGTCCAGTCAGTTATGAGAGAAACGATGCCCTTGTATATTAAGGATTGAGGAAGGTGAAGGGACTAACCCTGGAGAGAAGGACTGGGGCAGGGAGCAGAGGTGGATTTTTAGCAGTGGCCTGGAATCATAACTAAACCTCTCAGGGGCAAATTGAAATGCAGGTGCCAAGTGGCACGGGACTCCACGTACAGTCATCCATTGCTTGAGAATGGGGATGAGTCCTGAGAAATCATGACTAGGCAGTTTTGTCCTTCTGCAAACACAATAGCGCCCTTACACAAATGAAGACAGTTACAATGTCACTAGACCATCTAGGCCTGGGGACCACCATCACATTCATAGTCTGCTGTTGACTCAAATGGCATTATGTGGTGCACTACTGGATATAATTCCTTATGCAGATGGTCAAATTCCTTATACAGATTAATCTTCTGTCACAGTAGCTTGCCCTCAAGTGGAAATTAAACCATGTGTCTCAGCCTAGCTTTTTGTGATTTGGGTGGTGAGAGGAGGGACTGGGAGGGTCGAGTACTAGATGATTTGTGGCATCTTCTTTTAGAATCTGAGTTTGTGCTCCTTGGGCTTCTTGATAAGCCCAAGGCCCACACTCAGATACTTTAATTCAATTTTGACACCTTACTTTTTAACTGCTCATTTAGTGGAGCACAGTTATCCCTCTCTCCCTCCCTCCCTCTCTCTCCCACCCACCCTCCATCTCTGTCTCTCTCTGTCTTTCTCTGTCTCTCTCTCTCTCTTCCCCTCCCTCCTTCCCTTCTTCCCTCTGAAATGTCCTTATCCCTCCCTTTCTTTCTTTTAAAAATTTTTTTTTTAGTTATCGATGGATCTTTATTTATTTATTTGCTTATGTGGTGTTGAGAATCCAACCCAGTGCTGCACACATGCTAAGCAAGTGCTCTACCACTGAGCCCAGCCCCTTCATCCTTCCTTTCTTTCTTGTGCAGGAGAGAGGACCGAGAGCCTTGTGCCAGCTAAGCATGTGCTTGTACCTCTGAGCTGCACCCTCAGTCCCTTCCTTAACTTTTCAACTCTCTTCTCCAAGCCAGTTTTGCACCCTGATTGAAAAAGCTCTTTAGTCTGAAAAGACACCAAGGAATTCCAAAATGTAGAAGTACTTGCTGGAAAATCCTGGGTAGTGTTCTACTGGAAGGAAAGGCCCCAGGTGTGCAGAAGTCACCTCAGACATGTCTAGGAAACACACCTGGGCAGGTTAGGGTAAAATTTTCTGGAAACTTCTTGGGGAAGGTGGAGAGAAAGAAGTGAGCCAATTGGCTTCCTTTTCCCTCTGGATGGATTGGAGTTACTAGGGTGGGTTGTGAGGGGCTGGATCCTGAGTTATCTTGGATACTCCTGAAATGCCTGCTCCAAACTTGGGGAACTGCAACTCCTGGGTCAAACCTTGTGCCTTTAGAAAGCTCTCAAAGTTCCTGATTCTGAGGTAGAGCTGGATTGAAGCTGACTCTGACACCAGCTTGCTTGAAGTGTCTGAATGCTCACCAGCTAATTTCAGCAGAAATCTCTGAGCAGCAGGTTCTCCGTGGGGAGGGCTTCCAAGTAGATAGATGTCACCATGTAAAAGATGCCTGCTAAGATGTCATGCAGACAGAGAGCCAAGATGAAAGGAATTTGAGTGATTTCATCTTTCAAATCTATGAGAGGCTTTCTAATGGTTCGGGTCTGTGTCAGGGTGATGGCTGATATTTATCTGCTGGAACTTTGTATTTTTGTTCAGAGCTACTCCAGTTGACCCTCTTACCTCCAGATGTCTTCTTGATAAGCCCAAGGCCCACACTCAGGGAGAATGAGGGCTAGTTCCAAGTTACACAGCCTGATTCTTAAAAGTCTAGACTCAACCCCAGAGGATTTCTAGCAGAGACACACACAAGAGGAGTTTTAAAGGAGGCTTCTCGGGGTGTATCATCCATGTCAGTTCCAGTGCCAAGGACTTGAGCTTAGAATAACTATAGGATAAATGGCCCAGCAGGTTTTCAAATCTGTTTGGTGGTAAAGCTCACAGATATACATACGTATATGTGTATACATACACACACACGTGTGTGTGCGTGCGTGCGTGTGCGTGCGTGCATACATTTTTTGGAAGGAAATTGAGACTTCTGGAAGTGGGAGTGGGGAATGACAGGCTGTGGGAACCCTGAGTCTTCAGTACTGGGCTGTTTGAGAATCCCATCTGCCAGCTCCTGGACCAAGTTCCCAAGGTTAGCAAAGTCTGAATGCGATCCGTTTCTGAGATTGCATCCCCATTGATTCATACATTCATATTCAACATATGTTTCTGGAGCCCCTCCTTTTGGCCGAGCTGTTTGAGGGATATACCCATCAATGAGACTAGTTATTGTCTGGCCTTGGAAATGTCCTTATCCTGGCAAAATTGGTAAATCAGTGTTTATCTTTAGGCTGTACATTTTTATTTAAATATTTCCTAATGAATACTGAAAATATATATGTGTGTGTGTGTGTGTGTGTGTATTTATTATTTATTTATTTTTGGTTAAAAAGAATCCCAAAATAGTTGATTTCTTTTTTGGTTTCTATACCAAGTTGCTCTTTTTCCTTTCATAACAAGTAATTTGTAGGAAGATAATTGGAGGTTATGTAGATATTCTGTTTCTCATCAAACTTCGACTCACTGGTTTCAGCTTTCATAGATGATTTTCTAACTCTGTCATTCCTGCTGTGCAGGACCGTTTCCTTTCTTCCCTGTTAGGCCTCAGCAGGGATGTGGATTCTCTTGTTATCTGGTGGGTTATGATTTGCTGCTATCATTATTAATTTGGTTGCTCAGACTATCCCAAATTTGTCCTCTGGGACCTCTTGAGGTTGGCTCCTCTGTCCTCTGGACCCATTCTCGGGATTCCTTGAATGTTTCCTTTTTTATGGTGCTAGAAGATGTTCCTGGCCCGTCTTGTACCTTCTCTGCCCCAGCTGCAGGATCAGCCATTTCTTCCAGGAGCCCTGCTTCCTTTTAGGGGACAAGGGTAGTAAGAAACCTAGATCTGGGTGCTGGAATGCTCTCTGTTACTGGGGCGTCAATGCCTCTAGAGCCTCTCAGTGGATAGAGCTAGGGTATATGTGTGCGTATGTGTCAGCACACATTTATTTTTTTTTTCCTATAGATATGTGCATTTAAATAGCAGATTTTTGCAAAACTCACAGGGGTAGGAATCTCCTTAGACACACATGTGCAATTTGGGGTGTCTATCATTCTCCTTTTCTTTTTCTTTTTACCAGGTGGCTAAACCCCTTGTTTAAAATTGGTCATAAACGCAGACTAGAGGAAGATGATATGTATTCAGTGCTCCCACAAGATCGCTCCAAGCACCTTGGAGAGGAACTGCAAGGGTAAGCGGGAGGCAGTAAAGAGAAGGGTAAGGAAGACCGAGTGTGTGACTAATTGGGGTGGGTTTGGCCTTCCACTGGGCTTTTCTGGAGCCTAGTTCCCTGGACACTGCATTCCTCCCCTCAGGCTGTCCCTGGTCTTGGCCCACCTTGTGGTGAGGGAAACCTGTGTTTCCCGCATCTCTGTAGAAGAACAGGGAGCAGTGCCAAAGGCCCTGGTGGAAGCCTGAGGTCTGTCCCCAGAGCTGGGATTACCAAACCTGGTGTCTGACTGTCTGTACTGTCTGTCTTCTGCTTCTGAGGGTTTTGTAAATCCAGCAAAACTTGTTAGTAATCATTGTCCCAAGACTTTTCCCCTCGAGGCTTCTATTTTTGGTGCTCCAGTTTGTGCCACATCTCTCTCAGGAGCCCTACAGCCTGTGTTTGTTGATAGTTTCAGAAAGCCCTGCAGTCACCGTGTCCCTGTCCCTCTGCCATCTCCCCCATTTTGCCCCATGGCAGTGAGTGCTTTTCTTAACCCAGCTTGTGTTTCTTTGTAGGTACTGGGATAAAGAGGTGTTGAGAGCGGAGAAGGATGCACAGAAGCCTTCTTTAACAAAAGCAATCATAAAGTGTTACTGGAAGTCTTATGTGATTTTGGGAATTTTTACATTAATTGAGGTAAATTGAATATTTTTATACCCAGCTAAAAGTTATTTTGGTATACACAGAGTGGACATGATGCAAAGGATCAGTAATGAAAAGAATGGGGCCCATGGGAGAGAAGTGGCCAAATGGGTTTGAAAAGTATGTTGACATCTGAGTATAAAAACCACGTGTAGAAGCGTGATGCAGTTGCATTCATCATTGGAAGGGGTAACGACTTAAGCAACTGAAGTTATTGTATTTTCTTTTAACCAATTAAAATCTTGCATCACAGAAGGATAGCACCGTTTCATACCATGCTGGAGTAGTGTTGGTGCTTAGTAAATGTTCTGAATGCTAAGAGTTATCCTTGATCAAAAGAGGATCGTATGGCCTCAAGGAGATGCATCCTGGGGTTGGGAGTGAGTAAATTTGGATTGGAGCCCAGCATAGCAGAAGACATTTTACTGGTGTCCAAAAAACAATTGTCATCTCAGTCATGCCAAATCTGATAAATGCTTTTCCAGTAAGGTATTGTCACCTCTGTCTTCCTAAGTGAACAGAATTTGGGCCCCTGTACCTGGATTGGTTAACTGCAGAGGCCAGAGCTGGCCAGAGCTCCTGACAGCTGACCTGCTTCTAGTGGGCCCTCAGGCTCTGAGAGCCACACCTTGTCTGCAGAGGAGGTTCAGCTTCTCTTTGAATTCCTGTGAATTCATCAGCTCCCATCCTGGTCTCTTGTTGTTGGATGGATTGCTGGTTGAAGGTGGAGCTTTGGGAGCTGGGCATTGCAGAGAATGTAGAAATAGTTACTTAGTGGAAGATCAAGGACCTGTAAAGTCATGTGGATGGTGACCTTTTGTACCTCATAGATTTTTCCTTTGGGGTTCTCCAGTAAGACAGTGTGCTTCCTGGGGCTCAGTGGCAGGTAGCCTGCCAGTTTCTGGTCTGTGGCCTGTTGGAGGGGATGCTGAAAGTCTGGCTGGGTGACTTATGCCTATTGTGGCATTTTACTGCTGCCTTAGGGACATTAGAGGTCCTGAATGCATGAGAGTAGCAGGGGTGGAAGTTATAGTTCTAGAAAAGGGTGTTTTTTGATGCAGGAGGGTGGATAGTTGTCACATGTCTATTTGGTGGGGTAATGTGGGTGGTTCAGTTAATTTGACATGCATAGGGAGGTGTGGCTTCCACTGACATGCTCTGTGGATGTTAAAAGACATTGAGGCAGGAACAGGTGGGTGCTGGGCTCTGCTCTTCACCACTGGAGAAAACTGGGGGATCTGTCAAGTGATGGGTACAGGGATGAGCCTGGGAGATTGAAGTTCTCACTGGCAATAAAAGTGTCTTGGCCAGTGTTCCAGAAGGTGAATGCCACCTTTGAAAGGGCACCTGCAACCACCTGGAGGCTGTCTTGGCCTCATGGAAAGTGGGGCAGTGGGACTGACTTGGGGGTGGGAGATGGTGCAGAAGCCCCTCAGGTTTCCCTAGTCCATCTGCGACCTGTTCCAGGCAGCCTGGTGATGGTGCTACTACATGGTCATAATGAGTCTCAGTTTGAAAAGAGTAACAAGCTGGAGTTGTCGTGGCCTGCATGTGGGGTTTCTTGGCTAAGTGTGGCCATGTAGCCTCAGAGAGTGGCGTCTTTGGGAATCTCAGATCTGGGAGCCCTGGAGCCTTGGTATGTGCCCGAGGCCTACTACAGGTGTCTAGTGAGGTGTGGCAGGAATGGGTGGCGTCAGAGTGGCTGCACACAGGTGTGAAGTCATCTCTTGGACCAGACCTTGCTCAGCTACCTTGCTCTCTGGTTTTCATTTATTAGCAGGTACTTAAGAAATTGGAAACTGGTGATTTTGAAGGGCAGCCCATGGGGCTGGGTTTGAATCCAGCCTTTGGATGTCCTTTCTGTCACAGGACACCTGTCCTTGGGTGGGGTCTCTAGGTTCCAGATGGTGACCAGGTCTCATTTCAGAATGAGCTTCAGTCTTGCTGGGCAAGCTTTCTGGAGATGTGGGAACAGAGGTCAAGGCTGCAGAAGCTGGGTGAGAGGTGTCAGCCTCACTGTGGTCTGGGAGCAGCGATGTCACACCTGTCAAGCTGCAGGTGTGTGTGGATGCAGGAAGGCTAGGACTGGGTGCAATTGGTAGAATGTTGGGCTCTCCTTTAAGAGTTTGATTATTGTACAGTCATGGCAGAAAAGTGGGAAACAGAGAACATGGCACACATGGGGTTCATACTGAGGGGTACTAGTGCAGGACTCAGCAGGGGTAGTACTCAGCAGCAACAATAGTACTTGAGTACTGTTAGTAGTAGCAGCATATTCAGTAGTAATGACCATAGCAGTACTAGTGGTTTTAGTCATGATAATAGTACTTGAAAAATATTATGTACTGTGAACTGCTGTAGCACTTTATCAAATGACTTTTTATTCCTTTGGCTGACTCAGTGAGATGTGGTATTCTTATCATCCCCACTTTCAAGAGGAGGACCTTGAATGCTAAGTTGTCACCTAGTGTGCCCAGGGCCACACGAAACATCAATGACAGAGCCAAGCTTGGGTCCCAGCTCTTCTGATGTATGAGTCTTACCACCTCTGGACGGACTGATAGCCCATCTGGGGTTGTGATGCATGACTTGTAAACTTTACCTGCAGGGTCTCAGTGCCTGTTTCTTGAACCTGAGTTCGAGAGATAAGGAGTCTTAACTGCTGCCTGGAGCAGTGGAGCATGGGGGGAGGAAGTCAGATTAGGGTAGAGTGCAGGCTACCATGTCCCCTGGGGCCAGAAAGTTACAGGCAGTGCTAGAAAGTGGTGGAGCGTTGGTCAGGTCAGACCATGACTGTGCATTCAGGTGAACCAGCCTTTTCCCTTTAGAAAGCTGTCTTCCACCATCGCTGCCCCCCATGGCCGAGGCACATCAGCCCTCAGTTCTCAAACATCCACGCTGCGAGGACACCATTCTGGCTCAGCAATTTGGGTGGATGGGGGTGGGGGGGAGATAGCAACTTGGATAGCAACTTCACTGGGACTGAAGTCTGGGCGGGGCACAGTGCTCTGTTTTACTAAACCTTCAGTCTGCGTCCTGGAGTGGATTGTGTGTTTGATCAGCAAGGAGGAGGACAAACGGGTGGGTCACTGGTGGGGGTACTTCTTCTGTTCTGGTGTCTGAGATGCTCTGCTGTTCACGTGGTGGATGCCGGGCCTTACTTGGTGTGGTACAGGGCACTCCCTCTGCCACTGAGCTCCACCTCCTGCCTCCTGCACAGACTAATGTCTTGTTGGTTTGTGGTGTAAAATTAGACAGAGCCTGGCTGTTCCCTAGATGGGCAAGGTGATTGGCTTTTGATGCTCATTTTAACTTTGTGTATTTAGTATAATAATTGGCAGAACTTTTAGTTCCAATGCAG
The DNA here is from genome assembly GCF_001458135.2 of Marmota marmota marmota. Classification (NCBI taxonomy): domain Eukaryota; kingdom Metazoa; phylum Chordata; class Mammalia; order Rodentia; family Sciuridae; genus Marmota; species Marmota marmota. The sequence continues at coordinate 14,655,645 of NW_025999932.1, forward strand.
TGAGGTTCAGGGAACTAAGGGTCATCAGAGCTCAACTAGGTAAACTTTTCCTGCTGTCAACCAAAAGAAACCTGAATTCCAGTATAAATACTCTTATTTTGGTTGGCTTGCCTGTTAACACCACTGTTCTGGACAAGTCAGAGAGAAGTAATTTCTTGTGGGGAAGCTGGTGGGGATCTTGTTAGCATTTCAAAAATCCTTTCAGGTGCTGTTTTGGTTTTCTGTTGCTACAGCTCCTTACTGAGTCACACAGAGGAGAGGTTGTTGAAGCGGGCATGTCTCCTTGGCCTCTTGTGTCTTCTTACTTCCTCTGGTGGGCACAGCACTTATACAGCATCTCTGTGGCTCCTAAGCTGTATACTGTTACCAGCCAAATCATGAGCAAAACCTGCCCTGGGTACTTAGGGACCATCAGCAGGAAGAGGCAGCGTCATGGCCAGTCCTAGGGAAGCTCTGAGGTTGGGATTTCAAAGCAGTGCGCGTCTGGTCTTGTAAGAATGGGCAGCGGTCGCAGTGCTCAGATAAGTGGGTACAGAGGTGATGGTGAGTGTGAGCTCTCGCAGGCCAGGGCCAGTTGGAGCAGAGCAGGCTGAGAGTTCCCAGCACGACTGTCCCCTGTGTGCACCTCCAGGGGAGTGTATGGGGACCGAAGCAAGTCTTCACCTGCCCAGAGCCCTCGCTGTGAAGAGGAGGAATGTGGGGGAGACTGTGCTTCGAGACGTGAGGCATCTTGCCTGCTGGAGTGTAAAAGTTGGGGGACCCCGCCCACTCCTACCTCTGAAAGGCAAAGGTGGCAGGGCTGGGGTCTTACTCCCTGACCCTTAGTAAGTGATCTAGCTGGCTGCCCGCCTGGTCCAGGGACTTGGCCTTCCTCTAAGGCTTTGACTGTGATGCTTTGTGGTCTAGGTGGAGGCTGCGGGAGTCAGAGTAAATCCTCACTTTGGAACTCTGCTGATAGGCAGGAAGTCAGCAGTCCTGGAGATCCACAGTGATCCTGTGTCTTCATTCAGGGTTGGCTTCCCGATAGCCATGTCAGGCCTTTGCATCCCCTGCCCTTTCTTCCCAGTGCCCCTCACCTTCTGCCCAATCCAGGAGGCCAAGGAGTAGTCGCGAAGACCATGCAGTGAGGGAGAGATGGGAAGCATTGGGAAGGGCAGATCTGGTCTGCTCCGTACACCCCGCAGGCTCCTGGCACCTTACACTCACTTAGTAGTCATCACAGTGACAACCCTGAGTCATAAAGGGCATGGAATCCACTGTCTAATTCTTCTTTTTTTAAAAAATACAATACATATGTTACACAAACCAGGACACTAACAATTTTCTAATCAATTTGTCATCTGATGAAGAGACCATGAAGCAATCTTAGAAGAAAAAAAGCCATAGATTTTAATTCCAGGTCTGCCATCAACTAACTCTTTGACTTAAAGCAAATAAAAAAATAAAAAGTCATTAAAGCAGCTGACTCATTTGAAAAAGATTGCATTCATTATGGGAAGAAAAGAAAACAATAGGAACAAAAAAACTCAGCTTTTTTGAAAGCTGGCGTCTATTACTGAGCTGTATCCCCAGCCCTTTTTATTTATAAAATGAGTCTTTTCCTAGGACCTTTTTTTTGTTTTGCTTCTTGCAATGCTGAGGGTTAAATCCAGGGCCTGCCGCACACTGGGCACTCCCTCTGCCCCTGAGCTCCACCTCCTGCTTCTCAGGACTTTGATATAATAAAGGTAACCAACTCAGCAGGTTCTAAATATTTTAAAATCCTATTTTATATCTAAATAAGATACAAAATAGGACTGGGGATGTGGCTCAGTGGTCAAGTGCCCCTGAGTTCAGTCCCCAGTACCAAAAAAAAAAAAAAGTGATCAAGACCATGCTCATTTCTTCAAGATGCCACAGGGCACTTTCAGCTGCCTGGGCTCTTCTGAGGTGGAGAGGGCAGATTCCCATGCCAGAGCCTTCAGGTCTGGGAGAGATTGGGGTGCCCTTAGGGTCCTGTGGCCTGCAAGCAGCAGGCTTGACTGCTAAAGCTCAGTGTCCTCATTTTTAGACCCTCACCCCTGCATATTCCCTCTCTGCAAGCTCCTCACAAGGGCCAAGCTTCCTGTGCCGTTTTCTTTCCTAGGTTTTAAAGACCATTTCAAAAAACAAAAATAGCCTAGGATTATAAGTCCCTCTCTCCTCCTAAGCCCCTCTCTCCTCCTAAGCCAGTTTCAGTAGTTATCAAACCATGACCACGTGTGTGAGTCATCTGAAGCCTGCTTACTCTGTTTTGAAGATGTTCCCAGACAGAGCATCATTTTATCTACAAATGATTTTGGTATTTTTAAAAGATAGAGCGTTTCCCCTAGAAAACCGCAATGCAGTTGTTTTGCATACCCATTAATACTTTAATATCAATATCTAGCCAGTGTTCATCTCTCTTTCTTTCTCAGCCTACATTTTATTTATTTATTTACCTACTTATCTACCTATTATTTATTTCTGTGGTGCTGGAGATTGAACCCAGGGCTTTGTGCCTTCGAGGCAAACACTCTACCAACTGAGCTGTATCCCCAGCCCTATTCATTTAAGAAATGAGGATTTGCTCTGTTGCCCAGACTGGTCTCAGATTCCTGGGGCTTGAGCAATCCTTCCTCAGTATCCTGAGTGGCTGGAACTACAGGTGCTTACCGATGCACCAGGCATGTCCATGTTCATTCATTCATTAATTCATTTTTTATCTTTTTTTTTTTTAAAGAGAGAGAGAGATAGAGAGGAGAAAGAATTTTTTAATATTTATTTTTCAGTTTTCGGTGGACACAGCATCTTTATTTTATTTGTATGTGGTGCTGAGGATCGAAACCAGTGCCCCGCACATGCCAGGCGAGTGTGTTACCGCTTGAGCCACATCCCCAGCCCCATTTTTTAACTTTTTAAAATTTAATTAAGAAATTTTTGGGATGGGCTGGGGTTGTGGCTCAGTGGTAGAGCGCTTGCCTATCATCTGTGCGGCACTGGGTTCAATTCTCAGCATCACATATAAAAATATAGATAAAGGTCCGTCAATAACAAAATATTAAAAAAAATCGAGGGTACCAGAGATTGAACCCAGAGGCGCTCTATCACTGAGCTACATCCTCAGCCCCTTTTATTTATTTATTTTTTTGTGACAGGTCTCACTAAGTTGCTTAGAGCCTAGCTAAGTTGCTCAGGCTGGCTTTGAACTTGCAGTTCTGCCTCAGCTTCCCAAGTTGCTGTGATTACAGGCGTGTATACAGTTTGAATTGATATTATAATGGGTTTCTGATTGATATAGGTTGTATTGGTTCCTGTCTTTCTCCTTTTTTACTATTTTTTTCCCCCTTTAATTGAAGAAACTGCGGTGTTTGTCTTGCAGAGATTCATTCCTACAGTCTGGGTTGGGTGGATTGCGTCTCCCTTCCCATCATTTGACATGTTCCTTTGGTGCCAGGAGTTGGTAGTTAGACTAGAAGCTTGCTCTGACCGGTGTTGAGTTTGTTTCTTTGCGTTTGGCAGGTCTGTTACTTCATCGCAGGGCTGTGTTTCACCACTACCAGGTATCTAAGGTGTGGTTGTCTTTTTTGTGTGTGTAGTCAACTGTTTGTGATCATCGGTTAAGACCCATCCATTCATTAGGGGATTTTAGAATGGTGATATTCCAATTACTTCTTCATTTATTAGCTGGAATATTTCCATAAAGAAAAATTAGATTATTATCAACTTTTTGATTAACTCTTAATTTTCTTACTTTTTTTTTTTCCTTTAAAATAACAAGTGGTTCTCTAGCATTCTCCTGGGGCTGATGAGGTTTTGTTGTTTGTTTTGAGGAGCATCCTTATGGGTTCATGGATTTAAACATTTCTGATGTGCTTCAGTCCCTTGTAGTTACCATCTGTCTGCTACACTTTGGCCATCTCTGACTTTGAGAGCTGGAGGTGAGGTCCAGGGTCTTTCGCACCTACTCCAGCAGACCTTGCTAGTTTCCTCTTTCTGATGTGATGAGGTGTTCCAGCACATCCTGAAGAGTTTTTGCCCCAGCTGTGGAAACAGCCATTTCTTCAAACTGTCACAACCAGTTTTAGGGGAAGCAGTATTTGGAGACTCGTCTGAGCATTTCTGGTACTGGGTTGTTGTTTCTTTCTTTTTTTTTTTTAAAGAGAAAGAGAGAGAGAATTTTTTATTATTCATTTTTTAATTTTTTCGGCGGACACAACATCTTTGTTTGTATGTGGTGCTGAGGATCGAACCCGGGCCACATGCATGCCAGGCGAGCGCGCTACAGCTTGAGCCACATCCCCAGCCCAGGTTGTTGTTTCTTATAGAAAATAAGTATATATATTTAGAGACAATCATATCATAGGTTTATGTGAGTATTTCTAAATCATTCAGGACACTAGTATTTTTATGTGATCTCTTTATTCTTCATCTATTTCTCTTTTTTCTCCTCTTCTGTTTTCTCCTATGCCTAATGCAGTTCTCAATATCAATATAATAATTTGTTTTATCTTATAGTATCAATACTTCAATACTGTCATCTATTAATAGGATTTCTGAAAGATATATATATATATGTAGTTTGTTTTGTACTTGGGTAGGTATATTCTGCAGGGAATGTATTTTCAAATCATTTTGTGTAAAATTACTATCAATAGTACTTTTTTTTATTTAAACAACAACTGAATGGGTATACATTTGCTTCATTTTACTCTAAAGTTTAAGAAATGGCCTTTTGAAAGTTTATATTATTTTGTAATTCTGTATAATATTTTCTTGGTTCCAAACTCAAGTATACCAAAGAGGTTATTTTTTTAAATTTTTTTTTAGTTGTAGATGGACAGAATATCTTTATTTTTATTTATTTATTTTTATGTGGTGTTGAGGATGGAACCCAGGGCCTCACGCGTGTGAGGCAAGCACTTCACCACTGAGCTACAATCCCAGACTCCAAAGAGGTTGTTTTTAAAGAAGGCTGCTGTCCTTGTCCCTGGTTCCACTCTGTTCCCTCTGTCCTTTTAGACCTAACTTTAATAGCAAATTATGATTCATTGTTTAATTTTGCAAATACAGTCTTTTTTGAACATTGAATTCTCCCTACTGCGAAAATGAAGAGTCTTTGTTTCAAAGTTGAAACCTCAGGACTCTGGGTTCCTGTGGATTTTTGTGAGGGGATGGATGATGTGTGCCAGCAGCCCTGATTAAAACCCCTCTGTGGTTTTTAAGTTCTGCGCAGCAAGTATCTGGACCCCTCTAGACTCAGATGTGGGGATGGGGCGGGACAGGAGGATAGCAGTGCTTACCTGAGGTTGGTTTTTGTACTCCAGAACCTTCCAGGGAGGGGGAACTCAGGTCCTGCCCCATCAGCGGAATCTAAATCTGGGACTTAGTGGGTTCTGGGCTTCAGTGGTTTCTGCCCGTCTTAAACCTCCCTGGTGATTCTCACTTGTAGTCAGGCTCAAGACCCCGATTTAAAGATGACTTCAGCTATCTCTGGGATCTTGGTGTTGTAAGATCCCCAGGTTCACTGTATACCTTTTTCATTCTGGATCTTTCTCTACTCTTCCTATTACCTATTCCCTTGTGTCTAAGTTAACAGCCTATTCATTTTCCCCATAAAGCTCACTCTTTTCTTCTGTTTTTTACTCAAATGTGATTTTCTTTGGTAGCTTGTTTCTGTTTCTTGTGTTTTCTTTCCTTCTCATGGATCAGGGATGGTGGAATTGGGCAAGGAATGTCTCAAGTCCTTGGGGAGCATGGGGGAGCCCCTTATCCACTGGGGATGTGTCCTGTCAAGCCTATGATAAGTTACTCTACAAAGCCAGGCACATGACCCAAATGACAGAGTTTTAAGGAGACCCAGTGCCAGATATTCCTTTGAGAAATGCCTGCCTCTGAATATGTGGAGAGTGCGCAGAACCTTGAGTGATTGGGGCCTCGAGGGATCGTGTTGGATTCTTAAAGTCTCATGTGAATTTCACATTTGAGAAATTCTTGTGTAGAAATAAAGACTACGTTCTTTGTTGGATTGTGGGGAGATTCTTCTATAGGTCACAGATTCTTGTCCAAGATAAAAGATTTGTATGAATTTTGATCTGATAGCCAGAAAGTTTTAATTTGCTATATTGCAAGTATGAGAAAGAGTATTTTTCCCAGTTGTTTATTTCTTAGCAGTTGAGGGTTAGGATCAGGGATGGACAGGTCCGAGGGAGAGGGGGCAGGTGTGGGCCACAAATAAGACTCACTTATTAATGAGCCTGTTTGCTCAACTTGATGGTTACATGCTCTCTCTCAGTAGGAAAATTTAGATAGATGGGTAATAGTGACCTACTTTCTTTTGTACCCTTTTCTGCTTTATTCATTATTTTGTCTGCTGGGGGACATTGCTCTTATTTTCTGTTTGAATCACACCTGCATCAGAACTGTGCAACAGTGAGTTGTGGATTGCCTGAGAGGTTTCAGGCAAGTTTGGGATGGCAGAAGTTTCTGCTTCTGGTGGATGGCTCAGGTGTAAATGCTGCTGGCCTAGCCTGCCCTCAACCACTCCTGTGTGTGTACAGCTTGGCCTCTTTGCCTCTCTGTGTGCATCTGTGAAGTTTTGTCCCTATACTATGATAGTCTTTGGGCCCCACCATGTGAGGGCTCTCAGTCCCTCTAGAGTTGAAAGATGGGTTTGCTGGCAATGCAGCCGCCGGCCTCTGCCTTCTGAATATCTGGTCCTCTCACTCCTCATTCTTCAAGTAGCTTTTCCTTACTTGTGCATCCTAGACAGAAACCTCCATGACTCATGGAAGACAGCGGGGCTGGTGAAGTCAGCGTTTGTGCGTGCTGTGTGTGTACACAGCAGGACGGGAATGTGGGATTTAATGTCATGGCCCATTGGAGGGACAGAGATGTCTTCTATAAATGTTGTGACCCGGCACTGGTTGGTTGGGAGGAAAATGTGTGTTAGAGTTGTTTCTTTTTGTTTTGATTCTCCCTCCCTTTTCTGCGTGGGTTCTTCACTTCAGATAGACAGAAAAACAGCTGTGAAAAGCAAACCCGACAGTTGTCTGCCATGTCTGTGTTAATAAGGACGGGTTGCATGAAAGGAAGTGCTTGTTTCCTAGTCAAGTTCTTGGAAGATTTCCAAACTTGTGGCATTTTGTCTTTTGAGAAGCCAGGAGGAAATGATGTGGAGGGCTGCGTGTTTACTTTAGGTGACTTGGATTTGCAGTGTTTGATTTTTCTTTGATGGGGGGCCCTTACAAGGTGTTTGGTGGGGGGAAGTAGATTGTGGGGTGCAGTGGCCATCTGGCTGGGAGAGGCGCAATGAGCAGGTCAAGGAAAACTCTCGGGCCTCCGTGCATCAGGGCTCAACATGGCTTTGCTGTTTCTCTGCTTTTAGAAATTTATTTCTCTCTCTCTGTCTGGGAGGTCCAGGAGCTCAGTGGGGTAGGATTTTAATTTTTGCCTTGGATAGGACATGATAATATTTCTTTGAAACTGGCACCTACAATATAAGGCTGACCGTATCCTTTACCTTGACTTGTGCTGGTTTAACTTTTGACTCTACCTGCCTGAGTGGAGGTGGCAGTACCTCTGAGTTTCCAGTGGGTAGAGCCATATGGAAGCTGCACCCCTTGGGGTCCAAGAGCTGGGGAACCTGGAAAGCCTGGCTCCTTTCTATATTTCCAAGAAAAGTTGGACCCTTTTCTCTTGGATCTCCTGACACATGTTATTTGGGCTGAGCAAGATGGGAGGCTTCATCTGGGTTCCTGCCAGTTTGTGAGTTGATGCAGACAGGGCGAGCAGGAGATGGCATGAGTTTGTGCCTGGGAATAAGCCACTGGCCTTGCCCATGGGCTGGCTGCTGGGGTTTAGCGGGAGTGGCAGGCACACCAGGAGCTGGGCTGTCCATTGCTAGGCAGGTCCCTTTCCCTTTTCCTTTTTGGCCACCTTTTCCCCTTTTCATTGTAAGCCAAGACCTTTTTTTGATACTTTGCCAAACGCGTTTTAAATCACTGGTTATAATATTTATGAGCATCCACAGTTTACCGAGCTCGGTGTACCAAAGCTTGATTGTCTTTGAACTTGTAATTTTGACTTCAGGTTAAACTGTCAGCTGCTGTCTTAGAGAAGAAAGCCGTTCTGTGTTCCTTTTAGGTTAGGGATGAATGTCGCACTTTGTCAAAACGCTTTTTTAACATGCTAATAAAAGTAAAGCTTGTGTGGAGAAAGATTGGTGTGGTTTGTGTTTCTAATGAAGGCTTTTTTTTTTTTTTTCTTATAGGAAGGCACCAAAGTAATTCAGCCTTTATTTTTGGGGAAAGTTATTAATTATTTTGAAAATTATGATCCCACCGACTCTGTGGCCTTGTACACAGCTTATGGCTATGCCACGGTGCTCACGGTCTGCACGCTCATTCTGGCCATCTTGCACCACTTGTATTTTTATCATGTCCAGTGCGCCGGCATGAGGTTGAGAGTAGCCATGTGCCACATGATTTATCGGAAGGTAAGTGACATTCAGCGTTGAAACGTGTACTTCACCTGAGGCATTAGAAGCATTTTGGGAAGGTTTTATGAAAATTAAAAATTTACATAAGTAGAAGCATTTAAGGTACAATGGAAGTTTTCTATTGTTGTTAGGTCATGGCTGCTTGTAATACCAGGCTGATGCAGAATACAGAACTTATAATGAAATCTAGGCAAAAAGTCAATATCCAATGAACAACTTTGTCTTTACCTAACTAAATCTCATAGTTGTATTTATGGAAGTCTCATTCAAATTTTCATTCGCCTCAAAATTAATTTTCTTTAAAAGTGAACTTCAGGAAAAGTGCATCTCTGATCTTAAATCTAGGAGGAAAGAATGTCTTTGAGAGTGGGAATTATATTTTTTAAAATGAACCATGTGATTACATCCAATATAATTTTGTCAACTAAAGAAAATATAAATGGAATCCTGTTTAAAGACAAACAGTGAAAGCTAATTATGGCTGTTTTATGGTATTTAAGGAAACTGGTCGGAAGAGCACTTTCAATATTAAGAGTCTTTTAGTCGTTTTGAAGAGAACTTTTATAGTTTTTCCTGTCACTGGCCATTCAGATTGTTTGTTTTCCTTTTACTGCAGTTTTTATGATAAGGCCTTATTTGATGTGCATGGTGCTTTTTGTATTGAGAAGTCCCGTAAAATCCCAGAGTTTGCCCTGGCCGTGGTTGTTTTAAAGGGGGTAGGATTTCAGTTGTCTTTATAAAGGAGTCACCACTTTTATGAACTCCAGCCTGGGTATCTCTTTGCCCTGGTCCATTTGCTTTTGTGTTTTTATTTTTTAAAATCCTCATTTAAAGATGAATACAGCAATTTAAAGTAGAGCTTTTTGTACTTCTTCTTGACTCACCTAGAGCTTCTGGGTATTGTGAATTTTTTTCTCAGAGGCATGCACAGTGTCCTCTCCACGTCTGCCCCGGGTAGTCTTTTCAGGCTTGGAGTTGTGTGAGTGCTGGTGGCTGGGCATCTTATGCCTGATGGTGGGATCAAAAAATATACCCAGTATCCATGTTGGTGCCTGGAAATGGGAACAGTGTGCAGATGCTCTAATCGAGGGGCCTTCATTGTATTATTATTATTATTATTATTATTGGTATTGGGGATTGAACCCAGGGGTGCTTGACAACTGTGCACATCCCTAGCCCTTTTTATTATTATTATTTTTTATTTTGAGACAGATTCTCACTAAGTTACTTAGGGCCTTGCTATGTTGCTAAGGCTGGCCTTGAACTTGATCCTCCTACCTCAGCCTCCTGAGCTGCTGGGGTTATAAGTGTTTACCAATGAGCTTGACTTCTTCATTGTCCTGTGGTCATCACTGTCATTGTCATTGACAGTCTATTCCACTCCCTTCTGCCATTCAGAAGAATACTCAGTTCTCTATCAGTGGGCTCACGGTTCATCTTTCTAGCTCATGCTTAGTTCCAGTAAATACATGAGGATTGAGTGAGCACCTACTGTGGACACCCTAGTCGCTGGAGTCAGGTGTGAGGTACCAGTTTAGCCTAACAGAGCTCTTGCACAGGTGAGTTACTGTTCACCTGTTTTTCTTCCTCTTTCCACTGAGGCTTTGGAAGTAGCCTTTGGGAAATCTGATCCTGAAGGTAAGCAGCTCCCAGAGGTATTCATTGGCTAGCTAGATTATCCTAGAAGAATAGTCTCTTTACCAAGTCAAGAATTACTCATGGCTAAGTCCTATAAATTTCAGGTTAAGCCCTGAAATTCTAGAAACGTGAGAAAGGAGGGTTCCCTCTTGCTTGCCTTGGGTCTGGAGCCTTGCCGTGCAAGAGGGCTGCTTCCTTGGGCGCGGGTGGTGCTGCCGAGCAGCTGGGAGAGGCCCTTCTGCCCTTGCAGTTTAAGCCCAGGCCCCACCCTCTAATCCCTGGTCCTGGGAGAAATCTGGCTGAGTGTTACAGATGGAATGACTGCTGAGATCACTGTCCTAGTTCGTTGTATTGAATGATCTTCTGGGATGTATCACATGAAAAATGACTTGCCATTTATTTACCTTTCCACAGTTTTGGTACAACTACTTTTGGCATTTGATCCCTTTTTTATTATGGTAAAATATGCATGACATCAGATTTACCATTTTAATTTGTTAAGTGTACACATAGTTCATTGACGTGAATCATGGTCCTTGCTATGCAGCCATCGCCACCATCCACCTCCAGAACCTTGTCATCTTCCCAAACTGAAACCATACCCAGTAACTGCAGGTCCTCCTGCTCCCCAGCCGTCCCTGTTCTGCTCTGTGCCTGTTGGAATGCTGTAGACTGCTCGTGTTAATGGAGCACTTCAGGTAGCATGACATCTTCCAGGTTTACCCATATTGTAGCATATGTCACAAATTTAATTCCTGGAATTATATTGAACACACTGTTGATGTGCCACGTTGTGTTCGTCCATTCATCTGGTGATGGACATTGGGGTTGTTTCCATCTTTGGGCTGTTGTGAACAGTGCTGTTGTGAACATGGGTGTACCCATAGGTTTCTCTTTAAGTTCCTGAATTCATTTCTTTTGGATCTATACTCAGAAGTGGCATTGCTGGATCATGTGATAGGCCTATTTTTAATTTTTTGAGGAACTGCCCCATCAGCTGTACCATTTTATATTCCTGCTTGATCTCTGATTTTTTTTCTGTTTAACTTGAGGATTCCATGAAGAGAAGATTTCTTTTATTTGGGTCAGTGGCTCCAGGGGGGTGGTTCCTTAAAACAGCCCATAGACGTTTGTGGAGGTTCCTCAGGTCTCTGGATCGAGTCTCAGATTTTTTACCAAATAAAGGGAGCATGCAACACAGGCTGTTTTCCAACAGAATGGTGGTAAGGACCCTGGCTTCTCACGGCAGTAGTGTTTTAACATTGTACTCACTCATTTTAGAAAGTCTCTATCAGTCACTAGTCACATTTCCAGCAGGTTTGCTGTCATTTTTACACTGGGACTGGTGGCCTGCTTCCCAGCTTTACTTCTTCACTGGGACACAGAAGAGGGGGCTTGTCCATCCCCAGGCCTCAAAGGGTTACTTACCTGGCTTGAGCACAGGAGGTGGCTGTGATGGAGGAAGAACAGCCCCGACCTTGGCTTAGGCTGGGGTAGAACTGAGGCTGAATGCTGAAGGTGTGCACTCCTGGGAGGCAGACAACGGTCTCAGCACTCAGGATGGTCTTGCCATCCTGCTTCGTTTTATAAAACATGTGGGGCACAGAGATCCCCTCATCCCCAAGGCCTTTTGCTTAATCGGCTGTGAATTCCCTGACTCTGGGTCCAGGTTAGAGAACCATGATGGTTTCTGTGTTAGACTGACTTCTGAGGAGTGGATTTTGATGGTGGTTTGGCTTGTTCTGATCGCCAGGTAAAGCCAAAGTAGTCACGGAGCCTGCTGGCGCTGGTTTCGGATGCTCCTTAAGTGGAGCGGACATCTTGCCCAGCGGAATCAGCTTGGCTAGACTTCTTGTTCTGGATAAAACTGCTAGTCTTCACTTTCTTTAGAGTCAGTCCAAAGGAAGGTTTGTGGGAGAGGATTTGTCTTTCTCTGATTTGACTTCCAAGGTGAGCTGGCTCCCTGCACACAGTCTGCCTCCCCTTCGTCACTTATTGTGGATCTCCCCCAGTAACGTGCCCAGTGTTTTGTCAACATAAATATAGGATTTTCTCGGTGATTGTGGAAAGGCAGTTGGTAGAAGGTTCTGGCAGTGTCTGGGCCATATGTTATCATGTTTGTAGTTCTCAGAGAGGCTTAGTTTTGTTTTTATTTATAGCTAGTTTTAGTTCATTATAGATTCTATATTGCTTTTTATTTAGGCAGGGCAGTAAGAAACCGCAAATATTCAACTGACTTGGTCTTCCAAAACCAGCAATTTTTGCCTATTAGTCTCTGCTTAGATTTCCTTTCTGAAAATGTCTAGGGAGGATCACGAGAGTAGTGTCAAAGTGGAACTCTGTGGTATTTATGAAAACGAGAGTATCTTCTTTGGACTTTCTTTTCTAATGGTGTTTTCTTTTTTTAAAAAAAAATTATTATTTTTTAGTTTTAGGTGGACACACTCTCTTTATTTTATATTTATGTGGTGCTGAGGATCGAACCCAGTACCTCATGCATGCTAGGCGAGCGCTCTACCACTGAGTCACCACCCCAGTCCCTCTAATGGTGTTTCTAATATTCTGACAAAATTAGAATAACCTAGTAGTGTTTCCTACATTGTTTATAATACTTTATTTTTCTTCTAGAAAGTTTGTTTCTGTTTTGCTTCTGATACCAACATGAATTAGACCCGGGTTTTGTGAAACGTTAATCACATCAAAGGGCAATTTGTCAATCTAATTTGCTAGGGAAGATCTAAGAGGAGCTATTTGAATTTTCCATGGTTAGGAGTTGGAGCTAACAAAGCAAGTGGCTGTTTTTCAGAGGAAAGCGTCTGCTGCTGCAGAGTTGGGTCAGTTGCACCCTAAAGTTCCTCAGATATTTTTTCCTGCTCCGTGGGGGTGTGGTGCACATTATAAGAGCTCAGTGGCTCCCAAACTGTGCTGTGTATTGGATTCCCTTGAGGAAATCTTTAAAGCCACACTGATGTCTGGCTTTTAAGCTTAGATATTGCAGTTTAATTGGTGGTGAGTTTAAAAAACTCCCAGGTGATCCTAGTAGCCCTCACATATATGCTCAGCTTAACTCTATCACATGCCTTGTAACCAAGACTTTCCAGGTCATGAGGGTAGCATGTGGGTAGCATGGGGTTACAGGTTTCGCCCTTCTCCAGGTGAATAACTAATGCTGTTGAATTGCAGGGTAAGACTCAGTGATGGTAGTTGTTTCTCAACCCCCAGGGTCTTAGAATCTGGACTGAATCTCATCTGGAGGAGTGCCCAGGTGTTGAGTCAGGTGCTGGGCACGTCGTGGAAGACACTGGAAGGTTGGCTAGGGTTGAGATTGTAAGTGTGGACTCTGAGCAGTCAGACCTGAGTTCCAGTTCCAGTTTTGCCATTTGTTCAACTGTAAAATCTTAGAGAAGCCCATTCATTTTTCAGAGCCTCAGTTTCCTGATCTTTAAAATGGGGATAAATGTACCTGCTTCATGGGTTTGTTGTGAGCCCCTGAATAAGATAATTTCTCTAAAGCACAAAGCGCAGAAGAAGCACATCACTTAGGAGGTGGGGCACTGTCATCGTAGAGCTGAGGCTCTGGAGTGGGGGCGTTTTTACGTGCAGTGCAGTTTTCCTCTTCCTCTTTGCCTCAGGCCGGCTGCTCTGAGCAGCCTTGTTCTCATTTGTGCTCTGAAGGTAACAGTGCTCAAATCACGGTTGTGGTGAGGACTCACCGAGTCCCTCTGTGCAGAGCAGTTAGCACGGTGCCCGGTGTTCAGCATGTGTTCCAACCTTCCTGTTGTCTTATTATTGTCAGTCAGGGCTCAGTTCCTGCCAATACCCATAACTAGACAGAATGGCAGCCAGGGTGCTGAGCGGCGTATAGCCATGTTGCTTAAGGGTTTAGGGAAGGATTCTGTAATGGACTCTGTAAAGGATTCTGTAACGGTGCAGGGGAGGCATCTTAGGCAGAAGGGGCCTCGAGCGGGGGTGATGGAAAAGAGGAGAGGGTAGCACCACGTGTGCAAGGATTCAGGAGAGCACAGGAGGTCAGTCTAGAAGGGATCACTGGGTCCAGGTGGTGGAGGACCTTGATCTTGAGCTCATAGCAGTTGGGGTCACTTGACCTACAGAAGCAGTCACTGGGAGCTTTTGAGTAAGGAAATAAATGGCCAGGATTGTCACTTAGGAAAAGCATCTACTGGTGCCTTGCTGCCTGTGGCTGCTTATGAATGGGTAAGGAGTCCACATGGCCTTAATGACCTTGGTATCGGATCTGGGAGTTACAGTCTGAGTTTCTCATGGGCCAGCCATTCATTGGTTCATATTTACCATCTTGTTCATTTGGTGAAGCTTTGTTCTCACGAATTGGCTCTAGACATATAGCAGATTAGAGTTGTGGGACACGGTAAGGACATTGTTATCTAATAATAAGCAGAAATAAATGTTTAATATGTTAACTAATAGTAAACCTAAATATAGCAATTGTAAGTCTGGGGTATATGAAATACTGCTTAATATTGAGAGTTGATTGTTTTCATATAACTTGAAATTCTGTTTCTCTTGACTCCTTTGAGTCAACTCAGGAGGGTAGTTTACGTACATGTGTTAGTCAGCTTTTTGTGGCTGTGACCTAAATACCTGACAAGAACACCTTAGAGAAGAAAAGTTTATTTTGGCTTGCTGTTTCGGAGGTTCAGTCCGTGGTGGGCTGACTCCATTGCTCTGGACCTTAGATGACGTAGAACATCGTGGTGGAAGGACATCCCAGAGGAGCTTTGCCTCCATTATGGCAGCCAGGAAACAGAGAGGGGAGAGGGAACGGGCCACAGGGAAGATGCACCCTTCCAGGGCACATCCCAGTGACCAGCCTCCTCCAGCCCTGGCCCACCTGCCTATAGTCACCACTCAGTCAGCCCATTCCAACCAGGGTGGACTGATGAGGTTCCAGCTCTCATCATCCAGTCATTTCACCCTGAATGTTCCTGCATTAACGGGCGTTTTGGGGCACACCTCATATCACACCATAACTACACATTAAATGAGCACATGTTCAGTCTTGACCATGCCTGTGCGGTACACGGATATTGCTCTGCCATCAAGATCTGATCTTTTCTACAGTCCAGAATGTTCTGCTCTGCCTCTTTCCAGCCTTACCCCCTACTGCAGCTTCAGATGACCATTGATCAGATTTCTATCATCATAGATTAATTTCTAAAAACTCACAAATGAAAGAGAAGGGCTTTTGAGATTATTTTGATTACTTTTATTATTACTTTTAGATTGAGGATTGACCCCAGGGGTACATTACCACTGAGCCACATCCCAAGCCCCCCCAATATATATTTAAATATTTATTTTTTAGTTGTAGTTGGACACAATACCTTTATTTTATTTATTTTTATGTGATGCTGAGGACTGAACCCAGGGCCTTGCATGTGCTGCCACTGAGCTACAACCCCAGCCCCCCTTTTTAGTATTTTATTTAGAGACAGGGTCTTGCCAAGTTGCTTAGGGTCCTGCTAAGTTGTTGAGGCTGGCTTTGAACTTATGATCCTCCTGAGCTGCTGGGATCAAAGGTGTGTGCCACCCTACTCCGCATATTTGGATTATTTTGAGATTATTTCCTGCTATCACCTATGTCAGTGTTATTTATTTTTTTATTTAGTTTGTTTTTTATTGCTGACTCTGGAACACCCTTGCGGATTCAGTCGCATGTTAATGCTCTTCTGGCCTGTTTCTGAGAATTGGCTGTTAGAAGTAAAGCTGCTGTGGACAGCTGCTGTGGACACAGGTTTTTATTTCTTTGAGGTTGATACCTTGGAGTAGAATTGCTGGGTAAAATCCTGTGTCTTTTTGAGCTGCTTTGCTGTTCACATCTCTTCTTTGTGAAGCACAAAAGCCATAGTTTTTCATTTTTACCCATGAATTACAGTTGTTGGTGCTCTTCATTCCTTTCTGTAGCTCCCAGTTTCCATTTGAAATCATGTCTTTCCAGCCCGAAAGACATCCTTTGCCTTTTTTGTCATATGGTCTGCCAGAGAGGAAGTCTTTGTTCTTTGAAGGCTAGTCGTGCTGGATGTTGAATTCTGGGTCAGTAGTCTCTGGGCCCCCAGCCCACGCTTGGAAGATGTGTCCCATTTCCCTGGCTGCCTTGTTTCTGATAAGAAGTCAGTCATAATGTCTATCTTTGTTTTCCTGTATGTAATGTTTCTGTTTTCTCTGGAGAATGTTTTAACATGTTTTCTCTTTTTTACCATTTTTCAGGAGGATGATAATGATCCTGGGTGTGATTTACTTTGTATTTTTATTTTTGGGGGTTTGATGATGAGCCTCTTGGATCTTTCATTTGATGATCGTAAGATTTGGGAAATATTGGATCATTCTATCTATTGAAATTTTCTTTTCTGGCTTATCCTTAATGCTTTTCTCTTTCTTGGGCTCCTGTTACATGTGTAAATTCTAGTTCCCCAGCTCTGCTGGACCTTTAGCCTCTCTGTTCACCTCGTGATCCTCCACAGTCCCAGCTCTCTGTTGAGTCCTGGGTGGGTGGGTGCCTTTGTAGCCCACCCCTTACTTAAGGACTTGTTGCAAATCTCCCCACCCCTGAATTCTGGGACTCTTCGTCTCTGACACCTCTTCACTGTCAGTGCCCTGCCTACAGATGCCAGCTGCTGCAGCTGACCCCATCTGACCTGTGCTCCTCAGCTCAGCAGGGCTGCCGTGCCCTGCCCTACCTGGAAAAGTGGTCCCTTGGCTGAGAGCCAGGGGAGTGGGGCTGTTCACCTCTTGAGTATGTATCCCTTCTCTTAGGGATCCGTCTTGTATACTGCCCGTTACCTGGTGCCTGAAAACATCTGCCTCATAATTTTGTCCCCTTCTGTGTGGTTTATGGGAACATGGGAAGTGTGGGCTGGTCCGGTATCAGTTACTCAGCCCTGGTCAGATCAGTCATCCCTCCATTAGTTTAATATCCTGGATGTGTCCGGGGCACAGAGGTGTGTGTACAGGGCAGGGTGTGGTCCTGGGAGCTATAGGGCGAGCCCTCTTGACTTCCTTGCTGAGCAGATAAAGGATGAGTGCATATGCTAGGAGAGAGTCCCCCGTCCTATCTCCAGGCCCAGGTGGGATTAGCGAGAGCCCAGGTCCTGGGCCCATGCCAGATCTGCTGCATCAGAATATCTAAGGAAAGGTTCCGGAAACCCGTATGTTTTAATTTGTGTCTCAGGGAAAGTTTGGGGTGTGCTGTTGTAGAGGATAGTGACAGGGACAGTGGATTGGAAAGAGGGATGGGGTGGCTGTGGCCCCCTTAGCAAGTGAAAAGGCAACAAGAATCTCTGTTTTCCTTTTTCTGAGATGCATGCTGAAGATGATTCCTATGATTTATTTTTTATTTTAATTTTTAATTTATTTATTTATATATGACAGTGGAATGTATTACAATTCTTATTACACATATAGAGCACAATTTTTCACATCTCTGGTTGTATACAAAGTAAATTCACACCAATTCGTGTCTTCATACATATACTTTGGATTATAATGACCATCACATTCCACCATCATTTCTAACCCCATGCCCTCTCCCTTCCCCTCCCATCCCTCCGCCCTATCTAGAGTTGGTCTGTTCCTCCCATGCTCTCCCTCCCTATCCCACTATGAGTCAGTCACCTTATATGAGAGAAAATATTCGGCATTTGGTTTTTTGGGATTGGCTAACTTCACATAGCATTATCTTCTCCAACTTCATCCATTTATTTATATATGATAGTGAAATGCATTACACTGCAAATGCCATGATTTTATTCTCTTTTATTGCTGAATAATATTCCATTGTGGATATATGCCACATTTTTTTTATCCATTCATCTATTGAAGGGACATCTTGGTTGGTTCCACAGTTTAGCTATTGTGAATTGTGCTGCTATAAACATTGACGTGGCTGTGTCCTTGTAGTGTGCTGTCTTTAAGTCCTTTGGGTATAGACTGAGGAGAGGAACAGCTGGGTCAAACGGTGGTTCCATTCCCAATTTTCCAAGAGATCTGCATACTGCTTTTCATATTGGCTGCACCAATTTGCAGTCCCACCAGCAATGTATGAGTGTGCCTTTTTCCCCCACATCCTCTCCAACACTTATTGTTGTTTGTCCTCATAAAAGCTGCCATTCTGACTGGAGTGAAATGAAATCTTAGGGTAGTTTTGATTTGCATTTCTCTAATGCTAGAGATGCTGAACATTTTTTTTCATATACTTGTTGATTGATTGTATATCATCTTCTGCGTAGTGTCTGTTTAGGTCCTTGGCCCATTTATTGATTGGGTTATTTGTTTTTTTGGTGCTTAGCTTTTTGAGTTCTTTATATACCTTAGAGATTAGTGCTCTGACGTATGAGAGGTAAACACTGGTCAGAGCAATTGGACAGACGAAAGGAATTAAAGGGATACGAATAGGAAAAGAAGAACTCAAATTGGCCTATTTGCTGTTGATATGATCCTATACCTAGAAGACCTTAAAAGTTCCACCAGAAAACTTCTAGAACTAGTAAATGAATTTAGCAAAGTAGCAGGATATAAAAACACGCATAAATCAAATGCATTTCTGTGTATCAGTGACAAATCTTCAGAAAGGGAAACAGGAAAACTACCCTGTTTACAATAGCCTCAAAAAAAAAAAAAAAAAAAAACAAAAAAACCCCAACAACAACATCAACAAAACTTGGGGAAACAACCTAATGAAAGAGGTGAAATATCTATATTATGAAAATTACAGAACCCTAAAGAAAGAAATCAAAGAAGACCTTAGAAGATGGAAAGATCTACCTTGCTCTTGGATAGGCAGAATTAATATGATCAAAATGAGCATACTACCAAAAGCAGTATACAGAGTTAATGCAATTCTGATCAAAATCTCAATGACATTCCTCATAGAAATAGAAAAAGCAGTCATGAAATTCATCTGGGAAAATAAAGAGACCCAGAATAGCTAAAGCAATCCTTAGCAGGAAGAGTGAAGCAGGTGGCATTACTATACCAGACCTTAAACTACAGAGCAATAGTACAAAAACAGCATGGTATTGGCACCAAAATAGACATATAGACCAATGATACAGAATAGAGGACACAGAGACTAACCCACAAAATTATAATTATCTTATATCAGATAAAGGCACCAAAAACATGCACTGGAGAAAAGATGGCCTCCTCAACAAATGGTGCTGGGAAAACTGGAAATCCATATGCAACAAAATGAAATTAAACCCCTATCTCACACCATGCACAAAACTCAACTCAAAATGGATCAAGAACCTAGGAATCAAACCAGAGACACTGCATCTAATAGAAGAAAAAGTAGGCCCTAATCTCCATCATGTGGGGTTAGGCCCCAACTTCCTTAATCAGACTCTTTTGGTGCAAGAATTAAAATCAAGAATCAATAAATGGGATGACTCAAACTAAAAAGGTTCTTATCAGCAAAAGAAACAATCAATGAGGTGAATAAAGAGCCTATGCTTTATTTTCACTTTAACTTGACTTTTATTTTAACTTTAATTTGACTTTTTGTATGACTTTTTTTTTGGTCTTTATTCTGTTAAGATTTTTGTCGGTTTAGAATTGCTGGTTGATGGCTGTTTCCTTTCACTTCAAGTAGTTGGTTTTGTTTTTTAAATTTTTAAATTAAAAATCGAAAAAATTTAAAAATTGTGGTAAAAATACATATAGCTTTATAATTTATCATTTAAAATAGTGTTTTATTATATTTATCGGCATTAACTACATCCATCTCCAAAACTCTTTCCTTTTGGAAAACTGAATTTCTGGACCCATTAATCGCTAACTCCCTGCTCCCCCAGCCCCTGGCAACTACTGCTTCTGTCTCCATGAATTTGACTTTTCTTGGTACCTCATTTAAGTGGAATCAGCTTTTGTCCTTTTATAACTGGCTTACCTAACTTAACATAATGTCCTCAAGGTTAATTTTTTTAATAGGTTCAGGTCATACCTTGACCCTGTATCCTGCTCCTCATCTGTAGAGGTGGCCTCAGCTAACTGCAGAGGGAAAGGAGGGATTTCAGGTTCTGTGCCTGCCTGCTCCCTGCTCTGAGCCAGCACCTCTGCAGGTCCTGGCTGTTTTGAAGTTCTCCTGCTTCCTATCCCCGGGGAACCCATTAGCTGCATGAACAGGGTCATTTTCCGGCTGGCTGTCTCTGCCAGGTAACAGCTGTTGGCCCACAGCTGCTCTTTGATACGCTTATCTTTCTACACAAATGAGCAGGGAAATGTGGGGCTGAGAAAGGGGTGCCCTGGCAGAGCCTGCCCTGGGTGCTATGCAGCTTCCTCCTTTGTATCTACTGGTGAAAGAAGTTAAAGACATGGCTGCTTTTGATAAAGTTTGTAGCATGTCCTTGCTTCTGTTTTTCATTTCTGCTGCATAGACCTCCTTACCTTTTTAACACTTCAAAGGTGATGTTGGTAAATAAACAAGGGACAGAGCTAATTTTGTGGTATTACAGGTGTGCACTGATGCCTTAGGAGGGCCTAATAGCCAACTGCTCAAGGTCAGGGCTTTGATAAATATACATTAGGAAAAAAGGAAGATTACATTTTCTCATTTCAACTAATTTTTAGTAAAATTACTTACCATGGTGAATCTGCGTTGGGAGTATTATTTTCTATGACTACTCTTGGTCTAAAAGATAGTTGTTGTACAAGAGTTGGCTGGGTGTGATGGCCACGTGTGTCATCCCAGCGGCTCTGGAGTCTAAGGCAGGGGGATTGCAATTTTGAGTCCAGTCTTAGCAACTTGGTGAGACTGTGTTTTAAAATAAATAACAAAAAGGACCGAGGGTGTAGCTTTGTGGTAAAGTGCCCCTGAGGTCAATGTCCAATACCACCCCCCAAAAGGTCTTGTAGAAGGCCTGGGATGGGACTCCTTCGGAACAGGCCACCATCAGAATGTGCCACCTGTTTTCTCCATGGATGTTAGATGAGCTTATGAATTAAAGTGCAGTTTCTGTGACAGTATATGTTGACCACCATTTACTCCACAAAATACCTATTTTAGTTCTGTAACAAGGATTTCTCAAAGATTCCCAGTATGGTGACATTCTGGTCCCCTTTGGGGAGTAGTGATTTCATCTAGCACCTTTACCAGCAAACTGTTGGGGACCCTGTGTAGAAGCTGTCAGTGGGGGCCTGCCATGCTCTGCTTTCCCCCAATCCTGCCGGGGTTGCAGAGCCCCTGGGACCCGAGGGCATTGGAGAGGCCTGGGTCAAGGCCTCAGGCAGCCTTGAAGGAGTCCTTTCTCTGGCCTCAGGGGGGATGAGGTGAGGGGAGGTGGAGCAGCTCCTCCTGCTGAATTCATCTCTCCTGTGTTTTTAGAAGTGGCCAGTGCCTGATTCTCAGCTCTACCTCAGAACAGGTATCACAGGGCCCTCCATAGGTGGAGTGGCTCTTGGGTCTGCGTTGTGGCCCTCGAGTGTGGAGGCTTATTTATCCAAGGCCAGGTCTGGCTGGTCAGCCCTGTGAGTGGATTTCTGACCTCTTAACTCCAGTAGGTCATAGTGATGTCATGCAAAAAGCTAGCCGCAGGGTGAAACTGGGGGTGCCCCTAGGAGGTAAATGTCACATCCTTCAAAGCTTGCAGGGGACTTCTCTACAGGTTTGCCTGCTTGTGTGCCAGCCACGAAAACCGGCAAAACCAAAACAAACCCCAGCGGCCAGCAGGGCTGTCAGATTATAGGGCACATCAGGTTGTTGATTTGGTGCAGGCTTTGTTTTTCATTTCCTTGACTCATTTTTATCTTCTACAGAACCACAGCAAAGTTTGTGGATGGAGGATATTGGGCAGTTCCTGGGTCTGCTCCTCAAAGCAATGAATGTCTTTAGATTGTGCAATCAGGAACAGGTGTGGCGGCATGACCAGGCAGCTCTGGCCGACCATATTGGAAAAATACAGGCAATTTTCTGCTTCGAGTGAGCTGAACATACTCTTTTTAGATGCCTGTTGCAGTGATGCCCAGTTTACCTGGAAACTGCATTATCTGACAAATTCAGCTGGGGTAGGGCCACCAATCAGGAATTGAGCCCAAATACAAGAAATTCTTGGGTGCTAACCTATTCTACTTATTCTGACTTGACTTAAAATACTCTTGAGCCCTCCAAAAACAGTAGTAAGAAATGGGAAAGAGTTTGACAAGAATTTGAAGGAACAGCACATTGTAAGGGACAAGTTGTGTAAAATGACAAACTATGCAAATCCAAAGAGCATGGCCAGTGGAGTGCTTTGGGAGGAGCACCCACAGGGCTGGGGGAGTGAGTTGGTAGTGAGGATTCTATACCGCGTAGATGAGCAGAGTGGAGCCTCTTTTAAGAGGACATTTAGAGAAGCATTTTTAGAGGTTTTCTATTAAGACAAAGATTGAATTTCTAGAGGGAGAATATATTCCATCAGCTTGGGACCCCTCCCCCATTCCTTGGATGGTCATGTTTATGTGTGCACACTTGGGTTTTCTGTTTCATATTTACTGATTAAAATAATTAAGAAAGAGGAATCAGGTTTCCCCCCACCCCTAAATGAATGAGATACTACTTTTTTTGTGTGTGGGGGGGCAATACTGGGGATTGAACTCAGGGGCACTCAACCACTGAGCCACATCCCCTGTCCTATTTTATATTTTATTTAGATACAGGGTCTCACTGAGTTGCTTAGCATCTCACTTTTTGCTGAGGCTGGCTTTGAACTCAGGATCCTCCTGCCTCAGCCTCCCAAGCCACTGTGATTACAGGCATGTGCCACTGTGCCCTGCTTGATTTATGTTTTTTTTTTTTTAATATTTATTTTTTAGTTGGAGTTGGACTCAACACCTTTATTTCACTTGTTTATTTTTGTATGTGGTGTTGAGGATCGAACCCAGGGTCTCACATGTGCGAGATGAGCGCTCTACCGCTGAGCCACAACCCCAGCCCTGATTTATGTTTTTAAAGTTGATAAATCAATGTTTGATTTAGAAGACAGAGATCTCTGATAGCCCCCAGGGTATCATCTGGCCTGCTCTCAGCAGGAGTCCTTGATGGCCATCTCTTCTTTGATAGCAAGTTCATGGTATTATTCTTCATGGCCACGTGGATTCTAGTATGACTGATAATTAAACATTTAGACTGTTTTCTAGTGTTTTCTGTATTATAAACTGTAGCGTAGTGAATGGGATTAAAGCTAAAGCTCTGAACACATCTCTGATTTCTCACGTTGCACACAATTTAAGGCTTTTGACAGACCTGTTTGCTCCCAAAGAGTTGTTAACTATATATATTCTCCCCTGTGGTATGAGATGACCCCATGTCCTTGCTCAGATTGGATGTTACATTTTGAAAAAAAATCTTTGTGATTTCATCAGTTTCATAAGTTTTTTTTAAAAATACTGCTTAGTTGCTTTGTTTATATAGCATTGAGTAATAATTTGAGTATTTGCATATATTCATTAGCTATTTGCATTTTTGTCAAGTTCTTGCAGTATTTTTTCCTCTTTCCTTCCTCCCTTTCTTTACAGTCTGGGAATTGAGCCCAGGGCCTTGTGAGTGCTGGGCAGGCGCTCTACCACTGAACTACACCCTACCCTTGTCAACTTTTAAAAAATTATTATTAGATTAATAATTTTTATTTCTATTTAGGTGCTCATGACTTATTAAAAGTTACGCACTAACCCTCCTTCTGGCTTTTATAATGCAGGTGTTGATTCCAGTTTGTTTTGTCTGCCTTTTATTGTTCTCATGACAAAACTGTTTTACTCTCAGAAGAAAAACAAATTTAACCAAATCATGCCTTTTATGCAATTTAAGAAGTGTTGAACCACGATATTATCTGAATGACCATGCATTGATTTGCATTTATTTTCTTTATGTTGTTTGAACGTGAATTGTCTTGAACTATACCGAATACATTTTATTTGCACCAAATTTGAAATTTCTATATTAATGGGAAACTATGGTAACTTTACTCATTAAAAGAAAGAACATTTTAGTCTTAAAGGGAGAGTGTACCTCTTCATCGGGAGAGAAGGAAGAGGGGGAATAAGGGAATAGAAGCTGAAAATAGTTAACAAAATTAAATCCTGGGCTCTTTTACTGCTAAAAGAAAAGAAAAGAAAAGGAAAAAAAAAAAAAAAAGGAAAGAAGGCAAAATTGAGTGTCCTTCCTTTGTTGGGCAGGACTTTCAGAGTGTTTTCTTGTTTGTGAATTAGAAATAATTCTTACTCTGTGAGGTTGTTTTCCTGTCTCATGTGTCTCAGGGGCTCATGAGAAGATGGCTTTTCTCTTTGTCTGTTTATTTCTCTGGTCCTGGTCCTGGTCTTAGGTAGCACCTTAGACCATCAATTTTATGTGTTCATCTTCAATGTAAAATATTTAAAGCCAGAAGTCTCCTCTGAATGACTTGTTTTAATTGTGTCCCACAAATTATAATAAAGTATATTTTCATTATCATTTCTTTAAAAATTTCTTACTTCACTGCTTTAACAAAAATTTTGGCTTCCCTTGAGATGTCTTCTTTGACACATGGTTATTTAGAAAAATGTTAATTTCCAAATATTTGGGCTTTTAAAGATCTTACTGTTTTTTAAAATTTTATCATCAGAGAACATTCAACATTTCATTTTTATGTTTAGAAATTTATTGAGATATGTTTTATGCACACAGGGGAATTTCCCATGTGTACTTGAAAAAACTGTTGAGCAGTTGTTGGGTGTGGGGTCCATAAATGTCATGTTAAGATGGTTACAGTGGGGGCTGGGGATGTGGCTCAAGCAGTAGCGCGCTCGCCTGGCATGCGTGCGGCCCGCGTTCAATCCTCAGCACCACATACAAACAAAGATGTTGTGTCTCCCGAAAACTAAAATAAATATTAAAAATTAAAAAAAAAATTAAAAAAAAAAAGATGGTTACAGTGTTGTTCAAGTCTTGTATCTTTTAAAAAAAATTTTTTTTTTTTAAGTTATAGATGGACACACTATCTTTATTTTTATTTATTTATTTTTTATGTGGTGCTAAGGATTGAACCCAGGGCCTCACGCATTCGGGGCAAGTGCTCTACCACTGAGCTACAACCCCAGGCAAGTCTTCTGTGTCTTAATAATTTTTTTTTCCATTTTCTCAATTACTGAGAGATAGATGTGGGAATCTCTAGCTATTATTATAGAGTTGTACCATTTCCCCCTTTTGCTATGCTTCGTTTGTTTGTTTCGTATGTTGAAACTCTTGTAGTGGTCCTGGCACACGTAGGAGGGGTTAGCTGCCTCCTTTGTGTTGATGAAGTGTCCTCTTAGTCTGGTAATATTGCTTGGCCTGCAGTTAACACCATCTATCAATGTAGCCCACCAGGTTTCTTTTCCCATCCCTGTACTGTTAACCCACTATAACAGTTAAACAGTCTCTTGTCTATAGTACATAGTGGATTTTCCTTTTTTGTTTATCCAGTCTGACAGTATCTATCATTTTAATGTAATGATTGGCGTATTTATATGCAGTGTGACTGTCATCTGGTTAGTTTTAAACCTTTGTCTGTCCTTGCTATTTATTTATTTTTTAATATGTTTTCTTGGTCCCCCCGCCCCCATTCTTGTCTTTTAGGTTAACCAAATAACTTTTAGCATTCCATTTTGATTTTTTTATTGGTTTTTTTTAGC
This sequence comes from Marmota marmota marmota, assembly GCF_001458135.2. Taxonomy (NCBI): domain Eukaryota; kingdom Metazoa; phylum Chordata; class Mammalia; order Rodentia; family Sciuridae; genus Marmota; species Marmota marmota. The sequence continues at coordinate 14,681,437 of NW_025999932.1, forward strand.
AATATTTCTCTTTGTACTTTTAATGTCACCTTAAGGATTAAAATACCATTTTTAACTTATTGCAGCCTTGGTATTTATATTACTTTAAATGTGAGAAGCATAGAGTGGTAAAATCATCACTTTTTTTTTTTTTTTTTTGAGTAGTTTTGAGACAGGGTCTTGCTCTTTGCAGAAACTGGCCTAGTATTCCTGAGCTCAAGAGATCTTCCTGCCTCAGCCTCTGGAGTAGCTGCGACTATAGGTACTTGTCACTGCACCCAACTACCTTGCCCTGTCCTTTGTGTTCTTGTTGCTATGTGTTTTAAGTCTACATTCACAATGCAGTGTTACCATTTTTGCTTTAAACAGCCTGTTGTGTTTCAAAAACAATTAAAAGGGGACTGGTTGGTGGCTCAGCGGTAAAGCGCTTACCTCCCATCTGTGAGACCCTGGCTCAATCCTCAGCACCACATAAAAATAGACAAAATAAAGGTATTGCGTTCATCTACAATTAAGGAAAAAAAACAATTAAAAGGAAAAAATGCGCTCTTTTATATTTAACCATGTATTGTCCTTTGGATTTCTCTTTGTGCCCTTCTGGGTTTCCATCTTGTATCTTTTCCCTTCTGTTTGAACAATGCTGTTGTGTTGTTTCCATAGCTCAGTTGGGTTGGTACTGAATTCTCTTAGCCTTTTTAGATCTAAAAATGTCTTAATTTCACCTTCATATTTGGAAGGATGTTGTTGTTGGGTGTAGAATTCTAGGCTGGATTCTTGTCTCCGGGGCTAGGGACTGTCTTGTCTCCATTGTTTCTGGTGAGTCAGCTGTCACTTGTTCCCTGGGTGCAGCCATCATTTTTCTCAGGTGGCTTTCAACGTTGTCTGTTACTTTCTGGTTTCAGTGGTTTGGCCATGAGGTACCTGGGCACAGGTCTTTCTGGTGGTTTTATTTGGAGGTGGGTAGGTGGTGGTGCTGGGCATGGAACTCAACCACCGAGCCCTATTTTGGATGGAACTCAGGGGCACTCAACATCCCCAGCCCTGTTTTATATTTTATTTAGAGACAGGGTCTCGCTGAGTTGCTCAGTACCTCAACTTTGCTGTTGCTGGTTTTGAACTTGCAATCCTCCTGCCTCAGCCTTCTAAACAACTGAGATTATAGGTATGCACCACCCTTCCCCATGCACCTTCAGTCTTCCTGTTTTTATCCTTCTAGGCATTTGATAGGATTAAGTATGCGCTTTAACAAAACTAGGAGGTGGTGGGGGCAGGGGGTACGTTTGCAGCGTGAGGGATCCAACCCAGGGCCTTGCATGTGCCAGGCCAGTGCCTTCCACTGAACCACACACACCCTTAGCCCTCCAGCCATGTTTTTGGCAGACAGTTTTTCTTTCCCATTTTATCCTCTCCTCCTAGGATTCCAATTACACGCGTATCTCAGTGCTCATATTCTCCCACAGAACTCACACACACTTTGTTCTTTCCTTCACCCATTTATCTGAGTTTTCTTCAGATTGTAAATTACAGAAATAAGAGTTGGTGACTCAAGGAAAAGATCAATGAAACTTTATCTTCTATTAATGTTAACTAATCAACTTTTTCACTTCAGATATTTTACTTTTCAGTTCTAGAATTTCCATTTGGTTTCTTTTTGATCGTGTCCATCTCTTTCCTGAAATCACCTGTTCACTTGTTATAACCGTATTTTCTTTAACGCTTTCTATAACGTATTTTCTTGAAAGCTTTTGTAATGGTGGTTTTCATCATTCCCATCTACTAGTTCCCCACCTGGGTCCACCTCAGTGTCTGTTTCTGTTGACTTTCCCCCCTCTGTTGTCCGGTCACGTCTTTCTGTTTCTTTGCATGTGTGATAGTTGTTTCTCTGTTGGAGCGTCCTGAGTCTTACATTATAGGGAATGTGGATCGCAGGGCATTGGGTTTGTTTTTGGCACGTTGATCCCGTGAGCCTCGCTTCTGTCCGTGTGTCTCATGTGTTAACATTTGAATTCGGTCCAAGGAGGACTCTGACTCTCGAGTGAGATCTTTTTTTCTAATGCGTGGCCTCCCTGGCATCCCGAGAACACCCTCATGGGGAGCTTTTCTTTCTAGTTGGGCAGAACCTGGCACCTCCTACCACTGCATGACCTCCAGCTCCCTTTGGTCCTGGGCTGCTTGGGCCTTGATCTGTCCATGGACAGTCAAGCTCTTGGCAAATTATCTTTGGTAAATCCTACAGAGACTCCTGGGGCCTCTCCCCCCCCCCCCTGCAGCTCTGGCCCACAAATCCCAGAAGCTTATGCAACTTGGAACAACCATCTCTTTTTCCTTGACTTGGGGAAACTACAGTTCTGTGCGGGCAGAAAACGCCCCAGGCAGAAAGCCAGCCTGTTTGGGGCCACCTCCCATATTTCCTTCTGTCAGTGCTCAGGCCCCGGGTGCCTGTGGTTCAGTACCTAAGGACAGACGGCTGCTTCCTCTGTTGTGTCCAAGTGTGTGATTTTGCAGTGGAAGGCGAAACCAGACCCGTTGACCAGACCCGTTGCTCCTTGGTGGCCGGAAGCCCAGGCGTGGTGTTCTGCGTCTTCTTGAACGTTTTTTCTTATCCCAGCAGGAGTGTGACAGACTTTATTTTGACAGAGTCTCGGTTTCTGGGTTGACTGCAGGACCATCATTACCTTCCTTAACTTCTGTTGCCGCCTGAGTGCTGGAGCCGGTAGAGCCTGGCCTTCAGTCCACCTCCATCCCAGATGTGCCTGGTGGCAAGCAGCCCCCGCCACCCAGAGGAGCTGTGTCTTTGGCACAGATTGTCACCAGTCAGTGCCCTCTTACCCCTAGTAAGCAGCAGTGATAGTGTGTGAACAGCAGTTCAAGTTGGACAGTTGCCTTTGAAGTTTTTTAAAAATGATCAGTTTAAGATCAAATTTGGTGGCCGTTTGGTCCTATTTTCACTATTACAATTAGCTCTCAAGTATCTACTCCTTTAAAACCTGCGGTATATTTTCTGCATGCAGCTGACGTGTGTTTGTGTGTGACATTGGTCTCAAAAATATTTTCAGATAGATTTCAGTAATTAAGACACAGTGAGTTTTTCCTGGAATGCCTGTGTATGTATACGCACACGCACACACGGACACATACATGCACACACACAGCACACTCGCAAGTATATTTTGTAGGTGATTCGCTTTGTTTGCTTGAAGTGTTTTAAGTGCACCTGGCCCCTCCCTTCCATCCACACAGTGCCGTCCTCTTGCCTGGGCTACTGTGGCAGCCCCCCATGCGCCCCCTCTCCAGGCATCTCCTGGTCAGTCACTTCTACAGTTTCCTCTGCCTGAGTTTCTCACTGTCACATAAAAACCACACCCTCACCCTTCCCCATTCTCCCAGACTCTGGCTTCCTTTCTCTGTACAGTTTCTTCTCCTTGGCACCCAGGGCTTTTCCTGCTCACAGTGCCCCTCAGTGGGCACCTTCTTCCCAGTTTACTGGGCCAGCGTGCTGACCGTCACCTCCCTCTGAATCACAGGTGTTTGTGTGCATGTCTGGTGCTGTCTCTGGAGATGGGAAGACGTGGCTCATCAGTTGTCCTGTCAGTGGGTACCCCTGGTGTCCTCCTCCTACTCCTCCTAGAAGATGCTCAGTAATGACTGATCATTTCTCTTGTTGGGATTTTGTGATCCAGTCAGGGTGAGGATCTAGAATTTCCATTCACAGAATGAGGGAAGCAAGACTCCGGGTGTTTGAATGACACCACACTGAGAGTTACTGATAGATAGTTAACTGACAGATTTTTGTTTTTGTTTTTTACTTTTGAAAATTAATTAATTTATTTTTTATTAGTTCTAATTAGTTATACATGACAGCAGAATGCCTTTTGACACAAATGGAGCACAACTTCTCGTTCCTCTGGCTGTACATGGTGCAGTTACTCCAGTAGTGGCATCATACATGATGTAGGGTAGTGATGTCCTTCCCATCCCCACTGCCCATCCCTTCCCTCCCCTCCACACAAACCAAAGTTCCTTTATTCTTCCCTTACCACTATTCCCCCCTACCCACTGCCCATGGATCAGCATCCACTTTCAGAGAAAACATTTGGCTTTTGGTTTTTTGGGGTTGGCTTATTTCACTTAACATGATATTCTCTAGTTCCATCCATTTACCTGCAAATGCCATAATTTTATTCTTCTTTAAGACTGAGTAATATTCCATTGTGTATATATTTATCCATTTATCTGTTGAAGGGCATCTAAGTTGGTTCCATAATTTAGTTATTGTAAATTGAACTGATATAAACATCGATGTGGCTGTAAATGTATTATGCTGATTTTAAGTCCTTTGGGTATAAACTGAGGAGTGGGGTGGCTGGGTCAAATGGTGGTTCCATTCTAAGTTTTCTGAGGTATCTCCATATTGCTTTCCATAGTGTTTGCACCAATTTGCAGTCCCACCAGCAATGTGTGAGTGTACCTTTTTCCTCACATCCTCGCCAACACTTATTATTGCTTGTATTCTTGATAATTGCCATTCTGACTGGAGAAAACTGGAATCTTAGAGTATTCGATTTGCATTTTTCTAGTTGCTAGAGATTATGAACATTTTTTTCATATGTTTGACGATCAGTTGTATTTCTTCTTCTTCTGTGAAGTATCTGTTCAATTCCTTAATCCATTTATTGGTTGGGTTATTTGTTTTTTTTTTTTTTGTTGTTGTTAATTTTTTTGAGTTCTTTATATGTCCTGGAGATTAGTGCTCTATCTGATGTGCATGTGGTAAAGATTTTCTCCTATTCTGTAGGCTCTCTCTTCATGTTATTGTTTCTTTTGCTGAGAAAAAGCATTTTAGTGTGAATTCATCCCATTTATTGATTCTTGATTTTACTTCTTATGTTTTAGGAGTCTTGTTAAGGAAGTCAGATCCTAGGCCAACATGGTGAAGATTTGGGCCTATTTTTTTTTCTTTCCTGCTTTTAGGTACAGGGTCTCTGTTCTAGTGACTACATCTTTGATCCACTTTGAGTTCATTTTTATGCAAGATGAGAGATAGGTTTAATTTCATTGTGCTACATATGGATTTCCAGTTTTCCCAGCACGATTTGTTGAAGAGGCTATCTTTTCTCCAGTGAATGTTTTTGGTGCTTTTTTTCTAATATGAGATAACCATATTTATGTGGGTTTGTCTCTGTATCCTCTGTGTTGTACCGTTTATCTACAAGTCCATTTTGGTGTCAACACCATGCTGTTTTTGTAACTATTGCTCTGTAGTATAGTTTAAGGTCTGGTATAGTGATGCCTCCTGCTTCACTCTTCTTGCTAAGGATTGCTTTGGCTATCTTGGGTCTCTTATTTTTCCAAATGAATTTCATGATTTCTTTTTCTATTTCTATGAAGAATGTCATTGGGATTTTAATAGGAATTAAAAATTAAAAATCTGTATAACTGGGCTGGGGATGTGGCTCAAGCGGTAGCGCGCTCGCCTGGCATGCGTGCGGCCCGGGTTCGATCCTCAGCACCACATACCAACAAAGATGTTGTGTCTGCCGAAAACTAATAAATAAATATTAAAATTAAAAAAAAAAATCTGTATAACAGTTTTGTAGTATGGATATTTTGACAATATTAATTCTGCCTATTCAGGAGCATGGGAGATCTTTCCATCTTCTTCAGTTTTTTCTTTAGAGTTCTGTAGTTTTCATTGTACAGGTTTTTTTTTTTTTTAACCTCTTTTGTTTGAATAATTCCCAAGTGACTTATTTATTTATTTATTGAGGCTATTGTGAATGGGTGGTTTTCCTAATTTCTCTTGCAGTGGATTCATCACTTATGTATAGAAATGCATTTGATTTAATGGTAGTGATTTTATATCCTGCTACTTTGCTGAATTCATTTATGAGTTCTAGAAGTTTTCTGGTGGAATTTTTTGGATCCTCTAGGTATAGAATGATGTCATCAGCAAATAGTGATAGTTTGAGTTTTTCTTTTCCTATGTGTATCGCTTTAATTTCTTTCATCTGTCTGATTGCTCTAGCTAGAGTGTCAAGGACTGTGTGGAATAGAAGTGGTGAAAGAGGGCATCCCTGTCTTGTTCCAGAGGGAATGCCGTCAATTTTTCTCCATTTAGAATGATGTTGGCCTGGGGCTTAGCATAGATAGCTTTTACAATGTTGAGGTATGTTCCTACTATTCCTAGTTTTTCTAGTGTTGAGTATGAAGAGGTGCAGTATTTTGTTAAATGCTTTGTCTGTATTGAGATAATCATATGATTCTTGTCGTTAAGTCTATTGATGGTGATTTATTACGTTTATTGATTTTCGGATGTTGAGCCAACCTTGCATCTCTGGGATGAACCCCATTTCATCATGGTGTGCTATTTTTTTTTTTTTTATGTTCTTTGCCAGAATTTTATTGAGAATTTTTGTGTCTATGTTCATCAGGGATATTGGTCTAAAGTTTTCTTTCCTTTGATATCTTTGTCTGGTTTGGGTATCAGGGTGATACTAGCTTCATAGAATGCGTTTGGAAGGGTCCCCTCCTTTTCTCTTCATGGAATAATTTGAGGAGTATTGGTGTTAGTTCTTCTTGGAAGGCCTTGTAGAACTAGCATGAGAACCCATCTGGTCCTGGGGCTTTTCTTGGTTTGTAGGCTTTTGATGGCGTCGTCTGTTTCCTTGCTTGAAATTGATCTGTTTAAATTTTGTATATCCTCCTGCTTCAGTTTGAGCAGTTATTATGCCTCTAGAAATTTGGAGGGGTCTTCGATATTTTCCATTTTACTGGAATATAAATTTTTAAAATAGTTTCTATTTATCTTCTGTATTTCAAGTGTCTGTTATTTCCTTTTTCATCACGGATAATAGTAATTTGAGTTTTCTCTCTCCTTTTTGTTAGGGTGACTAAAGGTTTATCAATTTTATTTATTTTTTTCAAAGAACTAGCTTTTTGTTTTCAATTGTTTCTGTTGTTTCAATTTCATTGATTTCAGTCCTGATTTTAATTATTCCCTATCTTCTACTACTTTTGGTGTTGATTTGTTCTTCCTTTTTTTAGGGTTTTGAGATGTAATGTCAGTCCTATATTTGTTGACTTCTTATTCTTCTGATGAATGGACTCAATGCAACAAACTTTACTCTTAGCACTGCTTTCACAGTGTCCCAGGGATTTTGGTAATGTCGTATCAGAATTGTCATTTACCTCTAAGAATTTTTTTTAATCTCCTCCTTGATGTCTTCTGGTATCTGTGCATCATTCAATAGCATATTGTTTAGTCTGCAGGTGTTAGAGTAGCTTCTATTTTTTATTTTATCATTGATTTTTAATTTAATTTATTATGGTCTGATAGACATGGTCTGTTTTAGAGAAGGATCCGATCCATGTGCTGTTGAGAAAAAACTGTATTCACTTGTTGATGGATGAAATATTCTATCTATGTCTGTTAAGTCTAAATTATTGATTGTATTATTTAGTTCTATAGTTTCTTTGTTTAGTTTTTTATTTGGAAGATATATCCAGTGATGAGAAAGTTGTATTAAAGTCACACACAGTATTATTGTGTTGTGGTCTATTTGATTCTTGCAATTGCGAAGGGTTTATTTGATATATGTAGATGCTTCATTGTTTGGAGCATAGGTATTTATGATTGTTATGTCTTGTTGGTGTATGATTCCCTTAAGCAGTATAAAATGACCTTCTTTATCCCTTCAGTCTGACTTTGGTTTGAAATTCACTTGATCTAATATGAGGGCTTGTTTACGTGATCCATGTTTTTTCCCATCCTTCCAACTTCAGTCTATGGATGTCTTTTCCTATGAAATGAGTCTCTTGAAGGCAGCATATTGTTGTTGTTTTTTTAAAATCCAATCTGCCAGTCTATGTCTTTTAATTGATGAGTTTAGGCTATTAAAATTCAGGGTTATTATTGAAATATGGTTTGTATTCCCAGTCATTTTGGTTCATTTTTGGTTTTTAACTTGACTTGATTTCTCCTTTGATTGGCTTTTACTTTAGTGGAGTTTTTCCCTTTGCTGACTTTCATTGTTGTTTTCATTTCCTCCTCATTGGATATTTTGCAGAGAATGTTCTTTATTGCAGACTTTCTCATTGTTAATTCTTTTAACTTTTGTTTATCATGGAAGGTTTTGAATTTCATCATCAAATCTGAAGCTTAATTTTGCTGTGTATAAGATTCTTGGTTGGCACCCGTTTTCTTCTAGAGCTTGGTGTATGTTGTTCCAGGATCTCCTGGCTTTGAGGGTCTGGGTTGAGAAATCTGCTGAGATATGAATTGGTCTCCCCCGATATGTGATCTGAAACTTTCCTCTTGCATCTTTTAAGATTCTATCCTTATTCTGTATGCTAGGCATTTTCATTATAATGTGCCTTGTTGTGAATCTGTTGTAATTTTGTACATTTGGTGTCCTGTAAGCCTCTTATATTTGATTTTCCAATTCATTCTTCATGTTTGGGAAATTCTGAAGAAATTGTGCATTCCTTTGGTTTGTATATCTGTGCCTTCCTCTATCCTGATAATCCTTAGAGTTGGTCTTTTCATGTTATCCCATAGTTCTTGGAGGTTTTGTTTGTGGTTTCTTATCTTCATTATGTGGTCAACTTTATCTTCAAGATTATATATTTTGTCTTCATTGCCTGAGGCACTGTCTACCATGTGACCTAGTCTGTTAGTGATGCTTTCTGTTGAATTTTTTATTTCGTTTATTGTTTCCTTCATTTCAAGGATTTCTGTTTTGTTTTTTTTCTTTCCCAGAATCTCTTTATTCTTGAAGTAATCTTTTACTACCTGTATCTCTATCTTATCTCTTTGTTGGAGTGAGCAATTGTTGCTTATGTTTGCGCTCATAAGAGCATTTTTGCTTTGCAGATCATTTAAATTATGTACATTCTGAACAACTTCTGTGACATTTCATTTACTGTGCTGTCAATGAATTCTATTATTGTACATCTTGGTTTGTTGGGGGCACCTTCTTCCCTTCATGTTGTCCATGTGTCTTCCTCTAGCAGTGCAGATCCCCAGGGTATTACAGTTTCTACCCTATAATCTTATAGTGTCCCTGAAGGATACCAATACCTCACCTCTGAAGGAGAGATCAGTATTTACAGCACCCAGTGTGAACAACGTGCAGCCTTAAACCAAATAGCTCCTATTTAAACAGTTACAGTTTTGTTGCAATAAACAGAAATGATGTGTTAGATTAATCTTACGATATAAACAGTAGGTTTGCATAAGGGTCTACAGTTTCTAATGGTGGACAGTGAGAGAGCAGGGGTGGTGTGGGGTGTCGGATGTGGGGTTTGTGAGGTAGGAGGTGAGAATATAGAGTGAAGATCACAGGAAGAGTGAAAGAGGAATCGAGATGTGGGCTAGCAGGGATACCTCTGCTGGAACCAAGCCTGCGGGGACCTTGGTGATGGTCTTACAGATTCTAGCTATTATCTCTAGATGGAAGTAGGCATGTCCCTAGTGGGTGGCCTTGGCAGCTTCATATCTGTAGGTACCTTGATGTTAGGCTTCTAGGCCCAACAGGTGTCTTAAGATGGAAGTTTCCCTAACTAAAGATGGTGGTGGTGCCAGCAGGGGGAACCCAGATAGAGGCAATCGCTTTCAGAGATGTGGCTGAGAGGGCAAGCCATGTGGGAGCATTGGGCAGCCTGTTTTGAGACCCAGCCCTGTGGTGTGCAGTGCTGTGGTAGGCTGCTGCCTCTGTGCCCTGTCTGTTGTCCCAAGGTGGAGGCTAGCATGTGTGTGTGTGTATGGGGTGATTGCAGTGCCCTAGATGAAAGTGGCTCGGAGAGCCACATGTTGGTTGAGGGGACGCACAGTGCAGTGCATGCACGTTGCTTTCCTCCTCTGTGGATGCACAGTTACTCATTCCATATTTATAATCCAAGTCCTATAATTTGTTTTCTTTGGCTATCTCACTTGGCTCAGAATTATTTGGTAGGTGGTTCAGTGTGAGTGTACGTGCTTTTCTATATTGGATGCAATCACATTCATTAAAAAGCGAGGTGCGATCTTTCCCACTTCCTTCTCTTTTCATTGATGTCCTTGGATACCACAGCTGCTTGGAGCCCTTCTTAAAGCTGCTGTCAAGAGTCACCTTGGCCTTTACAATGCACAAGTCCCCAGGAAAATGTGCTGTTTTCTACATGCGATGCAGTATCACCTAGCAATACGATTCTCCCCTCTCCTCTTTTCCTCCAGGCACTTCGTCTTAGTAACATGGCCATGGGGAAGACGACCACAGGCCAGATAGTCAACCTGTTGTCCAATGATGTGAACAAGTTTGACCAGGTAAATCCAGGGGCGCCTTTTTCCATGTGTGCCTCTTTTTTAGTTTAACCTATTGTGATGCCAGGTTTTTGGTGTAGACCAGTATTCTTTTGAGGACGTAAGACAGAGGCTTTTTTTTTTAATGTACATCTCACTTCTCCTGGTATCATTTAGATGCAGGAATACATTGTTATCCTGTAGATTCAGGTTTGGATTTTTTGCACGTCCCATACATCATCTTTGAATAATATGTATGCAGACCACAGTGATTCTGCCCAGCTGGCTTGACCACCTAGCTGTCCTCCACTGTCCCTTCTTAACTCTTAGTATGTGGCAGTGGGACAGCATGCTGAATTGTCTTTCTCTTTTTCTAGAGGTAAACTCCTCGGGGGCAGGTGGGCTGAATCTTTTCCCTGTGGCCTATAGGAATCCTTTGCTACATAATGCCAAATGGGTGGTCCCTAGTTAGAATAAGCAACTTTCCTCTATTGAGCCAGTTACTTTTTACACTTACCTAATAGTTGTAACACAAAATATGGGACATTTTAGCTTCTGGTCAAATCTATCTTGCACAGGGGCCACTTCTTTTTCAGTTATTCATCAAAAATAAACTAAGTTTCCTCCTTCCCTGCTTAATGTCAGGGGTGAAGATTTTAGTTTGTTCCTGAAGAAGCTTGAAACCTGTCCAGGAGTTATGTATGTATTTATATAGCTAAGCAGTGACTGGAGAAGGTAGCAGGTACCATGGTATAGCACCCCCTAAAGTACTAGGGAGCCTCAGGGGAGATGGGACCTAATTATGCCACACAGAGAGTTCTGGGATGTTCTGAGATCCTCTGTGAGTTAGACTAGTTCAGAGTCTTCCTTCTGCTTCCAGTCAAGTGCTCTTGAAAGGGCCTGAAGGCCCTCTGTGGCCCCACATGGCTTCATCTGCAAGAGACACTTGAATTTCCACCTCTCAGGTTTGAAGTCCGCTCTGGTCATTTTTGGAGCAGAGCATTTCTGTGCCGTGTTCGTACTGGTTTTTTTTTTTTTTTTTGTAATCTTTTTTTATCTAGTCCTAAGAACATGTTGTCTTTTCCTTTGAAGGTGACAATCTTTTTACACTTTCTGTGGGCGGGGCCGCTGCAGGCCATTGCTGTGACTGCCCTTCTCTGGATGGAAATAGGAATATCATGTCTTGCGGGAATGGTGGTTCTGGTTATCCTCCTGCCTCTGCAAAGCTGCATTGGGAAGCTGTTTTCCTCCCTGCGGTAAGAGAAGTACTAATTTGGAAACAGTGTCACTGTGTGGTAACAGGCACCACCTGCCTGATGCTTCTGTTCAGACACAAAATAAATGCCTCTGATTAAAAATAAATGCCTCTCTTCTTTGCATGTGTCACAAACTCTTCAGGCTTAGCTGAAGGCCAGTGTTAAAGGGGGAAGGTAAAGGCCCTCACTGCTACCAGCTGCCTTTTCACGCATTGTGGTCTCACCAAGTAGGTGAGCAGAAGTTGGATATGTAGAAGTTATTTAAATGTATCTTAAAGAATAATAAATTAAAATATTTCATAGGCCCACTTCTAATTGCATATATTTTTATCACCTGTGTTTTGGCACTATTTTTTTGTATGCATTATTTTTTATTTTTGGGGGTACTGGGATTGATCTCAGGGGTACTCAACCACTGAGCCACATCCCCAGCCCTATTTTATATTTTATTTAGAGACAGGGTCTCACTGAGTTGCTTAGTGTCTCTGTTTTGCCAAGGCTGGCTTTGAACTCACGATCCTCCTGCCTCCTGAGAAACTGGGATTACAGGCGCGTGCCATGGCTTGTGGGCTATTTTTAATTTGATGTTTCCATTAAATTAGAAACTCCCCAAGGGCAGGGTCAGTCTTAATGACATAAAGTCTCACAGTCCTAGCAGCATGTATGTTAGAAAAATGGCTGTCAGCAAAGAGCTTGATGATGGTAGAAGTGACTTAGACTTGAAGCAGGTGCCAGAGAGTTGGAAGTGGGTCATTGCGAGGGTGGCAGGTGGTGGAGATGCCCTGCTGTTTGATGTACCTGATCATTTTCTTCTGTGCCTTTGCTTGTGGTGTTTGCTCTACCTGAGAATTTCCTCTCCCCTCTTTGCTTTTCCTTGGAGGCCCTGTTCCAGGGTCCCGGTGTGTTGGAGCCTTGTTGCTTTCTCCTTTCCCCATGGAACAACCAACAGCCCTCTCACCCCTGCCCTGCAGCGCTTTATTCCTGCTTCATTCCACCCCTGCCAACCATGCCACTGTCAGAGCCGGAGGCCTTGCTGCCTTCCCGACCTGGGTGCCCCTCGAGGGGATGGATTGATTCTATCTGGCCACTTTCCCCTCTTCCTTAGGGGGTGTTGCAAATGCTCCAAACACTCATGGAGCTGGGTGCGTTGTCAGCTTCCTCACTGTGCCTTGGTCCACTTGTCCTGTGAGAAGGACCTGCCTGTGTCATCAGCAGATCTGGAGGGAAGCTTTTGGTCCCTGGTCTGGGCCCATGCCCCCTGCTGATAAGGAAAGGCGTGGCTCATCCCTCTTGTCTGTCCCCCTTAGGAGTAAAACTGCAGCTTACACGGATGCCAGGATCAGGACCATGAATGAAGTTATAACTGGAATAAGAATAATAAAGATGTATGCTTGGGAGAAGTCATTTGCAGACCTCATTACCAACTTGAGAAAGTAAGTTTTTGTGTTCATCGTACCATATTTTTGTGCTTTTCTATTTTCTGTTTTTACTGAAGGAGTTTAGAAGTCATTCTGTGCTTACACATGAGGGTGAACTTAAGTATGACCCGCACCAGCCCTGCACGTGGTAGAGGGTCAAGCAGAATGGCACCAGACGCCATGCTCACCTGGGCCTCCAGTCTCTGTTCTCCTACAGCAAAAGTCATGAGGCTTCTTTGTGATACAAAACTGAAATTCTACATGTTTCTGAACATTCCAAACCCCCATGAGCAAGGATTTCCAGATGCAAGAGTTTGAGACTGTTTTATGCTAATGTAATCAGAGGGCAGATGATAGAGATTGGTTATGTCTGTATTATGCCAAACTATATAAATGGGTGTTATTCATTACAAACAGCTATAGAAATACTGGTGTTTTTCTTTTTTCTTTTTTGGTTCCAGGGGCATGTAACCATGGAGCCACATTCCCAGCATAATCCTTTTTCTTTCTTTTTTAAAATTTAGAGACAGAGTCTCACTGAGTTGCTTAGGGCCTCACTAAATAGCTGAGGCTGGCTTTGAACTCCCAATCCTCCTGCCTCAGCCTTCCCAGCTGCGGGGTGTTCTTTATGTGTTCGTACGAGGGACTTACAAGTTTCTGGTAGCCCCTGGCCACCTCTCACTTTTGCACTCTTGTAGGTACTCCCGGTGTTCAGATGTGCTCTTTGCTTCATTCTTCTGGCTTCTTCCAAACTTGCAGCCCTCTCTGCCTTTACCATAGCTTCTCCTGCCTCTCCTGTGTCTCTGTGAGGTTTCCTGCTAGCTACTCTCTCCAGTGTTTTGGGGTCTCACAGCTTTGGGGTTGTTTATTCTCTTTTTCCATGAGTTCATGAGTTCCTACGGGGGACAGGCTGTGTCTTGCTTATCTTACTGACATCAGTGGGATGCCTGGCCCAGGACTTATAGCTATGAATACTTATTGAATGAATTTGATAGGATGATTCTTCAAATGTGGTCTGATTGACTCACGGTGACTTCAGCATCATTCAGATGGAAAAGCAGAGTGGTCACCTAGTGCTCTGTGTGGTCTTTGGAGGAAGCTGCCCCAGGGCCTGTGCTTGCAAATGTTTCCATAATGTAACAAAGGGGCCACATTCACAGGGCACTCTGTTTCATGACTTCTGATGATGCTTCTTGAAAAACAAATGCATTCGACTATCTTTTCCAGGAAGGAAATTTCCAAGGTCCTGAGAAGCTCCTACCTCAGAGGGATGAATTTGGCATCATTTTTCGTTGCAAATAAAATCATCCTGTTTGTGACCTTCACCACCTACGTGCTGCTCGGCAACGTGATCACAGCCAGTCGTGTATTTGTGGCAATGACACTGTATGGGGCTGTGCGGTTGACGGTCACCCTGTTCTTCCCCTCAGCCATCGAGAGAGTGTCTGAAGCAGTCGTCAGCATTCGAAGAATCAAGGTGTGGTGGCAGACAATGTTAAAGTCGTAGGTGGCTGTTAGATACAATGGTGCCTTCTTTTTACTGTCACTGTTCTGGTTAGGGAAGTTTAACTCTTTCAGCACCAGCACACACAGTCAGTCCAAAATGTGGTATGTTTCTTAGGTAGAGTGTAGTGAACATGGCACAAGAATTGTTGCTCACTTAGGGGCAGCAGCACGGGGCCCTGGATGTAGGAATGAGGACTGCAGGAGCGAGGAGCATGTCCAGAAGCAGGAGAAGCAAACACATTTCCTCCCGGGGCCAGCTGGAGTATCTAGGCAGGGCTGCGTGCAGTGCTGAGTGGAAGCTACTTTGGGCTGGAAGGAAAATCCCTGCAGCTTGGACAGGAAGGATGGCCTGCACTTCACAAGGTCATCCCTGCTGAAAAGGACGGGTTCTTTTCTCCACAGATGGTTTGCTTGTTGATTTCTGGGTGTACCTTTTGGATCCTGCCCTTTTCCTCCCTGTCCTCTCTTCACTTTTTCTTAATTTCAAGGAGCCTGTCTCTAGAAGGCTTCTTCCTGTACAAGCTATTGATTTCTACAATGCTGCTGTTGCTTTTCCTAAAGAGCGGTCCCTAAATCGCTAGCGGCAAATGATTTGCGAAGTCAAGATAAGGGCCTGTCTCCTCATGGGTCTCAAGTATTTGTGTGTCGATGAGCCTGTCTAAGATGAGGATTAATGGGCTGTGTGAGAGGGCCTGGGAAGGACTTCAGGATCGAAGCTTTAAAATACTTGTTTTGCTCCTGGGTCTCAGTAGTGCTGGATGTCCAATAACAGACCTCCAGTGAACTCACATGACCCTGTGTGGGATTTTTTTTGGGGGGTTGGGGGATTGGGGATTTTCATAAAAGACAAGATTTTTTTTTAAGTGATAAAATTTAAAAGTTTATTTTATAAAATGTAATTACTGGGCTGGGACTATGACTCAGTGGTATAGCACTTACCTAGCACGTGTGAATAAAGGTCCATCAACATCTAAATTTTTTTTTTAGATGTAATTACTCATAGAGTCCTAAGCTTCTCATTTTTTTTCTGTCATGATCAAGGAACACTTTTAAGGGATGATCCATGCAGCTCAATATATATATATATATTTTTTTCTTCTTGTGATGGTGCACACCTATTGTCCCAGAGACTCAGGAGGCTGAGGTAGGAGGATCCAAGTTAGAGGCCAGCCTGGACATCTTAGTGGGATCCTTGAAAAAGAAAAAGAAAAAGAAAAATTTATATAGCTTTTGCATCCTGAAAGAAAACGCTGAAGAATTCACTTCAGCCATAGTGCACTTCTAAGTATACATACCCTGTAACTTCTCCCGATGCTGCTTCTCAGGTGTTGAGCTGTTGTCCTCTTGCTGTTGCTCCTTCTGGCCTTGCTGCCCAGTGTGTCTCATCCTGACAACAGTCCAGGAGATAAGCATTCAGTGTTCCTGCTGTGCAGAGAAGGAAATAGCTTCCTAATGGCAGCAGAAGCATCCTGTCACATGTGTGCACCTGGCTTCCCAGGAGACTGGGAAGAGTGGTCCTTTTTCTTGACAGCCACATACCAGCTAAAGATGCAGGGTCTTGTTACCTTAGAAGATGGAGAACAGATTTTCAGGACAGCCAGCATTTTCTGCCATATGTGCAAAATTTGGGGAGGGGGAGGAGGTGCTAGGGGACATCCAGGTTGTTTATTTAATTTCTGTGCCACTGTGGCTTCTCTAATTGGATTTTGTCTGGCATGTGAGAAGCAAGAGGGTGTTTGCCTATTATTATTATGTTAGGTTTTAATAATAAGTAGGAATTTATTCAGTTAAATTGCATCAAATAGCTGCTAACTAGTATAGAAAATAGCAGGTAGTGGAAGAGAGGACATTTACCAAGGTGAAGACACAGTGATTATGAAGACATGCTTATAAAATATATTTTAGGAGGTGAGAACCTAACTGAATAAGAACATTTTTTTAAAAATGATGAATTAGTAGTGATATGTTGTGATATATTGATTTGATATGTATGAGGGAGGAGAAAAGCAGAGTGAATTTGAGTCTAGCCAGAAGGTAGTCGGATAGAGCCTGGGCCTGCCTTCCATCTCTGCCACTGGTCATGTGTCCCTGCCTGTGCTTCTGGCCTTACTTGACTCCTGAAGGCTTAGGAATGGCCTTCAGTTTTGCACTCCTGGCCTCCAGCATGATGTTTGGCACATTTGAAGATTTAGTAAATATCAAAACATTTTCTGCTACTGAAACTCCCCACCCCATGTTTACTGTTAGTAACGTAGAAGTTAAAAAAAAATGTTCAGGTTCTACCTGTGTTCAACTTTGGAGCAGGATTTTTGCTTTAGAAAGGAACCCATGTACTTGTTGAGAATGTTAAACGGACAGTTCATTCATGGCTGTTCATTTGTAAATTTCCTCTGTGTGTCTGTGTAAAATCTTTTAATATCTAGCATGTTCTGATGTGAATCAACACTTTTTATTTATTGCGGTGCTGGGGAAGGAACACACTAGGCAAGCAGCTCTCCCACTGAGCAATGTTCCCAGCCCTAGAATCGACACTTAAAATACAACCAATAAAACGCTGTGTAGTCTGCATAGAGTTCTATATTGCAAATTATACGGAAGCAGTGATTTTTGATTGTGATTTTTGGTTCTGCAGTTCAAACAATCTGTGTTTTTCCTTCTTTTTTTAGAACTTCCTGCTACTTGATGAGATATCACCGCAAGACCCCCAACTGCCACCAGAGGGTAAAATGATAGTGCATGTGCAGGATTTTACTGCTTTCTGGGATAAGGTAACACATTCTCTATCACAAGGTCATGACTTCCAGAAGACAACTAGTGCCTCGGATTTCATAGAAATCTTGAGATTTTATATATTGCATGATATGTATTACGTTTGTAGTTTTACATATTTGCACAAAATGGTGCTTACTAATTTACTGATAGTATGTTATATAAATTCTAAAAATCACGAGGAAGGTTTGTCGTCAGTAGGAAGTAAATACAAAATCAGCCTAAATTGTTTGACAAGTTGTTCTTTATCACAATTTCAAGAGAACTTTCATTGCTGCCTTAGTTTTGGACTCTATACCTGAGTTTAGACACTGATAAGGTTAGAATCTATAGAAGAGGGTAGTCTTAGGGTGTGGCATGGAGTGTGTTAACCACATTTCAGATTGATTTAGAGACCAGTGGGAGTCAGTTTTTACCTTAATGTGTTCAGGTCATCTTATTACATTCTGAGAAAGCCCATGAATTGGAGTTTTGCTGGCATTGAGGAGGGGTGGGACTCCCTTATTTGTGCCTCTGGAGGGTACTGGCTATTTTGGTGGCACCCCATACAGGGAGGAGGCAGCGGGCCAGCATAGTAAACCGGATTCCTGACTGCAGGGTTTTGTCTTATACTAAACAGACAGTGAAATAGGTGAGGCCACCAGGATTTTGCCACATTTGGTTTACCTAGGACATTTAGGCAGGTGGGAAGAACAACAGGAACACCTTCAAAAAGTGCTCCGACTTGTGGACTCTCCATTGTGCCCCCCTTTACCCTCCTCTCCAAGGCCCTCCACCTGGGCTACTGGTCTTCTGTGCAGGACTCCCTCTCTCAGTCTGGGTCAGTCTGGGAAACCGAAGTCACAGCACAGGAGAGGGAATTTCCTTCAGGGAATTTGGTACCTAGGAGATGAAAGCAGAAGAGGCCGTGGGTGGGTAAGGCCAGCAGGTGGGTGGAGCTGGAAGGACCAGCCTCAGACCAGGCGCTCTCCACTGCTGAACTTGAGCTGGAGGGAGTCTGGAATTGCAGTTTGTAGGAGTGCGGGACAGACTGGCAGCCAGAGGGGTTGAGCAGCACTCCTACCCAGCTCCTCTCTGCTCCCCACTTCTGTGGTGCAAATGCCAAATAATAGACTCTTCCTTTCTTCACCTGCTCTTACCTCTAAGTAATTGTTTTCTTCATGCTTTTCACCTAATTCGGATGTAATGCCGCCACCTCTACCAGTTCAACAGTCATCTGTCCCCAGCCACAGCACTGCACCTTTTGCACATGGGAACTTGTACAGGCTGCTCTGACCTGGGGTTTCTCCTCGCCTACTTGGTACATCCTAGCCTAATATGCTCTGTGGGTCAATGAGAAGCACACTAAAATCCCACAATAAAGAGGCTCTCTGGTAAATGCTACTGGATTAGGTAAAGCACCAAGGTTGCCGGTACACATCTTCTAGGACCCATTGCCAAATTGCTTTTGAATCAAACTCTGCAGTGTTGGGAAAATGGGCTCTTCTGTTCTCCCGAGAACAACCATGTTCTTAGCCTGTTTTGCAGTTGCCCTTGCAGAGCACTTCATCTGCTCTGGCCTTGTCTGGGGGATCCTGGGTCATGTGAGGTCCTGGGTCAGGGTCCTTGGATGGGGCAGGGACACAGAGATGGGGGTAGTTGGAAGCTGAGGTGGAATGAGGAGTGTGCTGGGCTTGGAGTTGAAATATCCGGACTCCATTTGCAGCCCTCTGGGGTCAGGCCCTTATTTGGGGGAAGATCTCACCAAGCTAGCTCTCATTTATAATCTGTATGACTCATCTGTAGTTTATGGTCCTGTGGGATCTTCAGATCTCCATGGGGGCTTGTTTTCTGGGCCTAGTGTGGCCCAGATTTGGAGCTCCTCAGTGTGAGGGGAGCCTAGATGACCAGGAGCCCCCTTAGCCATCAAATGCTGCTCCCTTCTGGTTACAGTAGAGCAGTACACAGCCTGACTCACTTGTATGGGGCAGAAGCCTCCCTGCCCTAATAAGAACCTGAGGGGCGTAATGGGAGATGGGTACTCCCTGTCCGAGGGGGTCCTGCCCTTCAGGGATTCGAGGTTCATTTTTTAAAAAATACCTTCATTTTATTTATTTATAATGTGGCACCAAGGATCGAATCCAGTGCTTCATATGTGTGAGGCAAGCACTCTACCACTGAGCTACAGCCTCAGCCCCTCCAGTTTCAATTTTTTTGGGTACTGGGGATTGAACTCAAGGGCACTCGACCACTGAGCCACATCCCCAGCCCTATTTTGTAATTTTATTTAGAGACAGGGTCTTACTGATTTGCTTAGCACCTCACCATTGCTGAGGCTGGCTTTGAACTTGCGATCCTCCTGCCTCAGCCTCCTGAGCCACTGGGATTACAGGCATGAGCCACTGCTAGAGTTGAAAAGGCCACATTTCCTTTGATTCACTCTTGGTTGTTCTTTTATATAATAGAACATATCCCCTCTTAAGAGGGCTCCTCACACAGGGATTGGGGCTCAAAATTTGCTAGATCTTCAGCCATGGGGTGCACATGGTCAAGAGTCTTCAGATCCACCCTGTGGGAAATGCAGATAGGGATCCTAGCTATGGGATTAAAGCCCCCGGGTGACTCTTCAGAATCAGGTCTTTTTACTCCACTTTCAATAGTTATGTCAGCTTCCTTTTGATAGTAATGATGTCTGGGATTGGACAAAAGTTCTTAAAGTTGGTGATTCTACTTTTGAGGTTCTATACTCTCAATTTAAAACCATTCTTTCCCTCTTTTATACTGTCTGACCTTTTTCTTGAAGAATAGATAATTCAAAGTACTGATTATAATTGAATGAGAAAAGGGAGCCTCATTTTGGTTTATCATGCTGTGTTGAACTCCCGTTCCCATCCACATATTTTGATCTGCCAGTTGATTTTGTAATATTTGGAAGTTCTGTGCAGAAGGAATGAATCTGGTTTGGCTTCCTAAAGAATAAATTGAACTGAGAAACTATAAAACAACATTTAAAAAAATTTTTTTTGGTGGTGCTGGGGATTAGAACCCAGGGCCTTGTGTATGTGAGGCAAGCAGTCTACTGACTGAGCTATATCCCCAGCCCAAGATTTTTTTTTTTTTTAAACTTGAGCGATTATTAAGATTTTTCTTGAAATTTAGTAGAGGTTAAATATTCCTTATCTGAAGTGCTTGGGACCAGAAGTATTTGAGATTTCAGATATTTTTAGATTTTGGAATATTTACATGTCCATAAAGAGTTATCTTGGAGTTAGGACCGAAGTCTAAGTGTGAAATTCATTTATGTTTCACATATACATGGCCTAAAGGTAGTTTTATACAAGAAGGTTAGATGTACAATTTCCTACTTGGGATATCCAGAAGGTTCAGATTTTGGATTTTGGACTTTTGGATCAGGAATGTTCAAACTCTACATGAAACATACATACAGTTTTAAGTCTCTTTTTAAATTTTATTTGTCATTTTTAGATTCATGTGACAGGAGAGTATTTGCTGACGTATTTATACAAACATGACTCATATCTTACTCTAATTAGGATCCCAGTTAGGTCTCTATATCTTAGAATTTATGCACTGTTCAGGAATGCGATTCTTGGGAGTGTTGAAATACTTGGTCTGCACATTGTGGGGAGTCTTCCTGGTATTTGTAGTAGAAGCTCCATGTTCATCCTGCCTGGCAGGAAGGTAACAGGCCACAGGTGTAGGTAGAACAGATTTTTCACTTTGACCCACACCAGGCTCCTCTGCCCTTCATCTATTCCCCAGTTTTGTTGTTAAAGTGAGCTTTGGTTATAGCACTGAGCATCAATTGTAAGCATTCGCTTGCAGAGAGTGACTGGATGATATAAGGGAGCATTACTCACACTCATTCTTTATCAACTGAAGATGCAGGGATGAGTGGGGATTTTAAATTGTTTCTTAGGGACTGGGAATGCTGTGAACTCGTGCTGCCACCTTGTGGAGGTTGGCGAAACAGAAGATGAAAACCAAGTGAAAACTCAAAACAATGAAAAACCTTTCATATTGAATATTGTATTAAGGATATTATTTTAGGTTGGGCGCGGCACACCCACCTGTAATACCAGCAACTTGGGAGGCTGAGGCAAGAGGATTGCAAGTTTGAGGCCAGCCTCAGCAACTCAGTGAGACCCTGTCTCAAAATAAAATAGGCTGGTAAAGTGCCCCTGGGTTCTATCCTTGATACCCCCCTCAAAAAACAAACAAAACAACCAACAAACAAACAAACAAAACAAAACAAAACCAAAAGGCAAAACGACAACAACAAACCCCCCAAAACAAAATAAGAATATTATTTTACTAAAAATAAAAAGGAATATTATTTTAGTGAGTTATTGTGAAATGAGTTTTCAGTTCAAAAGGGTTGCCTTGTCATTTCTGCTACTTAAATGCTATCTATGAATGTCTAGTGCTGAATCCATGTGGAAATGTGGTTCAAGGGCTTTTTTCTTAAATCCTGAAGTTGCTGGAACTGCTATCAACCCCACCAAGAAGTGTGGCTGGATGAAAAGAAGGCTAGGACATGTCCTATTAAATAGGATGAAGAAAGATGTGGGGTACATTCATGTGTGACTCTGGCTTTATTTTCTGCACCTTTTGGAGTGATTTATATTACTTTATTAAAATAGGCACATTTTTTGTAACTTTAATTTATAGACATCAGAAACCCCAACCCTACAAGGCCTGTCCTTTACTGTCAGACCTGGTGAACTGCTGGCTGTGGTTGGCCCCGTGGGAGCAGGCAAGGTAAGTTATGAGGCCTGTGGCAGCTCAGGCACCACCACATTCCTTGTGCGTTCTGGAGTGGAGCCCAGAGCAGTGCACAACATGATTTTGAATTGACTGTCCCTGGAACGGTCTTTCTCAGCGTGTTCTATGGGACGATGGTTTTGCAAGAAGCTTATGTGATTTTCTGAAAGAGTCTGCCTTTTGCGTATTGTCTTTGCTTTGGTGCTTCAGGTTTTACAGTTGGGAACTCCTTGTCTAGAAGTTGGACATGTCAGGGAACAAAGTTATTTATGTGGCTGCTGTTCAGGATGCAGTGACTGAGAAAGTGGGGACTTATTTTGGTCAGAGCATACCCTAGATGCTACGAGACATCTGGAGATTGTCCATCTTTACACATGTCTTCCTATGTCTTACCCATGTCACTCATAATGTCATGTCTGTGCACATGTTGTAAAAGTACGTCCATGGCTGGTGCTATGCTTAGAGCAGAAGGTGCACATATAAGTCAGACCCAGTCACTTGTGCCTTCAACAAGCTCCCAGGTTCTGGGGACAGACAGCGAGAAACAGACGTTTTTAGTTCAGTGCTATAAGCACTCTAACAGTGGCCACCATAGGCATGTCACATCTCTGTGTTGTGAAAGATTAGAAGGAAACCTGCATGCACACTGAGTAGAGAAGTCTAAATGTAGCCTGTACAGGTGGTAGGGTGATCACTTCCTTTTATGATGGATTTTTGCTCTCTAGAGGTCCTCTAAAAAAAAAAAAAAAATATCTTTCCTAGTGCATTAGGTATATTATTTCTTGATACCTTCTCCAGAACAAGTATTTGGATAAGAAAAGTATGGGCTATGGGTCACAACTGCACTCAGTGTCTGATATATGCAGTATATTATCATGAAAGGCTACAGTGTCACTTCAACACTCACCTGCACCCGGAGTTTCATGTAGCATTCTTTATGACCTATAGTGTTTGCATATAGCATTTCATTGGGAGAAACTGTTTTGGGCAGAGTAGATAGTTACATTGTATTTTATTAATATTTTTTACAAAACATTTTACTTTGACTAATAGTGGTATTTCTAATATTTCATTGAAATGTCTAGTGCTGACTCTTATCTAGTTCTAAATGAAAGGCTGGAGGTCCATCTCCAGGGCTGGGCAGGGCCAGGTGCAGGGTGTTCCTTCTGTCCCCAGTGCTGACTTCCCACGTGTTTTTCACCCTTCCAGTCTTCGCTGTTGAGCGCCGTGCTGGGGGAGCTGCCCCCGAGTCAGGGGCTGGTCAGCGTGCATGGAAGGATCGCCTATGTTTCTCAGCAGCCCTGGGTGTTTTCAGGAACCGTGAGGAGTAACATTTTATTTGGGAAGAAATATGAAAAAGAACGATATGAAAAAGTAATAAAGGCTTGTGCTTTAAAAAAGGTGAGTGACGACTTGAGCTACAGCCCTTGAATTACTAGTTCTGTTCTCATTAGTGTGAACTACAAGATTTTCGTGAAGTTTATTTTCTCCGACTTTTGGATGTTATCTAACATTTTAAGCTACTCTGCTGGACAAACATATGCCCTCTCTCACAGCTCTACTGGCTTAATCCTGGTGAATAGTGACATTCACAGGCCCCATTTTGGGGGGATTTGGTTTGGTTTCGTGAAGTTCTCTTGACTTTTTTTTTTTAAGTTGGAAAATTACAAATGTTGCAAAAGTGAGGAGAACTGCATACCACCCTGATCTGCAAGTGTTCAGGTGAGTCACTCTGTATCTCTGCAAGTGTTCCTCCACATGGTGGTATTGAGCCTTCCCATGGCTGCCTATTGCCCCGCTTCAAACATGGTCAGCTAGTGGCCAGCCTTGTGTCATTTCCACACCTGCCCCCTGCAGACACCTCCTCTCCCCCAGTTATTCTCAAGCAGACCCTAGATTTCACATGTCATCTGTAAATTTTTTCATTATTTCTCTTTAAAAGGTAAGACTCCTTTGGAAAAAAAACATCAGAACATTATAGCTAAAGAATGACAGAATTCCTTGCTATGGTTGACTTTCTAGGCGGCATATGTAGTTCTTTAATTATCTCATTAAGAAGCCTTGTTTACCTGCTAGTTTGAATCAGACTCCAGTAAGAACTGCACCTCTCACTTGGTGGATGGACCTGTCTGACCATAGATTCCCTGCTCCACTTTGTTTTCTTTCTTTTTTGGGTACTGGGAACAGAACTGAGAGGTTCAGTAGTGAGCTGTACCTTCAGCCTTTAAATTTTTTTTTTTTTTTTCCATTTTAAGATAGGGTCTCACTAAGTTGGTTAGGGCCTAGTACATTTTTGAGGCTGCCTTTGAACTTGTAATCCTCCTGCCTCAGCCTCCTAAGTTGCTGGGATCATAGGTATGCACCACTACACTCATTCCACTTGGTTTTTTACTTGTACTTTTTTAAAGTAAACAAAATGTTTGAATTTATTTTTGATACTGCATCATTTCCCCGTTAGAGATTATTTTCAGGATGTTGAGTTTCACAAAAATGGCCAGATGAAAGGTTTTATTGAGCACAGGCAGATGATTGATGAACATAGTTATCTGAATATAAGTTGGCAAAGGACAAAATGTATATTACTGATAAACACTGTGTTACCGTCTCTGGGTTAAAAATTGGCGAATGATGGCTCCAAAGGGCTCTCCGCGGGGTCTGTTCAGTGTGGCCTGCACGTCCAGCTGTTCTTTTGTACTTTGAAAGAAAGGCCAGGCAGATTTTCACAGGGGTGGTATTGAAGGTGCCCAGCCAGCTTTGTGAGGAAAGCATAATTTCACTAGAATACTGGCTTGAATATCATAGATTGTATTGGTAAGCAGCATTTTAGGATGGTGTGGACAGGGAAATAATCGTTTAATGAACCTTTCATTGCCTTGTCCTGAGAGGCTATGTGTTTTCAAAAATGACAGCAAGCAACGATGAGCTGGATTTTTGTTTTTAATTAAATAATTTCGCAATACTAGGGTTGAACCCTGGGCTGTTTTATAGCTAAGCTCCATCCCTAGGCTTTTCCATTTTTCATTTTGAGACAGGGTCTTGCTAAGCTGCCGAGGCTAGCCTCAAACTTGTGGTCTTCCTGCCTCAGCCTCCTAAGTTGTTGGGATTACAGGCCTTAGAGTTTTATTCAATAGTATACAGACTGTATGTGCCAAGGAGGGGGAGCAAGCGTAGAAGAGTGATCATAATAGATCCCATCAACTGAGCGTCCACTCGGTGTCAGTCAACTCGCTCTAGTTCTTTGGATCACATACTTGTGCTCTCTCTGCCTGTCATAGATCACTGCAGTTCTTTGGCTCACATACGTGTGCTCTCTCTGCCTGTCATAGACACGTGCGTGTACACAAGGTACCTGAATTTTCGGTCTTCTACTGTAATTTCTTAGTCTTCAATGCTATTCTCCTTATTGGGCCATTGGGGTCTGGAGATACAGAGTGACTCACCTGAACGCTTGCAGATCAGGGTCAGGTGTAGCCGCATGACTCCAGATTCCAATTCTGCCCGTGCCCTGCCGCCTCTCAATTATGGTGTTTCTAGGACAGAACTATTTGAGAGACTGAGTGATTTATGAGGGTGAGCATGGAAAAAAAGAATCTCAAGCCTTGCCTTCTTCCTTTAATCAGGTTCAACTCCTAATGCCCATGTGCGGCGTCACACTCCCAGGTCAAGCCAGCTCTGCCTCCTTCCTCCACACGGTGGAACATCTGTGATGGCAAGTGGGACAAGGGCCCCCACAGCCACGTGGGAGGTCTGGACCAGTAACAGGGGCCGTGTCTGGGGTTTTGGCCTCCTTTTGACTTTTCATAAGCTGTTGATGCACAGGGATGGTGATCCTGCTCTGCTGAAGGGCACAATTTCTGTCCTCTGCGTGAAGGCAGCCCAGGGTAAAGAAATAGAACCGAGCAGGAGTCCTGGCCCAGCCTTGTCCTTTGCTTGTTGTTACTTTGAAGACAGCATCCTGTTACCTTGTGGTGGCCTCTGGTGTCAGATGCAAAATGAGAGCATTGGCTGAGATGTTTTGCAGCTACTGAAGTGCCAGCGGTGACCCTACTTAGCAGGACATCAGCAAGATCGTTAAGAAACCAGGGAACCACTTAATGCCTTGGGAGAGCCTCAGCCATTTCCTTGGTGAATCCTGTGTCAGGGGTGGCTGTGAGGGGGCCACGGATGAGAGGACTACCCTGGGATCAGGGTGTCTTGTAGTACGCAGACTGCGGTGTAGTGGAAGAGGCTTCGACATGGGAGGGCAACTGTCCTGGGTAGCTCTGGGCATTTGCCTCAGTTTTGTTTCTTATTAATTGGAGGAGATATGGGTTGATCTTACGGTACCTGTGAAGTGCAAACATGTCAGGTTTTGGTAAGTGGTAGCTGTTGGCACGATTGTAGCCCTTTTATCTAAATCAGTCAGTGATGAGTGAAATAAAGATTTCTTCTCACAGTTTCCTCTTACCCTCTTTCCAAAAAGCCCTGGAGGGGAAAAAAAAAACAGAAAAAGGCCGGATCTCTCATTTGATATATTGATAACAACTAAATGCTTTCTTTGTACTAGATCTAATGGAAGTAAATTTGGAAGTTCATGGAGATGACAACATTTCCGAGATCAAATAATGAGATGAAGTGATAATTCCCATGTAGGAGCATCCCTCTGGCTGATTATATATTCCAAAGGGCCTTGTGGAGAGTCACTGAACTTGACCCAGGAAGCAACCTCATCATCTTGTCTTGGTGGTTAAAATCCCAGGCCCTGTGGTCAAACAGCTCTGTGACGAGTCTCAGTTCTTCTTAACTGGGTGTGTGTTTGGCTGATTGTCTGAACCTTACAAGCCTCATCTTCTCCGTCTGTGAAGTGGAGGTAGTAGAACTGTCAACCTTATAAGGCTTGTGAGGGTGAAATGTGATCATCAATTTAAAACACCAGATCCCTTAGCACAGGAGAGGCTTTATATTAATGTTAGCCCTTTGTTATATCCCAAATTTTGGGTAAAATCACCTAGAATGTAACATTGGGAATAAAGTGTCTGACTGTGCAACTTCTGTTATTTAATTTGACATTTGTGTAGGGTCTTCATAGTGTACTTAAAAAAAAAACAACAGCAATACTAGTATGGTTGCCACAATAATAAATGCAGTACAATGATTAAGTGACATCTGTCTGCACGTTATCCTTTTATCCTTGGGTATTTTTTAGAACTTTTAAGTAAAGTTCAAAGATCTTTCAACAACCACTTGGGGCAACGTGAACTGAAACAGTAAAAATGCTCAGTTCAGAGATGAGCTTGGTTCAGTTTCCAGCCCTCTTCGTGATCTCTGAGAGTCATTTACGCTTGATCTCCATTTACGCTTGATCTCCATTTCCTCGTCTGTCCACGGGGCCAGTACTTACTGCAGGTTGGAGCGAGGGTTAGATGAGATCGCGCATCCAGACCCGCGCTGGGTGCCTGGTTCCTACCATCCAGGAGCTGACCAGTGGGGAAATGAGCTGAGTACAATTAATTCACAATAAATTGTGAAGCAGAATAAGACGAGTCCTTCATAAGACATGTAAAGAAAGTTTTAGAAACCCACCAGAAAGAGAGGTGATCTCTACCTGGGGAAACGGGAATGGTTTCATAGAAGAGGTTGGAGCTGAGCCTGGAAGGTGGGGAGGTCACTGACAGGCCACAAGGGGAGTGGCAGTTCTATGTGGAAGAAGAACTGAGCAGAGGCAGGAGAGCTCTGCCCTTTGACTTCGCCAAGGCCTCAGGGCCAACAGCCTCAGTGGGGCGTCCGCCATCATGAAGGCAACGTGGTGTGTTTCTGGCCTTTTGGCATCAAACCAACATAGCCATTCCCTGGTTTTCCTCTGGTTACGTCAAACAGTTGTAAATGGAATAATGGGTTAAGTTTTACTGAGAGACAATGAAGGTGAGTGTGAATGAGCACCTTCCTCTCCCTGGGACACTTGAAACATATGCTCGGCTCATGCTTTCCCTTTGCCCAGACCAGAAGGTCACGATTGGGAAATTGGCCTGGCTTAGACTTCACTTAAGATCATTTTCCCTATCAGAGGCTTATGGGTAAGTTTGCAGAACCACAGCATTGGTGGTAGTAGTACTCAGAGTTCTTCTGCCAGACTAGAGCCTCTCTTGTTCCCTAACTATGCTAAATGAAGTCACTCCTTTCCCCCTAATTGTGCTAAATGAAAAGAGTGGATTTGAAGTGTCTTCTCTGAAAATGGCTAAGATTGCTGTTACCCCCTGGTGCTACATTGAGAGGAAACAACACATAATCAAGTTATAGCAATGAACCAGGGGCCACATCAGCAGTGTGGGGTGGAGGCTGGGGACCTATATCTTAAACCGGCTCATTGTTTTACATGAAAACCGAAAGCAAGAGATGACGACTACTTCTGAGCGCGGCAAAGAAGCAAAATAAAGTATACCACCTTATATGAGGGTGATTGCTGTTTTCCCTGGAAAGTAGTCCAGCTCAGCTTTGAGTCTGTTGGGAACTCTGTATTTAGGTGTCATTTTGGACTGGGGGGTGGAGGGCGTGGGATTAGCTGAAAATAGTCTCTTTCTTTCTTTACGGGGTGTGCTGTGCTTAGAGTGATTCGCACTGTGGCTGGGGTCCCACTGTTGGTTGGCTCGGGAATTATGTCTCCAGGCACCAAGTCCAATTTGCAGTTCATTCTTGTTCTTTTCCTCCCTGTCGAGGGTGTTCATCCTCATATTCCTTTGGGTTCTCACAGCCTCCTGGGAGATGAGTAATTCCTGTTTCTCCAGAAAGAGGACCCAGGGAGGTCAAAGACTTCACTTTTCATGGGGAGCCCAATGTGCCATTTGCTTTCTCCTCAAATTGGTCCAAGTAGAGACCAAGAAATGAGGATTGATCTCTAAAGGGCCGTTGCTATAGAGTCTGTGGTTGGTAATTGTGAAAATTCGTCCATACCCACATACTCTGCCTAAGCCAGGTCCTGTCTAGTGATGATTATAGTGACGATTAATTAAGTAGAGATTTCTAAATGGAACATTGTGTATTAGACCTGATTGTTATCCTATTTTTTGGAAAATGTTCTTACCTTCTTTTCTTTTTTAAGGTTCTGTGCTTTGTCGATTTAAAAATAATCACATGTAACCGAATAGATCCCTAGATCTTCCAGTAGAACCTCCTTATCTTAGCTCTCCTTTTTCTCCTGGCTTGTGTGGAGCAGCGGTCTCAGTCCAGCCCACCTGTCCAGTATCCCTCCAGGACCTGGTTCCTTTTCCTTTGGTTTTCCCTGCTGTTGTTTCCTGTGTAGATTTTGTCTGTTGCTCTGTCATGATCCTCCAGTGTCACTGTGCAGGCGTGGAAAACCGTGCAGGTGGTGGGAACTAATGCTGAGGTGAGCAGATGAGATGGCTCGTGAAGGCACCTGTCTGTTGCTGGGGAAAATAAGCCCCGTGGCTTTAGAGGCCACCCGCATGCTGAAGCCTGCACAGCGCTCTTCAGCCTGCGTCTGCAGACTTGTGTGTCCAGCAGCAGTGGGCATCCCAGTCTGGCCGTACCTGAACTCTAGCTCTATCCGCTCCACCTGTGTCCCCTGCCTCCCAGCTCTGTTGATGGTGTCCTTGCTGTCCCCTTTCCTATGCTTAAAGCACTGTGGTCCTCTCTGCCTCGCAGCCCACTTGCATACCATCACCAGAACTTAAAGGCTCTGCCTTTGAAGTTGCCCAGAGTGTGGCCCCTTCTGTCCATTCCCTGGGGCCCACCAGGAACATTTCTCACCTTGTGGCTGCAGCCCCCAACTTGTGTCATGCTTATGCCCTGCCCTATCAACAGCTTCCACAAAGAGACAGCAGTGGTTACAACAAGCCAGATCATTTTGTTCTTATTTCAGTGACAGTAGAACCACTGAGCCTCTGGTCTCTTCTGCCTCATCTCCCAGTACTGCTCCCTCTGCCCAGAACTGCTGGACAGCAGTTGCTATCCTTTGAATACCTTGCACATGCATCTGTCCCGGGGCCTTTGCCCTTGCTCCTTCCTCTTTCTGGTACGCTCTTTGTCCATGTCTGTGCTGGCCCATCTTGCCCTCTGACTCAGCTTTGGTTGGAGCCATTGCTGGCCATCCTGTAGAAGTTGGACTCCTGGAATTCTGTATATCACCATGTACAGTCATGTTAATTTTTTATGTCAAGTCTTCCCGCAAGGAAACTACAAGGACTTTGCTTCCGTTCCTGCTGAAGTCATTGTCCCCAGAACAATGTCTGGCTTATTGCTGGTGCTCAGTACATACCCAGTAAAATAGTTGAGTGCATAAAATACTCTGGAAAACTACAGCATTAAAGTGCCCCAAAAGTTTTCTTGAAAGGTTCAAACTTCCAGTCTAGTCCCTGTGAGTAGATCCACTGCTGCTGATCAGATATGCTTGTGTTTCTGAGGAACTGCAAAGTTTAGGTTGGTGACAGGAGAGCAGTGTTGAGTCTTTTCTCCCTTTTCCTGTATTTCTCCATGTAGGACTTAGAGCTTTTGGAGGACGGGGACCTGACTGTGATCGGAGATCGGGGAACCACACTGAGCGGAGGGCAGAAGGCGCGGGTGAACCTTGCAAGGTGAATGTCCTTCTCCATTCATTCTGCAGCTTCCAGTGGGAGGACACGTAGAAAGAAACTGCTCGCCAAGGCTTGGGTCTGGGGGAAGCACTGGTTTTGGGTTATTTCAGTGGTAGTTGGTGGAATGGGATGGTTCCCAGGAGGGAGCTGGTGAGCGGGAGCGGCCTGCCTGACCCCTTTTCCCGTCTTCTAGAGCAGTCTATCAGGACGCCGACATCTACCTCCTGGATGACCCGCTCAGTGCGGTGGACGCAGAAGTCAGCAAGCACCTGTTCCAGCTGTGAGTCTGCTTGGTCTTACCACCTCTGCATCAGGGGCCCTTTCCAGGAGGCGCAGGAGAGGCCTTTAGCTTCAGAAGGCTCAGCTCCTCCGCCTTTGTGCCCCTCTGCCCCTCTCGCCTGCCTCCGGGAAGATCCGTTTTAGAGAAAAGTTTGCACTTGTATAAGGTCGAGGTAGGAAATTGCAGGAGCTGCCCGCCAGTTGAAGTGCGAGGAGCCCACGTCCCAGGGAGTTACGGAATGGGGGCTGGGGGGGATTCAGACCCCCAGAAGAAGAAGGATGACGTGCAGGTTTGACATCGAAGGACGGGACTCGGCAGACTGGTGCCGGCTGTCGCTTCTTTTCCTCCGTCTGTTCGTGGCACATGAGGGAGCGGTTTTCAGTACATGCAGGGCTTTTGTGGAAAGACCTTGTTGGTTTATGCTATTTTCACCTGTAGGTTTAGAAATAGTTACTAGTCCAGAATTCAGGAACGGTTTGCTCCTTAGCAGTGTATGGCTGCAGGAGTTTGATGCTGCTTCACGGAGCCTCAATACAAGGAACCCTGCAGACTCTCAGCAGTGAAGGGTCAGCTGACGTGTGCAGCTGGGCCTCTGCAGTCCAGTGCTCCTCCTTTCTTGCGTGTGGTTTTTCTGCAGTTTGTCTTCTTTTATTCTTGCTTAGCCACTGAGCCAGTTACGTAGAAGACTGGAGGCTTTTCTCTGTGTGTGTGTAACCTATGCAGACAGACACACCCTGTGTATTCTAGACTGGTCTTTTCAAAGCTTGTGGACTTGGTCCTGCTAAAACAGTATCTGATCACCCCCATCCCCCCTTAACTTTCTGCTTGTCATTCACTTTGCTGAGGGCAGTGAGCCCCTTCACCTATGCTGGTGAGGGGAGCCCTCTGTGCATGCTGAGATAAATTCTCTGACAGATGTTACAGCATGACACATCTTAGTTTGCCAAGGAGGGGGACAGTAAGCCACAAAGAAGTTAATGACCCATAGTGGGCAGAGTATGGGAGACACAAGTTTTGATCTCATTCTTGCCCTTAAGGAATTTGTTTCCATATGGAGTTTATAAAGACAAATTCCAAATTGTCAGGTGCTGGGGTTTGGCTTCCACATACAAGACTAGGAGTGGGGCAGTCAGTCCACAGTCAGTCCTAAATATGAAGACAGATGCAAGCAGAGTGAGATGATCGCATCACCAAGCTCTGGACTCCAAAGAGCCAGGACATGGAGTCCTCCACTGAGTGTGGGACTCTGGAGTGGAGGGAGGGTCACTAAACGTTTCTCCACCGGAGTGGGGATATAAATGTGTCTGGTGCTGGGGTGACAGATCATTCTGGGAGTGGATGGTGGTGAAGGTTCCACACCTGGGGCCACTTCACACCACTGCACTGTGCCCTTAAAAGTGGTTACAATGCTCAGTTTTGGTATGTTTATTTAAACCACAATCAAAAAATGTACCTGGTAGCATTGAGTCTTTTCAGAACAGAAAGTGGGAGCTCTCCGATCTGACCTTCCTCTCCTGCCCACTCCTGACTGTGACTCGCTGGCTTTTCCTCTGGGCAGAGAAGAGCCTTTGTCACTTGTATGATTCTTTTCCACTCAAGTTCTTCATCACTCGAAAAGCAACTCCCGGTGGGACCCTGTGGTAGAGTCCCTCTGGAGGAGAGAGGAAGGCATTCTAATTGCTGAGTGTCAGTGTGCATATTGCAAGAGCTCCCCCAAGTTTTCCTTAGAACACGAAGGTGTTTATAAAGTCCTCTCGCACCTTTAGGGTTTAATGACTTTGGATATACACTTGATAGAAGCAAGCTTGTTAAAATTGTTGTTTGCTAATCAGAATCACATTCTTTGGGGAAACTTAGAGCAGGGAGCACGAATGCAATTTAGGAAATCACTCAGCAGCAACTGGAGAATGTTCTCAACGAGTTAGAAAATTGGATTGAACAATATGCTATGAAAGATGGCGGTTGTGTTGAAGCTTAGAAATGTGAAGTGTTTTGTATTGAAAATGAATGAATTACACTTCTGTTTGCCATTAACAGTTTTACTTCAATCATGAATATACATCCAAGCTATTAAGGTTTGTGAGTTTTACAACTATATGTTGTAAATACAAGAGAATTTTCACATGCAGAAGGTCAGGGCCCTTAGGTTAACTGATGCCCATTGGATCTGTTGCTAGGTATAAATCTTGTCTGTGAGTGTGTGAAGGTTCCCCAGAGCCAACCTGCTGACCTCCCCTCCCCCAGATATTCTTATGGCTCATGTGTTACTTCCTCATAGACAAGTCTTTCCTGACCACTCCCTCTAAAATAGCAACCTTCACCATGCTCACATCATGACCCAATAATGCATATTCTGTTTTGTGTCTCCTCTGTATGGTGCGGGTGTTGTCTGTTTGACCAGTGGGTGTGTCCTCAGTGCTTGAATGGTGCCTGACACTATGTAGCTGCTCAGCCAATGTGGGTTGATGGAAATAATCAAAGCAGTGACTCTGTCTTTCCTATTTCTGTTGCTTGCATCACAGTATGGGTCAACCCTTAACAGTTCTTGTATAGAACAATCGTCCATGTATAGACTGGTTGCTGAACCAACCAGTATTTTTATGGCATGGCGAGGCGCAGTGGCACACACCTGCAACTCAGTCTGAGACAGGAGGATCTTGACCCCAGGAGTTCAGAACCAGCATGGGCAACATGGCAAGATCTTATCTCTTTCATGTCTTCGAAATTTTAACTCTTAACAGTTCACAAAGTATTTTTCTGGAGGTTTTGAAAAACTCCTAATTTTGGAAAACTTTAAAGTCATCAATAATAATATTATTTTACTTATTTACATTAGCTTTTCTGTGATGGAATATGTTAGAAAGGAAACATTTTGAAACCTTGGACTTGAGACTCTGGGACACAGCAACACATCATGTTTGATTTTGTTAACATCTCCCTACAGATATTTATATAAAGGGATGTTTGGCTGGTAGTTTTGCGTTAAGGAGAAACAGTTCTATGGAGAGCTTGAATATTACACAAGAAGAAAGGTTTAGTAGGTTGAGAAACTTAGGTATGAAATAAGACAAAGTAAGATATTTGAAAGTATGAAGTGATAATTTTTGTGTATAGTTTGAGATCTTGGTTCTGATCATGGACCCCATCCCCAAATCATCTTTTATTTACAGTTTGTCAATCCTGAATTAAAAGCCCAGGGCTGGTTGGTTGGAGAAAGATGGAGATAACATTTATTGAGCACAGTTATGTTCCAGGCCTTTCCCAGGGGTTGGTGTTTTGATTTCTCAGAACATGCCTATGAGTTGACGTTAGTCTTGTGAGATAGGAAGAAACTGAGGTTCTAAGAGGTCTAGTGGCTTACCCAGCTTTGTCAGGCTGGTGAGAGGGAGCAGAGATCTGAGGAGCTCAGATTTGGTGCTCTCCAGCACGTGGTGGTGTAGCCCACGTTCCTGACATTTGCTTTGTGCAAGGACCTGGAACCCACAGTATCTGTCCGCAGCCCTGCCTGTGGTCCCCGGGTCCCACTCTGTTTACCTGAAGCTGGGGACTGGTTTTGAGCTTCCAGGGTCTGCAATTAAAATGTGGGGGCACTTGTTAGGGTTATTTGAGCCATTAGATGATTTCTACTGTGATTTCGACCATTCAAATTTTGTTCTTTCACTTTCATATTCAGTCCTAATAAAAGAAAATTGGCTTCTGCCACGAGGCTTGGAGTGTTGGGTCTGACTGTGGCCTCAGTTCAGTCATTTTTCTATCTAGGGTCTAGAATATGCACTCTGGCAAGGCTTACTGAAAATCTAAGACTTCTTCTGTTTTGGTTAGTCTCATACATCATCGCTTAGGAAACAGTCTAAGGAAAAGAGCCACATATTTATTAAATGACATCAGCCTATTTCTTCCTCATTTCTGCATAGAGTATTTTAGTTAAGTCAAGTTTTTAGAATCTTGGCATCGTTCCATTGTTTTATCATGAAATATGTTAACAGTTAAACTGAGTTTAAAAAAAAATTAATAGCCGTTTAGAATTTCCTAGCAGCTTAACCTCAGATGTGCTGCTAGTGAGTTTGAGTGCCCAGGTGGCTCCCTTGATTTATATTCGCATTTGTATTTAGTTCATATTTACATCTGTACTTAAGCTATGCATCTTTGACTGCACTGTTGTCTTTGTTTCATTTTAGCTTGAAATGATTTTATTTTTTCCATTTGGAGCACCCTCAATGTGGTTTTTCATATATTGTACGTTTTACATTTATAGGTGTATTTGTCAAACCTTGCACGAGAAGATCACAATTTTAGTGACTCATCAGTTGCAGTACCTAAAAGCCGCAAGCCATATTCTGATATTGAAAGACGTAAGTAATTTCTAGAGATCTGGACTTGCTAGTACTCTCGTGTGTGCACAGAGGTGTCTTCAGCAGGTCACCCTCCTTGGGCTTCATTGGAAACTCCCTCTTTTCCCTCAATTTCAAGTCCTTATCTTTGAAAATAAATTCAAAGGCTTTATAGAAATGTCACTATTACATTTTAAATCAATTATCCTAAAGTACATAAAACTGCTACCTTACATTTATCAAATTACAATGGTTCTAGTGAAATTGTTAATGATAATAATGGTGCTGTTTCTTTATAAGTTTTTGTCTCCTTTTCTGTGACTTAAATAAAGGCGATTATTTGGAAATCACAGATGTTAAGACACCTTTGCACCCATTTGGTTGTCACCCACAGTTTCCGTAAAGAGCAGCCTGCATTCATAGCAACTCACAGGCAGATGGCTGGGCTCCCCACCTGCAGCTCCCACCTTCCTGGCACAGCGCTTGCTAGTCTAAGTGCACAGGTGCTTCCAAGTGCCCAGTTTATGTGGATCCTGTGTGGTGATGTGAAAGGCAAAACCCCTGCCGTGGTGGGACTTCCGTTCTCCCTGGGGAGGATATGGTGGCTGGGATAGAGCACTGGGTATTGCCTACAGACTGGTACAGAAGAAGGAGGTCATCTGGCATGCGTGGAGGAACTTCAGGGAGGCCCCATGCTATAGGACATGGCCCAGAGCATTGGGCAGTAGGCCTGGAATTGGCATGGAGCTATTGTGTGGTCTGCAGGGGAAGAACATGATCTGATTCATGATTTTTTTTTTTTTTTGTAAAAAGAACCCTCTTGGCACTGGAGGGGCTATAGCAGAAGCCGTTAGAAGTCTTTGTAGTTCAGAAGTGTATCAGTTTGCTAGGGCTGTCAGCACAAGTACCACAAACGGGTGGTTTAAAATAGCAGGAAATTATGGTCTCGGTTCTGGATCCTGTGAGTCTGAAATCAAGGTATGAGTGGGAACATTCTCTCTCTGAAGGCTCTACTGGAGAACCCTTCCTGCCTCTTGTACCTTGGGGTCTTTTGCTGGCAGTCCTTGGCACTCTTTGGTTTGTAGCTGGGGTACTTCAGTCTCTGCCTCTCTTGTTATGTGGCATGCTTTGTGTGTGTCTGGGTTTCTTCTGAGGACATCTGTCATTGGACTTAGGACACACCCTACTCTAGATGACCTCATTTTAACTTGATTACACCTGCAAAGAAACAGTCCCCTTCGTACCCTTCAAAAATGTTTTAATACTTTTTGTCTGTATTAGCTTTGCATTTCTACACCAAAATGCATGAGGTAGCTAATCTGTAAAGAGAAACAAGTTATTTAGTATACAATTTTTAAGGTGAAAGGGCTGGGTGCCTGTATTGGCTCAGTTCTGGCAAAGGCCCTTCTAGCTGTAGTCACCTCATGGAGGAGGTGTGGGTGGGGAAGAGGTTACGTGGCCCAACAGGAAGGCATAGAGAGACTCAGGTCCCATAGCCCCTCCTGAGGGCTTATCTTCACGACCAAAGGGCCTCCCAAAGGTTTCTTCCCAAGAGTACTATTTTGGGGACCAAGTTTTTAAACACATGGGACAGTGGGAAACATTGTTAAACCGTAAGTGAACCATAGCACCCTCCCACGGTTTCTTGGTAAAGTTATAGGAATATCACAGTGAATATTAGCCACGGTTCACAAAATCTGTGTGCATCATTCTCAAAAACAGAAAAATTTCACATTATTGCAATAAGCAGGATATATAATGATAGCAGAATTCTTGCAAAAGTGTTTAAGTGCCTCCTTGATGCTCAATGTGCCTAATAAAGCACAGTGAGGAACCTGTCAGTCAAAGCTCTGTCAAATGAATCCCCCCACCCCCAGGAGGATTATAAAAATGCAGAGTAGCTACCTCGTCAGGAGCAGTTCTGTGTGTCAGTTCTTTCCTCTTCCTCCAGGAATAGGGAGCTTGGATTCCTCAAACTTGAAAACAATTAATTTCATGTGCACAGGGCTGAAACTAGTATGGTAAAATCCAAATGCCAGTAATACGATGAGCACAGAGTCAGTGGGGGTTAGATTAGCCTTGTCACCATTCCTCAGATGGGGACTGCTTCTGGGGTCCTACTTCCTGCTGGTTTTGAGGATACCTCCCAGTTCTAGTCCACTGTAGGGTACCTTGGATGGGCTGGGGTCCATTCCG
This sequence comes from Marmota marmota marmota, assembly GCF_001458135.2. NCBI lineage: Eukaryota > Metazoa > Chordata > Mammalia > Rodentia > Sciuridae > Marmota > Marmota marmota. Next base: position 14,718,782 of record NW_025999932.1, read on the forward strand.
ACTGTTGGTCTGGCCCCTTTCTAACAGCAGAGGGTATTGCTGCCTACTTCAGCCTCTGAATTGTCAGTACTGGTCTTCTCAAGAGAATTGTCCTCTTTATACCAGTAGTCGTCTCTTTGTGTCTCATTGACACTGAGTAAAAAGGGGTAATTTCATTGAACAAGCTTGTGAATTTTACTTCTGAAGTGGGCCAAGCAAGACACCTGGGGTGGTATCTAAGGACTGAAGTAGCAGGTGGGCTTCTGGCCACATTTCCCCACCTGACCTGCCATTAAATCCAGGGCTATTCTCCTTTGATTTGTTTTGTATCCCAGGATTTTGTCTAATATTTTATTTGTGGCTCTGAGTAAATCAAATCAGTCTCATTTCATGGGATGAAAAAACGGTAGAGATCTCTGCACATTATTTTCCTTAAGTTTGTAAGGGGGAGCTGTGAGATGAAGTGTCACATGGTATGTTGATTTTTTGGTTGGAATTTTCTTCAATTTGGGGGGCAGATTTAGAGTTAAGACTATGAGGATGCAGTTCATGGGGTCAATGTCCAGGGTTAGTTTGTACATCTTGTCCTAGTGGGGACAGGTAGCCAGCTGTCGCTCGTTGAGTGATTTCTGCCTGTGTACATATGCTTATGTCTGCCTCCCTGTCAATCAAGTGTCTTTCCTGGAATCCCTTTCCCTGTTGTCTGTTTGTTCTGCACGAGGCTTACTTCATTTTCCATGTTCTGTAGACTGTACTGACCACCCTCCCAATATCTGTATTTTTTGCTTATTAAATGCTGGTAGTATTTATGTCAATGCCCTCCATTCTTAATGTGTGTGTATATATATATATATCTCCATCCCCCAGCACCTAACATAGGATTTAGCAGAAAACAAAATTCTTAGGTATGTGTCAAATTAAATTATACCAGATTTGTCAAGCAGGATTCCAGACCTCAGTACATTCCTAGTTTAAGACCAGTTAATCTTTGATGAGGATTTGATTGGATTAGATTAATATTATCCTATGCAAATGTATTTCTGTGAAATTTTTATTTTAGGGTGAAATGGTGCAGAAGGGAACTTACACTGAATTTCTGAAATCTGGAGTCGACTTTGGTTCTCTTTTAAAGAAGGAAAATGAGGAAGCCGAGCAGTCTCCAGTTCCAGGGACTCCTACGCTGAGGAATCGCACCTTCTCTGAGTCCTCGGTTTGGTCTCAACAGTCTTCTAGACCGTCTTTGAAAGACGGTGTTGCAGAGGGCCAAGATGTGAGTCGTCTCTCGTTACAACATGTCCTGGTTCTGTTGGCTCTTAGGGGCCTCGTAAATTTTTGGTCGACTGTGCGTATAGCATCTTCTTTTGTCCCACAGTAGATTCTGTGGTTCCAAGGTCTTATTCAGCAGAGTTGGTAGAATTAAAGCAGACCAAAGGTGAGCAAGCCTGGTTGGGGGCTTTCCTTTGGTTTTGGGCTGGAGAGCCTCCTAGGTATCAGTAGGTGGATATGCTGCTAGACATTCCAGAGGCATATGTGGCCGATATTGACCTCAGAATTCTTGACTTTATTATAGGTCACCCCTACTTGCTCTGGTAGTTCCTGCCTCCCCTTTTACATCCACAGGCTTGATTTGAAGAACCCCTTAGGCTGTTTCTGCCATGGCCTGTGTTAAATCAATTACTTTTTCTGATTGTTGTAAGATTCTGACGTTGCATGTGACTGATGGGATTCTTTTTCCCATGGTTCGTGTTAGGCCAGAAATTGTGTATGCAAACACCTAAGAATTTCCAGCATGTGAGATAGACCCTTTAAAGTTAGTTCCTATATTTTCTTTGTATTCTTTAAGTCACATCTTAGTCATCTTTGAATGTCCAGTGGCCAGCATAGAGCCAAGTACATCCTTAGCTCATGTGAATCTATAATGTATTTTTAAGTCCTTCAGGTAGAAATGCACTGAAGCTCCCTTAAAAATAGTTATCCCTTGGTATTGGGAGGAGATCATTTCTGGAAATGCTGGGGATATCAGAACCTGGGGATGTTCAACTCACTTATATAAAATGGCATAGTATTTGCATATAACTTATGCACATCCTCCTGAATACTTCAAATGCATCTAGATTCCTCATAATACCTAATACAATTCGATGCTCTGTCAGTTGTAGTTATGCTATATTTCTTAGGGAATAACGGCAAGGGAAAGTATGTATATGTTCAGTACAGGTGCAGTATTTTCCCCCCAGGCATTTTTAATTTGTGGTTGTGGAACCCATGGTTGCAGAGTTCCAACTGAGTATTACAGGTATTCTTTTGTTATCCAAACCCTCACTGTACAAATCTAGGATCCTGGATGATTCTGACAAGCAGCTTGAGATAACATGCTATTCCTTCTATCCAAACTCTCATTGCCCAAACTCTTTGAACTCAGTTACTGTATTGGGCTAACATTTTGAGTCTCTGCTTTATTTGTGGTTATTGTTGGTGCTGGGGATTGAACCGAAGGCTACTATATTTCCATGGTTGATTGACACAAATAATCTAGAGTGGCCATTATTTCCACATTATTAACTTTTGATTTTGGTATAAGTTTTTCAACATTTACACTCGAACTTGGGTATGTCGGGCATGTGCTGAAAATCATGTTACGCTTCAAGCAAAGCCCCGCCATTCTCTTATTTTTGAGAGACTCCTAGAAGTGAGATGACTAGATCCAGGGTGAATGCCTTTATAGATTGGCTCGCTATTTGCACACCCTTCTCTATGGAAGATATACCATTTTGGACTCCCCCAGCAGCATGTGCCTGTTTTCCTACCCCTCTGCCAGCAGGGGGCACTGTCAACTTCTGAACCGGTCAGGTGTGCTAGCTTGTGCACTACTTTGTCTCTTAATTGCCCTTTTTCCTTCATAGACAGAGAACGCACAGGCAGTGCAGCCAGAGGAAAGCCGTTCTGAGGGAAAGATTGGCTTTAAGGCCTATAAGAATTACTTCACAGCTGGGGCATCCTGGTTTATCATCATCTTCCTCATTCTGCTGAACATGGCAGCTCAGGTACGGAACGGCAGAGTGATCTCCACGGATCTATGTTTGCACTGTGATTGCTGCTCCTTGTAGTTCCCTTGGGGTTTGCACGGAAGTGCTGCCTTTGGGGACCAGTAGGAGTGGTGCTAACTGGGGTTGTGTCCATTACAAAGAGCTTCTGTCGGAAAAGGGCATCTTCTAAAGACTCTAAGATGACACGTGCATTGGCTTGACCTGCTGTTGTCTAGGAAGTAGGGCTCGCTTGGCACAGACCTGGGCCAGAAGAACCATCTCTGTCCTCTGGAACCTTCCTTTAGATTATGCTTTGTGGGGATTTAAAGTTTCGAGTTGGTAAGTCATGCCAATGCTGGGTTTTTATTTTTTTCTCCTCCAGGTTTCTTATGTCCTTCAGGACTGGTGGCTTTCCTACTGGTGAGTTATTTCTGGTCTCATGTGAAGGGCTATATAATCAATACCAAGTCTCACTTCTCCAGAGTTCAGGGAGAGGTGGAGTTTGTTGAGCCTTCTCTCCTAATCCTCGCATAGTTACCTGAAGAAAAATTAAAGTTCTTGCTGGTGGAGTGTGACCCATAATGGTCTCTACCCACGTCTGATTCTCAGCAGCATGTTGAGAACTAAAAGTCATGATTCAAATTGAATTTTTATAAGGTGGATATACAAAGCACTGTGTGAGACAGAGATCGTTTTCTAGCATAAAACATTCCTTCCAAATTGAGGTCCATTTTTAGATGTTTATCTAATTTCCATCTATAGCTTAATATTTCCTTTTTTCCCCTGTTCCATAGGGCAAACGAACAAAGTATGCTGAATGTCACTGTCAATGGGGAAGGAAATGTAACCGAGAAGCTAGATCTTAACTGGTACTTAGGAATTTATGCAGGTAAAGTTTAATCATTTGGTCTATTATATGAGAGCCAGAGATGCTTACAATGAGCCAGTGTGGGTAACTAGGGCTTCTAGGAGTAATTCAGTAGTGTCTTAACAGATTAGGAGTCTGAGTCGCATTTACTCTCTGAATTAATTAGAATAATTATTTTTAAAATCTACTAGAAGAAAGAGGCTGAATGAAGACTCTTAATTTGCTCTGTACTGGATTTTGAAAGTTAAACTAGGATTGAGCATTCAGAAAATCAGCCACTGGAAATATGTGGCTATTGTCTATTCTAATAGGTTGCTTTAGCTAAATCTTATATCATTATATGGATGGGCAAGGGGATTAGAAACGGATCCCCACCCTGTGGTTCGGATTGTTCCAATTCTGTCTGAATAAACCCTGGCTTTTATTGAACTTGGATGAAATCCTCTGGCAGCAAGGACCCCCAAATAAAAGCATTATTCCCTCACAGGTATGCAAAGCTTCCTCCACAGTACTGCTCATCTCTCGGGCTTCACTAATTACTTAAGAGGGAAGCTAAGCAGGGAGAGACCCAGTGTCTGGGAATTAGGCATCCTTCTCTTCTTACCTCGCAATCACAATGTTATCGTGTCCCCGACTGTGTGATTAATTTAACATTTGGCTTGCCAGACTAATATTAACGCCTTGCGCTGTTTTCACAAGAGTGCTTAGAATATATGTAGCCTTGCATGCTTTTTAAAGGAAATCCTCATCTAAAATTTTAAATATTTCTACAGAAAATGCTTGTACAAGCTTTCCTCAGAGTTGAGTTTATCTCTGTAAGAAGCTGCTCCCTGAAATTTGGTACTCATTTTGTTGATCTCTTGCTAAGAAATCTAAAGCCATTAGCTGTTTACCATCTGAATCGGTGGGGGCTGGGAGACCTGGAGGAGAAAGGAGACTGGTTCCGTTATTTATTCAAGTAGAATGTGGGGCAAAGGCAAATAAATGCCTGGTGGTGAAGTTTGGGTATTTGTGCAGCTTTTGGTGGTTCAATAATGTGAGGTGTCGTTAGAAGGGAAAATATTTATTACAGAAGTTATCTCCACTGTATGTAGTAGCATTGTGCATTAAGCAGGGGAATAGGGCTTGATGCTCAGGGGTAGTGTTTACCTAGCATTCCTGAGGCCTTGGGTTCAAAACCCAGCAGGGCAAAGAAAAGCAGGTGGAGGGAGGTATTAGGAAAACTCTTTATGCGACTACAGGCATACTGAATCTTCATGCATGTCTTATTATAAATATTTTGTATTTATATGAAACACTGGGGGATTAGTTGCTTATTTAGATTAATTATCTTTTGTTAAAATGTAATTTCTATTTTCTTGCAATTCAGTTACTTAAGAGTTTTTCCATGTGCAACTTAATGTGGTATTTTCAAATTCTTTAAAGCTACTTGGGCATTTTCTACAAGGAAAAGGTAAATCATTTCTCCTGTTCCCTGTTAATATGGAGAAGGCAAGGTTGCCTACTTTTTAAGATTATTTTTCTTAATTCTGAGTTCTAACAGAACTTGTAATTGAATTAGATAAGCCTAGAATGAAATTATAGTTTGCACTTCTCTTTTTCCCCATGTAGTTTCCATTCAATAAGAAGAAGTGAACCCCTTCAATTCTTTTTTGTCAGTGCATCTTGTAAATACATTATATTTTTGTAAAAATCCAGATGCTTTTTGGAATGGATTACATACTATCCTTATAGATCACCTGATCTTCTTTAGCATTATGGAAGAAAATGCAAGGATCCTGTGTTCTCTGAGTCATGTTTCTTTATTTCAGGTTTAACTGTATCCACCGTCCTTTTTGGCATAGCAAGATCTCTGTTGGTATTCTACGTCCTCGTTAATTCTTCGCAAACTTTGCACAACAAAATGTTTGAGTCAATCCTGAAAGCTCCGGTATTGTTCTTTGATAGAAATCCAATAGGTAAGTCAGATACCACATTGCTCAGTGAATACGTCCTGTTAACACATTGACGATCTGGTGACATTTCAGTCTCTGAAAGTGGAGGCAATCCTGGAAGAAAATAACTGTGCCTGTTGATTCGTTTTCAGCCTCACTGATATCCCACCACAGAAAATAATATCAGGACCATACAGTCTTTTATTTTAAGTTGTATGTGTGTGGAACAATGAATGAATGTTTACTTTGCAGAATGTTTTAGGAATAAGTTTGTCATGTGGCATACGTGCAAATGTGTTTAAATGGAGTTGGAAAGTTGCTAAAACATTGACTGTGGACATGCCTTGGCCTCAGCCCCCCTTGGGGAAGATTGTCTCTGGAGGAACACCCTGAATGCGAGACTGCGTGCCTCTTCCTTAGGAGGCTTGTCCATTTCTGGAACCCCCGGGCTCTATAGACCCTGATGATGAGGTTTACCCAAAGTAGTAATGAGTTAACTAAAACCCAAGATTGCTGGATGTGGTGGTACCCTCCTATAATCCCAGCAGCTAGGGAGGCTGAGGCAGAAGGATCATCAGTTCAAAGCCAGCCTCAGCAAGGTCTTTAGCAACTTAGTGAGACCCTCAAAATAAAAAATAAAAAAGGCCTTGGGATGTGGCTCAGTAGTTAAGTGCCCTTGGGTTTGATTCCCAGTACTAAAACAAAAACAAAAACACCCCAAGATTGGTAAAATGTTAACAGCCCTCAGTCAAAGCTTTTAATTCTGTATATTAAAAAAAAAAAAAAACAACCTTCCTTTCCTTTGTTAGATGTTGCTGTTGCCGTCACCTGTGACTATTTGTGGTTTTGAAATCACTTTGGTTGCACAATGGGGATTTGTGGTACCTGCCGTGGAGATCCTCAGTAGTTAGTTTTTCCACATTAGTGTACCTGGTAGTTTCCAAGTGGTAAATGTCTCTGCCCTGTGACCCTGCATTGCTCCGACCCAGGTGCCTTGCTTCTGAAGTAGCCTCCTTGACCCAGGTTTCTGGGTTAGTCATGGCCATATATCCCCACATTGGCTAGTTGGGTGCACTTGTGGTGAGGCCCACAATGGCTTTGTTTATGCAGATGACAGTTGCCAGGGAGTAGGTCTGGAGGGAGCACAGGAGAAGTTTTGGAATGGCCATTGACAGCTGAGTGACTAAGACCAAATCACATAGTTCCTGTTGTACAGAAAATCTCAAAGCAGGGTGTAGTGGGTGAAAGTGTGGCTCCAGGAGCCAACTGTCTGGATTCAATCTTGGTACTAGTTTCTAATCATAATAGCTGGTTATAGTTACATTGATACTCACAAGCTAGTTACTTAATCTCTCTGCATCTCTTGTGTTCCCATCTGTGAAATTGGGTTAGTATTCATACCAACCTTACTGAAATCCTGTGAGAATTCAGCAGGCTGATCCATCCCCAGTGTTTGAAGCCAAAACGCACCCCATGGTGGCCAGTGAATGCTGGCAACAGTGACAGCGTCCTGGACTTCAGGTTCCTTTCCTGTGGGATGGAGATGCCAGTTCCTGCCCTTTCTGTTTTATGCTGTATTGTAAGGATGAAATAAGAAAGCATCTTGTGTAGATTTATTCAGAAAATATTGTTTAATCCAGGCACTGTGTGAAGTGCAAAGAATTGTGAATGCAGAGGCCACACAAATAACATGGTGCGGTTGTGGCTGTCATTAGAAAGTGACTGGCGGCTTCTGGACGGTAGGCCCTTATGGGTGCTCCACGTTCCCACTTAACTTGAAAACTGCAGACTTAGAGCCTTCAGGGTCACCGCCTGTTGTTTTCATGAATACACCTGATTGCAGTTAAGGAGGCCCTTCATGTTCAAGACCCATAGACTTCTCCTCATGATGATTTCTTCATTAATCAGGGATTTGGGGCCTAGCTGACCAGCTGAGTGACTGAATCTTGGAGGTCACTAATCTTACAATAGCAGCTCATAAGCATTCATCTTCTCCCTCCCATACCTATGAGCAGGATTTTATCCCTTCAGTGAAATAGGAGCCCAGATAAATACTCTGAAGATATGCCTGGTTTGCCCAAAATGTTTGGAAGTCATATATTATTTACTTTTCAAGTGATGGATTTAAAACAAAAATTTAAAGGCTTGTTTAGATTTAAATTTTTATTTAGATAATTTTTTTGCATTTTGTACAATGGTGAAAGATATACCACAGCTATCAATTATGCCCCATAGTTTATGTTGCCTATTTATGATCTGTAATGGTTATATAACAATATATTAAAATAATTGCTCTGTAAGGTAGCAAGGCAGGCATGTCCTCTTTCTTCAGTGCTATTCAATGTATATGCTAAATGTACAGACTCCTTCCCCCAAACCCACCCAGAATGTCATGCCTCCTGAATTACAGGAGTGTATTTTATGAGAAGGTGAGGAAGGAAGTATACTTTTTTTTTGTACGTTTGGTTCTGGGGATCGAACCCAGGACCTTGTGCATGCAAGGCAAGCACTCTACCAACTGAGCTATATCCTCAGCCCAGAAGCATACCTTTTTACTTCTTGATATTTAGTTCTTTAGAGCATGCTCAGTAAGAGTCTTGTATGAACTCAGAGCAGCAAGGACTTCTACCAGCAGGTAATGTCCAATAAGCTAGACAGAGGAGGGAGACTGGGGAAGAAACTCTCCATCCTGGGGTTGCTACATCCCAGCGTGCACCTGAGATCTGGCCAGAATCTCCTTTCATTTCCATCTGTACTTTCCACCAGGGACCCTGCCCTGGTAGGTACAAGTGTCTTCTTTATTGGTTCATGAGCGCTCCAGCCTGGATGTGCTATTTCTTTTAGCACACTTCCTCCCCAGACCCTCATTCCTGTTGCTAATCATCAGGGGACTCAAACCTTTATACTTAACCCCCACTTTCTCGGAAGGTGCTAGAAATAGTGACTGCCAGGCCAACATCCCAAGTTCACTTACTTGGGTTTATGGAGAAGAGCAAGGCAAACCTGGACACACATGTTTCTTTTCCATCATGAAGTTCTGACCACACTTCCCCATTCCAGATGGTCGGCTACCAACCAGGGCACCCCTCTCCAGTCATCAGACGTTAGGTTACTACTCTCTGTTTTGAACCCAGGCATTGGTGCATGATGATTTATCAGGTCCTAATTTGTGTAATATGATTCCTTACTGTCTTACACGTCTTTGATAACCTGGTAAATCTTAAGCCATTGGGGTAAAATTTGAACCAAAGCAGTGTATGACCTTCAAATGGTCAGAGCCAGATTTTTTCCTCCACTTCTCTTCTGTTTCCTGTCTTCCTTCTCACTCATCTCGATTTTTATCCACTCCTCCTGGATGTATCTTGACAATGGTATCATGTCTGTTAAAGACCCTCACATTTTCTGCCGTGCCCAGGCTTCCTCCGCATTTCGATGGTGACTTGAATTGAATAGTGCATTTGCAGATGTCATCTGCCACCTCTGCCACTCCCCCCTCGAAATTTGTGTTCAATCCTAGCCCCAGTCCATTTTCATCAGATTTTACTAACCGGCTCATGCCAATCAAACAGTAAGTCATTCAGAAATTAAGAGCCAGTTTCTCTTTTAAATGTAAATCAGGTTTTCCTTACTGGGACAGAATCTATGCAGCTTTTGACATCTGGCACAAGAGGGCAGCATGATCTGCAGGATTTCAGATAGAGTGTGTGAAAGCAGACATAGCAAAATGCGGTTTGATTTTAAAGCTATCTTGGAAATTCCATTTTTGTAGCTTAGGTCTTTGGTACCTTGATATGTGTTGACAGGGAATTTTAAAAGGATCTTCAGTGTATATTTGGAACATTAAAACTGCATTAAAGAAATATAAACAACATTGTCCGGAAATACCTACCATTTCAAACGAAGGATGCAGATTTCCCAATTAACACTCTCTGGACTAGAAATTGGAATAGGCAGCCACTGACTTCTCATCTGGATATATTTGAATTCCTAAAGGGTACATACTGGTGCTCACACAACCTGCTTCTTTCTTCTTCTGAAACATAAGTTTAGGGAGAAAAGCAAACAGTTTCTTGAGTTTTCCTTGAGTCACGTGAAACGTTTCCTTCTGACGGGCCCCTCCAATCTCTCCCTTATTTTGGAAACCATATGAGTGGCTAACTGTCCTGTCGTCCCTTTCCTAACTATGGTGACATAGTGTGTGGCTGAGTGCATCGACTCTAGTAGATTCCAGATAAATATTTATTTGCTTTCAATTTGTTATTTTGGCTTTAGGAAACTGAGCTACTGATGTTGGTAGATGTATTAGTTTATTCTCTCAGGGAAGTACAAAGTTAGTCCTGGATTACAGCCGGTGTGTTCATCACACAGTGGATTTTTCTACAGTGTTGTGTGTGTGTGCTCCCTTATGCATTTTACAGGGTTAAAAAAATATTTTTTTTTCTTTATGGATGAAGTTAAAACTAAAACCTTAGAAAAAGAAACACGCTGACATCTCTGCTGGTTTTTTAATCTTCTGGTGGAAGGTGCTTGTGGTCACTGAGGTGTGGGGCATGAACGGTACTCTGGATTTGAAGACCCTCTTCTATCCTCCCTAATCAAAAATCTAGAGTTGTGCCATTGTTTAAGATTTCCAGCTTGATCAGCTGGGAAGTGAGGCTCTGTAGATCACTCCACAAACATATCAGATGTTCTGAATGAGGATGTGTGTTTTAGAGGGGCTGGGGCAGGAGGGTGGAAGTGGTGGGAACGTGGCTGTTTCCCCAACCTGGAAGGGGACCCCTCACTTCCACTGCAGGCTGCTGGATAGCTCGTAGAGAAGTGAAGAGTGAACGAAAGCAACAGGACGAGCTTTTTGTACTATCAGAGAGGCTGTGTTGCTATACTGCTTATAAAATCAATTGTCAACCTAGGGCTTCCTTGCCAGGAGGAAAAAAAAGAGTCATCAATAGGGAAGGGACATAATTGCGGGGATGCCTGTCTGTCTGTTTATTCAGTTCAAATGACCACTGGAGTTAGTGCTAAATGCATATTTTAACACGTATAATATTTCAGCACTGTCAAAATTACCCTGACAATAACAGGCCTGTTAAATTATAGCTCTATAAGTTTGGAGGGAAAATGGCAGTGCTTAGCATGCGTTAATCTGTGCCTGTTCACACAAGCGCGGCTGCGGAGCAGGTAACGTGTTTAAACAAGAAATACTGGTCTTAAAACCTCTGATTTATGGTAGGTGTTGTTTTGACACAGCATCATCCAGACGATTTACAAGGCAGGGCTTCGTGTTAGAATCTCTCCCGTGTCGTCATTCTTCACGACATAAATATTCAGCAGTGATGCCGGAAAATTGGTAATATGCCCATTCATGCCAAATCACTCGCCGTGTTTCCTTTCAAGTGAGATCTGTTGTGGATATGGTGAAAAGAAACTATGTTTTTTTTTTTTTCTTTTCTTTTCCCCTTCCTTGAGAGCAGATGAGCTGTAAGAAATTGAGAATAAGAATAACAACTGTCCTGACAGCCTGCGTGTTTTATTCTGGCTCCAGTCCTACTGGCTTCCCCCACTCCCTCGCTTGGTGCTCTTTGTAAAGTGCATATTTATATGTACATTAGTTGGTTTAAGAGGCTCTTTCTGTTCAAAGGAAGAAGTTAGTCATCATCAGAAAAGCTTTGTGGCAGAACAAAAACACACATTTCCCCTTTCATTTTTCCTTGTTAATAATAACAAATGCAAGTCACTATAAAGGGAGCTACACAAAAGATTGCATCAATCATAATGGTTCTCAATAGCCACATAAATATTATTTTTTCAGGTTTGAATGAAACAGCTAATGGTTTGAAGTAGGTGTGGTAATTAAATCCTGTCTAGTTGTCACACATTAAAAATAATGTTTTTTCACATAACAATGGTTATATGTACTTAAACTCTTATCAGGGGTGATATTAAGTGATATTTTATGGGAGTTGCTCATTTACTGCTAATAGTAAGATAAAAAGCCTTTGTTAAAAGTTTAAATAGTTACATAGTTACATGTATTTGATTGCTATTGTTATTTTGTCAATAATCTCTATAAATGTGATTATTATTGCACTTGTTGGCAGCTGGTGAATACTGCACTGTTTTAGTGTACATTTTAAAGCTTCTAGAATGTTCTGATCGTGCTTTCTTCATGTTTCTTCTCCGTAATACATTATACATGGATATGCTGGCAACTTAGTAACAGGAAGCAGCACTGGGTTTGTGTTTATCCCATTAAAAATGTTAAAAAGATAAAGAGTTAGGAAACTGGCATCTCCTTCAAGGTGGAGATCATGTAATATTTCAGGAAATTTTAAGGTTCACATTTTGCTTTATGGTTTTGTTTTATTTTCTAATAGTTCGTAGAATATATTAAATGATACATCTGTCTAAGATTTCATTCCCATACCCTTTATTACAAATATTATTTATTTTGCCATAAGAAACTGGAAAAAACAAAATTGAGACAGTGACATTGTATTAAGTATATAGTTGAAAATATTTTATCAAACTTTGATAGTGTTTCTCAAAATTTTGATTACATTACCATGTTAGGAAGTAGGTATGTCCTGCCTGAATCTTGTATTAACCTGATGGTTCCCGCCCTCTCAATCTAAGTCCTCCACTTCACTCTAACATTGCAGCTGTGATGTTGCCACCCACTGGCTCTGAGGTTCTGTTGGTTGGTGTCTGCTTGTCTTGGCTGTTAACTAAATTACGGTCGGGCAGGCCTTGGTGTCCCTGTGTCTGGTGGTGGAGGCTGAGGACCTGGTAGCCATTAGGTGGTGTTATTTCGAAGTTTCTCCCCTACCCCTAGTTCAAGATTTCTATTCTTTGTGACCCTCAGAAATGCTCTGGGGTAACTTTATGAAGCAGTTCTTTGCTTTTGTGCAACCATTTCAAGAGAAAATGAAGTATATTTCTGGACCACCTTCAACATGTATAAATTTTATTGATAAGTATACCACTGAGAATGTGATAGGACTAAGCATAGTGTTCTCATGGGATGTGGAAGTTGGTGGGGATTTGCTAGGTTTAAATTCCATTGTTTTGCTATAAGGGTTAAGTGATTCTCATCCAAGATCTGACCTTGAAGCTCTCGGAGTGACATCATGGATAGAGCTTTAACTTCCATTTGTAACTGGAGTTTTCATATCCTAATGTTTCATCCTTGTCCCCTTTATTATAAACTTTTATTTTACTGTAAAAACAATGGGGAAAAGAAATCTGAGTATTTATGACTTTGAGTCTGTGACATTTTGTTTCCCATAAACTTTACAATTTTTGTTCTGATCCAAGTTTTGATAGTAGTCTATCAGAATTACAGTTATACAATGATGCAGGTAAGTATGTATGTGCTGCTGGTGGCTTCCTTGGCCTCGTGCCCCCTGCAGTCTTGGAGCTTGTCTGTTGTATTGCTGAGTCTCTGGAACCCAGGATTGGACATATTGTAGCTGATGAGTAAATATTGTTGGTGGAATGGAACTAGGAAGTTTCCAAGGGTATATTTACATCTCTCCCAGCCACACCCACAAAGAACAACAAAACTTTACAGTCTTTAAATAAAATTCAAGCCTTGTTGTCTTATAGTTGGTGTTTATGTTAGATCGAACTCTTCCCTATCATTGCTTTTCAAAAGTACAATTTATAATCGAGTATTTCTGGTAGACGTAGTTTCCAGTATGTGATGGCACAGAACATTTGCTGGTTCTTAGGGTGCTGTACTTCACCAGAGTAGACTCCACATGGATACAGTTTCTCCTGTTTACCAGTCAAGGAGATGAGCCTGTCAAATGCCCAATAAATTTCCCTGGGCTTCCGATGCTCACTGGAGAGGACCTTCAGCACTGCTGTGAGTTAACAGATTCGGGTATCATAGTTTCGCCATATAAACCGTGTGTTCCTGAGGAGTAGAGAGGCGCAATTCTCCATTTTGAAGCTGTGATTGGTGGGGAGTTGGAGGTAAGTTGAGATGTCAAACTGCTCCAGTTCGGATAGGGACATAGCTCTGTGATTGCTAAGCCAGCTGTCACTTCTGTGGTTTCTCACAGGTGGACTTTTTTTTTTTTTTTTTTTTAACCTGG
>NW_025999932.1:14732703-14772184 GCF_001458135.2 Marmota marmota marmota
TTTTTTTTTTTTTTTTTTTTGCTAGGAGGCATTTGTTGGTCATCCGGTTGTCCCCTGTGATCTGAGACTTGTCACAGAAAGTCCTGTCTGCAAAGGCATTTGCAAACTTAAAGCACAGGCAACAGATTATTTCTAAAATATCACCCTGTTCCATTGTTCTGTGACTCTATACGGAAAAGGCATTGGTTAAAACTTCAGTACACACACACTTACAAACGCAGTCCAGTCGTATGTGTCTTCTTTCTAATCTATCACATAAGTGACCGACCTTGATTTCATAAAATTTCCAAAAACCGTTCTTCTGGTACTTCAAGGCAAATTTGTTTTCAAACTGAAATCACACCAGTGGGAGTGTGAGAGGAGTTTAAGGAAAACAGAAGTCAGTGATTCTTAAGACCACAGTCTCTAAGCTTACAGAAAACCCAGCACAGTATTCAACCAGATTCTTCACTGCATCCAGACGCTTTCATGGGGGAACATCTGGATGCTGCAGCTCATCTCAGGAAACTGGCAGGAGCTTCCATCTTCACCTTTTCTTTTGTTTTTTAATGATTTAAAAATACTTTTCTTTTTGATACTAGGGCTTGAACCTAGAGGCACGTTACTACTGAGGTGCATCCTCATCCCTTTTTTTATTTTGAGATAAGTCTTGCGGAGCTATAGAGGCTGGCCTCAAACTTGGTATCCTCCATCCTCAGCCTCCCAGGTCACTGGGATTATAGTCATGCACCACTACACTCAGCCCAGTGTCACGTTTTCTGAGGACCTACATGCACTTTGGGCTTCTAGAAGTCTTGAAAGGCTATAGAACACAAGCAACAATGTTTTCTCTATAAGTAAGTAATGTTATGGTAACATTGACCAGGTTCCATTGAGTATTCTCATTCTTGGTAACTAGGATTAATTTTTGAGAGATTTACTCATCATTTAAGTAAAAGCCCTTCAATATTTGGAATAAGCTTCAAAGTACATTTTGAGTGGAAGTTTATCAAAATATTTTGGTTGTATGTTTTAGGTATCACAAAATAAAGTTCTCTGTTATGGAAGTACTTTCCTTGCATTTCTTTTCCCTATTTGCATTCTAATAGATTGTATCACTTGGTGACTGTTTCAACCTCTTGAACACCTGGATAGTCTGTTTTAAACTTGTTCTGGTGTTTAGAAATCTTTAGCCAGACATTATTCCAAATGCAGTCACACTCATCACTGTAGGGAAATCCTGCCTGCTGGTCTGCTATTGGTAAAGTGGTGCCTGGTGTAGCTTGTTGTGAGCACAGCCTTGGAAATCTGTATATCTGCCCTGGTGGATTTGCAGCCCGAGTGCTTGATTTTGGGATGTTAAGTCCATAGTTAGTAAATGACCTCTCTCTGAACTTCAAGTGCAAGCTTATAGAAGAGTTCTTTTGATTCAGTGATTGGTCTCCTTTCCCATGGGGTTTGGTTGAAGCATACAATAGAGTATAGATTTTGAGGGTGTGGTAAGTACCACAGTGTACCCAGTTCTTTTTGTTCTACACAAAGATATTTGCAAATATACCACAGTGTAAGCTGATTCGTCCTTAGATCTATTTCTCACACATATATAATTCCACATACAGGGATTAGGAGCAGTGCTTTATAACATAGTTAGCACCATGGATTAATTTTGTTGTTGTTGCCTTTCAATACTCTAAAAAGGAAATAGTTGCTTTCTCATAAGTAGTCATTGTTTTAAAATTAAAAAAAAAATTTCTCACCTATAGGCATCAGAATGGCCTGGGTTCATAAAATTTATTCCCTTTGAAGGAACTATTAAGTTATCTTCTTTTTCTCTTTGGAGAATCAAATGATAGTGATAGCTTAAAAATATATCTCATGTTAACAAATCTTCTCTATGTTCTCCTTATTACTTAGCATAAAAGTGAAAGGAAAGTCAAGTAGGATTCAAAGGGCTGTATTGTAGATAGAAGTGTTCTTTATTATTGTTGTGAATTTTTGCTTTATTTTTGTACTGGAGATTGAACCCAAGGGTGCTTTAGCACTGAGCCACATCCTCATCTCCACGTTTTATTTATATATATATATATATATTTAAAATTTGAACCCAAGGGTGCCTTAGCACTGAGCCACATCCTCATCTCCACCATATATATATATATATATATATATATATATAAGTTTGTCTATGGACCTTTATTTTATTTATTTTCATGTGGTGCTGAGAATCGAACCCAGTGCCTCACACATGCTAGGCAAGTCCTCTACCACTGAGCTACAATCTCAGCCCGCTAGCCCTTTATTGTTGTGAGGCAGGATCTTACTAAGTTGCTGAGGGCCTGGCTAAACTGCTGAGGCTGTCCTGGAACTTGTGATCCTCCTGCCTCAGCCTCCTGAGCTGCTGGGATCACAGGTGTGCACCACCAACTTTTAAAAGTTGGTCTGAACACAGTCCTGTAAATGAAGGGAAAATTCACACATATTTCAGGATGATGAAAATTTACTGGAGAATTGTTCTTCCTTGACTTCGAGATTGGCTAAATAGTTGTTGATGTAAAGAGCCAGAGTAATAAAAGGCAACACCTGTGTGATCCAGACAGACACAGGTTATTGCACAATCATGAGCTGCTGCTCATTAAGGAATTGTCTTTAGACCACGTGAGGGACTTAGCTCATGCTCTAGAGAATTTCAAAAATTGCGTGGAGGAACTTTTAATTCCCCAGGATATCACATTTTCTAACCATTCCTCCTTCACACACCATGGTAGAGTTTAAAGCTGAATTGACTTTGCCTTTCCCCTGCCTCTTTATCATGGTGACTGAGCATTCTAGATGAGATCAGGGTTTGAAATTTTACATTGCAAAAGGAGTACCTTGTAATTTTTGGATAAACTTTGTATTATTTTTTCCCCCTAATGTTTGATTGGATGTCAGATGAGAGAGAGCCTTGGTTGTCATTTATGATCTTGATTGAAACAATTATCTGAAGAAGTATTGATGTGTGATGTGTGTGTGTGTGTGTGAGAGAGAGAGAGAGAGAGAGAGAGACTGACTTCTTTTTAGAGTGTCAGACCACAATATGTTTTGTATTATTGCTTTCCATCAAAGAAGTGTGGAATTGAAAGTTTGTAAATTAGCCAGCAATAAGGTGACCTTTGACTTCACCCACCAGCAGATGGGATGGTTTTTCTTTATGTCCTAATGGTGGTTTTGAACCGCCCTGTAGTTTGGGATCCTGGGTACTTTGTGGTGAAGAACATGACTTTGGAATTGGCCTGCCTCATTGTGAATCCCTGACAGCCTGCACAGCCTTGCCAAGTTGCTTTCAACCTTATCTGTGCCATGAGATGAGAATTAAGAGAACTTACATACACACACAGTTTAAGACAATGCAAGGCACATACCTAACATTGATATCTCATGTTTAAGGTGATGAAATTTTAGGTTCATGTAAATTTATAAATTCCAAATTAATATGCTAGTTTTGATAAGAGTTGGGGAGGGGGGTGTGTGTGTTTTCCTAGTCTTCAGGAAAAATAGAGAATGATCAAAACTAACAAGCCACCAAATAAAATCTATAGTATATTTGGTTTTTTATTTTTTTCTTTGCTTGTTTTGTTTTTGTTTTCAATGGGGCTTAGCTTCATTCCAGAGTTCATTTTAAATTTAATTTGGTTTTACAATGAGAGCTCAATTTTGCATGTAAGTACCAAACATCTGGTTTACTTTTTGTTTGAAAATGATACGGCTGAAGTTCAGTACAGAAGTCTATTGTGTAATTAAGGAAAGACAGTTTGAAATTCTATAAATTAAGTTCTATTTAAATGGAATGTTGGAGTCATTCCAGGGAAACGAACATCCTTCCTAGGAGGAGGAGAAACTTTTAAAAAAAAGTTTTAAAAAATTAAAAAAATTTTTTTTTAAAAATTTTATTCTATTTTTTAAAAAAATCCGATAACGGGTCAGCTGTAGAGACTTCCACGTGTTCACGTGTTCACCTTTTTCAAAAAGCGTGAAAAATGGCAAATTTCACGTCGAAAGTGAAAGTTGACCGAAGGCAGTATTAGATTGTTGACCCTTCCAATTTTAATCATGGGATGTTTTTAGAGACATTCTGTAGTGTATTCACTCCACAATTCTGGGCAGTCCTTCTGCATTTCTCAGATGGCCATCCTGATACTTCATGTGCAAAAATATGGCTCAAGTGGCCGGGGAGGAAGATTACGTTTTTCAAACATTTAAAGGAATAATAAATCAAACAGGATGAATGAAACTCTTTCTAGGTGTATTACCCCATTAGCCTTAAAAAACCAACAATTTAAATGCTGTAAATTACTGACTGGTTATAATAGCCTGGGGATATGTCAAGGCCTATAGTTTTGGGTGGAGAGACCTCAATGAAGAGACTGCTTGCTGATTTACCAGCAGTCTTTACGTAGGGAGCCCCTAACTCGTCCTGAATCTTGGGATTCAACTTCAGTAATGTCAGAGGGGCCTTCTACTCTGAAATTTAATGATTATCATTTTTGTGGAGCTTATTTAGAAATAGTTTAATAAAAGCCTAAGAAAACCAGAAGTAGGCTGTTTGAAAGAATGTCAGGATTTTGATATTTGTTTCCCCACCCTCTCTAATGTCTTGGGGTCTGTTCTGAGACAGAGATTTCGTCTCTTGGCAGTTCATAATCTAGTTCTCCATCACATGGAAGCTCAGCCACAAGCATGATGGATTTGGACGGTTTCCCTGTGTCTTGACACTCTGGAGCAACCACATTAATTTATTTGACAATTTAAACTTATCTGAATTCTGTCAATTCATTGTCTCATTTCATCTGCCGTAGCAACAAAGCAGCAAGCATCCTGCCCTCATCTCTGTGCCTCTGAGCATAGTGGAGCCATGCTCTTCTCTGTCTTCTTTAGGTCCTCTGGCTGTTGTCCGGGCTGGTTTGAGTGAGATACAATGCCTGTAATTGAAAATTTAAAGAACAAGATTGCTGAAAATCATCAAGTCAGAGTGCAGATTATAACTCAGCATTTATTAAGCATCTCCATATGCCAGTGTGCTGGGAATCTTGCATAAGGCAACCAGATACTGTATTCCAAATTCTCTACGGTCATTTTCTGAAGACATGCCATACATTCTTACGCTATTGTGATATTTTGCACTAAATAACACTTCACCTCTTCAGGTAAAGCTTAAATTTGTTTAGTGTAGTGTTTTTTGTTTTTTTTTTTTTAATGATGGTGGATATCACATTAATCAGAAATATTTTCAAGAATTTAGAAAGCTTCCATGACCTCGACAGTTTACACATTCACAGGTGTTGTAGTGTGGCCCTAATGGTTGTATATCTGAATGCTGAATATGTGTGTGTGTGTGTGTGTGTCTGTCTGTCTGTCTGTCGAAGTACAAATTCTAACTTGTGGAAGTGAGAGAAAATGTTTCTATTTTTCTGGTCTACGCTTTCCTCATTACGTTCATTCAGGTTTTACATGAAATTTCTTGTTTTATCAATTTTCAGAAGGATTCAGTATTTGAAAATGAGTTGGTTCCAAAGTGGGAGGAAAACACCCACATCTTTGTAGGAAAGCCTCCCGTTTCTGACAGCCGATGATCACTTGGCCTCTTCTCTTGGCCCTTTGCTGCCTAGAGACTTTCATGTATGCATTGTCATGACTTATTAAAGTTTTTGTGATTTTTATGACTGATAATTTATTAGGAAAATATTGGCTCTGCAATTTATAGTATTTAATATTATTGGAGATAATGTGGAATAGTTAGCTTTAGTCAGTCACGTCCTTCCTGGGAGTGAAAATAATGCAGCACTTGAAATGAACTCTGTGTGTACGTGTGTGTGTGTGTGTACACATACATATATATGGAAAGGGAGTCTGAGATTTCTCAAGTCCTATCAAATTGAAAGTGCTGTTAACTCTTCCAAGATGTCTGTTGACATAGTCCTGAACTCTGCGTATGTCATCCTTTCTATACACATGCCTATGATAAGTTTAATTTACATATTAGATCCAATAAGAGATTAACAACAACTCATAATGAAATAAAAATGAAAACATCCAGTAATAAAAAGATATTTAAATCTTTTGAATTATTTTGACTATCCTCAAAAAATTTTTTCATTTAATTATAAATTCATCTAGAACTCTTTATGCAGGCTATTTTGGAAAGTCAGTTTTTTTTTTTTTTGTAGGATTCATGCTGTTAGACTTTGAGAGAATGCTACAGTCAGAGAGCTTAGTAATGGAAGTCATCAGCTTGGAGACCTCAAAAGGTTCCTGTTGGCTGAAACACAGCCTGGAGGCTTCTATCATTGTAGCAATCCCATCCAGCTGCTCTCTAGGTCTAAGAAATTCAGAGACTGGTTGAATTTCTCCTGTTAGTGTAGTCGAGAAAATCCTTGTTACGAGTGTTGGTAGTTCATTGTCAAACTTGCCTGGACCTAGAGCTTATGGATGGCAGCCTAGAGTCACAGTGTAATAATCCAGAGAAGTCCCACTGGATGTTTTAGCCAGAGTATTGAACTATCTTCACTGTAGAAGTTTAAGAAAGGAACTGTTTCCTAAGATCAGCGGCTAAATTGAGGTAACAGAAATAAAAGAGAGTACTGTGAATTGGGTTTTTTTCAAGATTCTTTTCTAACGGGTCCCTTCTTGCAGGAGCTTGCTGACATTCAACAAGATGACTTTCATCTTCACGGGAGCGATTCACTACTTGAAGTCTTCCCTGTTTTATATGTGTATTTAGTAGGCTTTGGTTCAGCTTCCAGCTGCTTGTCCTCTTCTAGTTACAAATTATGGTGACAGGAAAGACAGAGATTCTTTCATTATCCATCTTACTGCTTGTACCTTAATTATTTTGCAATACAGTTGCCCCTTTTTAGACCTAGGGCATATGTCTAAGACTTCAGTAAACTCCTGGAACTGCACATACACACTGTTTTTTCCTGTGTGTGTGTATATATATATATATATCTACAATAATTTTAGGTACAGTTAGAAATTAACAACAATAACTAATAAGTTTATAGTATTAATGATGACAACATGTTGTAATAAAAACTTTTGAATTCCTTATTTCCAGAATTTTCCATTCATATTTTTAGTCCATGATTGATTGTTAGTAACTGAAGTTATAGATAGGAGATGACCGTAACTCAGAATTTTTCATTCTTATTGGTTTGTCCTCTGTAGACGTTAAAGGGTATTTGGAAGTTTGCAGGAAAACAGGAAATCTTGTTCCGTCTGACCAAAGCTCAATATTTTATAATAAGGTACTTTGATTTTGTCATACACATTCATAAGCAGTCTAAGGAGGTAATCCTAACTTTAGCCATGTTTTTGTTCTGTTAGAAAACTTATAGAAAAGCTGTATCATTATTAACTTTGCTCCTGGAAAGAACCACTTCCAGTTTCCCTTATGTCTTGATGGTCCTTTTAAGAAGTTAGAAGTGTGGACATAAGTTTGCTCAATAAGCCTGCCATTTGCCACTGGCAGAGTGAGTGGCCCTTGAGTGACTGGACCAGCTTCTCTCTTCGGCTGAGGATTTCCACTGCTTCCCTTTGGCCTCACTACCAAGTTTCTTTTCAAATATTGACTAGTGTAAGTTGCCATATTAAATGTCATCGATGTCCCACCTCCCTGTGTAATCTGCAATGCAGTGAGAGATTGTATGCAGAGCTCTAGACTTATGCTATATCTTGTGCACTATTTTTATAGTGCATCTCAAAGATTTCTTAAATTCTGTGTCATGTTCGTTTGAGGACACATGCTAGACCAAAACAACTGAATGATAATACTTCTGAATGAAACCTTAGAGAAATAAGGTGAGACTCTGATGGAGAGTGAATTGACCTAAAAAGCCCGAGAATACAGAAGAGTATGTTTTGAATTGAGCACAGAAAAATATTGTGTTGGACCACTTTCTCCACTATCATCTTGATCACATCTCACATCTCATGGCACTTAATATCTTGACCCATTCAGCCTGAGCTGGCTTGTCGCCTTTGCCTCCAAGTTGTAATACCTTGGTGAATTAAAGCTCTTTGACTCTTTTCTGATGAAAATATTAGCAATTTCAGATTTGTGACTAGTGGGTCTTTTCAGCTTTAAGAGAACCTTTCAGTGATGAGCAACACGACATTTCATCCGAGGGACACAGAGTCCATGACAGCCTGAGAGATTGGGATCCTGTCGTGATTTTCTTTCATTATGAGCCTACACTGGTATTATTTAATGCAACCAAGTTTTGAATGCTGGTAGAGAACACAGTTAAGGTCATGGTCTGAAAGGACTTTGATGTCCTGCAGAAGCCTGATTTTCCCCTAATATGCATGAAAAGCCTGTGCAGTATGGCTCTTAGGAGATGAATATTTGTTCCTGTAGGTTACAATAGCAGACATAACCTGTGAGTGATGGGAAATGTCGGGCGGAATATGGATTTGAAGGAAAAAGGGGAAGAACTAGTATGAAAAAATTAGCCATGGAAATCCACAAATATGAGGCCAAGAATGTTACCGCAGACGTGTCAGCTGGGTTTACCAGGAATGACGGAAACGTTTGCAGATCCTGCAAGTGGAGATTGGCTGATTTTTTTTTTTTTTTAAAGTTCAACCAAATGGCTTCCTTATAGATTTCACTCCCCCCCTTTTTCTTACATAGAAATTTCTTCTCCCTCCTTAGTTCTCATATTTTTGTGTTGAGAGAATGCACAAAAGACCGTTTTTCTGTGGATGTTAATTTGTGCAAGGAGAAAACTTTTAATTCCATGTCAGTTTTTAACGCACCTGAAAATTCCTTGGCAGCCTGCATCTGGCTATTCCTTGTAAAGGTGGTGGAGGGTCCGTGGACTGCCCTCCTTTTGAAGGGAGTACGGAAAGTGGAGTCCCCTCCTGCCCACCATTGATGGAATGAGGGCCCCCCGGCAGTGTCATTCATGCCAGATGGTGGTAGCCCACTGGGCTTGGTGGATGCATGGAGTGTCTGTGATCGACATCATTGGTGAGGAGAGCCTCGTAGAGAAGCAGAAACAAAGGCAGGCCCGAGGAACTGGAACTGTCCCAAGGGTAGGGAGAGAGGGGCATGGAAACCGTCAAGGCAACTCAGATCCAGCTTAGGTGGTGGATCGTAGAACAGATCAGTGTGAGAGCGGGCGATCAAGAGATCAGCATGGAATCGACCAGAAGTTTCCATCTGTTCTGTTGCCAGCTTCATGCCAAGGGACGTCATGGCAATTGTGGATGTACATATGCGTATAGATGTGATTAACCACCCAGATACTCAGCAATGAATTTTTTTCTCATGGTGCACCTAGCAGTTTAGGCGTCCTTTGGAGAGTATGAAGTGAGTGGGCAAGAGCGATTGGCTCTGACACGAGGCAGAGCAGGAACACAGAGGGAAGAGCAAGACAAATTCTTTCATTTGTTCTGTTTTATCCTGCCTTCCTTGAGGTAGAGGCAAACTAGAACCATATAAGTGTGCATGCTGTTTCTGAGCCCTTGCGGCCCCATTGGGCATGGGCTGTGGAGGTGCCGAGGCAGGGGGCTCCTGGGGCTGGGGGTATTTATTTTCATTACCCCCCACACAGCTTGCCCCCATGCTTTTGTAGCAGGGCCAAGTTTCTGGGTTGCAGCTGCCACAGGAACAAGCTGGAACATTCTTTTTGTTTTGAACTGGACCACTGGTTATTTTTCCCCCCCGCCCCGCACCTTTATTGGCATCAACCTTTAGTGGTTCCTTTATTCCTGCCCTGGGTGGTCAGTGTCCGCTAGTCACAGCATTGGTCTCAGTGCTAATCATGAAGTGCCCACAGTGTCTCTTTTCTAATTAGGGCAAATACTGAAAATGCCAGTTTCTAAACACATTCACCCAATTCTCCACTCTTATGGAGCCTGGCATTGAGTTGGGCATTGAGTCTTGACCTAGGCCAAGATCCTGGCTCTTGCTGCTCGTGGGCAAGATGGGCATAAGACCATGTGGAGCAAGTACTGTAGAACCGTGCTCATGATGGGTGCTGTGGGAGGAGGGCGGGGGGGGGGCAGGAGGTACGGAGGGTGGCTGACAGGGACTCAAGGAAGGAGCATTGAAGGGTTTCTGGTGGATCTGACCTGGGAGTGTTTGGTTGGCCTGACATTGAACTTGGAAATAGGGGAAGGAGGCTGCTTAGCTGTGGAGTGTGGGGGCAAGAGTGCAGGGAGGACAGGACACCCATGCCAGGTGGGATCACGCAGGGCTAGTAAACCATTTTTATATTATCCCCAGAGCGGCAGGAAGCCTTTCTGTTTATTAAGATTCCTGCTAACTTGACCTTCCTGTGCTCGTCAAATCTCCGTCTTATTGGGGAGCCCCATAAAAGGTATAACAGGGAATCATTTGGGATTCTGTTTTCGTTTGTTTTGAACATGAAGGTATTCTAACATGTCACAAGTTTTGTAACTGTGCAACTCCCCGATTCACACTTAACCATATGGTCTGTAGCTGTTTTGATTCTTTAATTTAATTGCACTGGGAATAATTAGGACAAATTCTACCTTCTCTCTGTTTATTGCTGTTCCAAGCACCTTACACAGAGGAGCAAACCAACATATTTTATTATATCCGTAGCCCACAGAATTATTGCATAATGAGTTAAAACCTATACATGTGCACACTTAACTTGAAGCTCTAGTACAAATGAATATATTTCCTGGATTTATTTTGTTTCAAATAATGGCCAAGGTTTCATAAATATTCATTTACCTCTTGCTATTTAAAAAGTGAATTTTGGTGAGCATCCGTTCTAATAAAGTTTAAGTAGCTTGTTTGTGGGGAGGCAGCTACAAAACATTAGTGCTCCACTTTCCATGTGACTTACAAACTTGAGCTTTCTAAAAGCTTTATTAGTATCAGAGGGGCTTTATCATAAGGAAAGAATAGGACATTTTTCCATAAAAGTAAAAATGCTGTTCAGTGCTTTTCCCCCAACCACTTTTACCCCCCCAAATAATAAAACTTTGGTGCTTAATCAGGGTTCCAGATGTTTGTATGTATTTATTTATTCGGATATTTATAGTGTCTCTGTCAAGCAGTTTGCCTCCCTGGGTGCATTCCAGAAATTTTAAAAACATACATGGCAAAGCCACAAAGATCAAAGACCTGTGTCTTATGAACTCTCTGCAGCACGTTGGGCCAGTCCCTAAAATGATTTATATTAAAAAACAGAATAAAAGCTCTCACAGTCCAAGTCTTTTGTTTGAGGAATGTTCTGGATGGTAACCAAAGGACCTCGCGGAACTTTGCCAGAAGAACCCGTCCCAATCGGAGTTGGTGAGTGTGGGACACTCATCGGAAACCTTCCTGCCACACAGGGCTTCAGTGAACACACTGGCTCCTCATAAATGTGTTACCACATTTTATTGTTGATGTCTGTGTTAGTTTTTCCTTTAAAATATGGGAATTAATTATTTCTCCATCTTCTTGAATATTCTACCACATATAATTTTAGATTGCTCGTGAAAAGTATGGGTTTCCATTTTCTACATTATTTTAAGAATATGTAATACCTCCCATATAAATGGGAAACTTTGTGTCGTGACAGTGCTACCGAGAGACTGATATCCCTGAAAGAGTAAGTGCCCGCTGAGACCTTCCAAATCAGCCTTCTTTGTTCTGAATCAGAGTCTCAAGTAGAGATGCCTTCTTGGATGAAGTTGTTCATGAATGTTTTAAGGCCAGTTGATTTGGCTTATTACATCATTGGTAATTGTTATAAAAAGCCATCAGTGGATATTTTCTTGTTTTATCTTCTTACATCTTTGGTCTCTTCTCACTGGGAGTCGAGGTGGGGGACAGGCAGGTAGTTGCATAAAGTGACAACCTTGAAGAGAATCTGGCTCCTGAAGGAAAACATGGACTCTGCATCTTCTCATTTCTGGCCCAACTCTGGGTCTCAGGGAGTAGGAGCGGCTTTCCGTTGAGCACAGGGACCTCTTGGCCATAGCAACTCATTCTTTTAGTGGTGGACAGAGTTAACAGGGTATGGTGGTGGCAGGCTGGGTGTGAGGCAAGTGTGCTCTTGGGCACTCCCCTGACTCATAATACTGTAAGGGGTTTGCTTCTCCACCCCCTTGCTTTCTCCCCAGCTTGTTGACCAAGTTGGGTGAATTTCACTCCCAGGGCTGTGCACTCTGCCTTCTCCAAGTTAGCCTACTTGCAGAAGAACCTTTCAATGTCCACGTGAGATCTTGAGCTCAGAGGAACCCACACTTGATCATCAGTAGCTTGAGAACATAGCTTGGCCAGGCTCCCTATCTGCACGGTCACACTGGGAACATCCTCAGGAATACCTGCCCACCTCAGAATTAGCATTTTTTTTTTTTTTTGGTACTGGTGGTTGAACTCAGGGGCACTTAACCACTGAGACACATCCCTAGCCCCACCCCCCGCTCCCCTTTAATTTTATTTAGAGACAGGGTCTCACTCAGTTGCTTAGTGCCTCACTAAGTTGCTGAGGCTGGCTTGAATTTACAATCCTCCTGTCTTAGCCTCCTGAGCCTCTGAGATTATAGGCATGCTCCACAGTGCCTGGCGCTCATGTGCGCGCGCTCCCGCGCTCTCTCTCTCTCTCTTTTGGAGATCTCTGAATAAATAATTTCACTAATTTTTTTTACATGAAATTAAGTGGTCAATAAAATTATTTACTTTTCCAATTACCAAATTTTATATTAAATTATGTATGAAGCATCAAGACCTAATGATATTTAAAACACTGTTTTGATTTTACTAAAGGTCTATTATAACACAGACTGAAGTCTAATCACAGAGAGAAGTTGGGCATTCTTTATGATCGAATGTTTGGCATTCTTTCAGTTCTGAAGATGAACTGAGATTTTTAAAAATACATTTTCTTTATTTTATATCTATAAGCAGTGGCTTTTTGACTGGTTATTTACAGCATGTTTCCTGCAGTTGCATATACTATGTATAGGTAGTTTTTATGCCTAATAATTGAAATTCATCAAATAAATGAAAAGCCAAAGTGAATGTAATTATCAGAATTTTTTTTTCTTTCTAACATGGGTGTTTTTTTTTTTTAATTTTCATTTTTTTGTGGTGCTGGGGATCAAATCTAGGACCTGATGTGTTTAGAATACAAGCAACATCTTAATTTTTTTATACAAATTAAGGATATTATATTTTTACCTGATCCTGACATTGTAGGGTTCAGAGAAAGAAACTTGATTTGACTTTGAGGAATTATAATTTTTAAATTCTTCGTTAACTTCTGAAAAATTTTAACAACGTTATTACCTTTTTCTCTGGGTCTTTAGCTAAGTGTCTGTATTAAATATGAGGAAAATCAGTTCAGTAGGGTGGCGTGGTCAGGCCCACACAGGTGTCCAGAGGACAGTGGACTGGTGCACAGGAGGTGAATCACAAGCCTCGCCAGCCTGGTGTCTGTAACCAACATGGGCCCACTCATGTTCAAACAGCCTCTGCAATCAGGAGAGAGAATATTTCGCTAATTATTTTGCTTATTGCCTTTTAAAATTTTTATTTTATTTTTATTTTTTGGTACTAGGGATTTAACCCAGAGGTGCTTTGACAGGGCCTTGCTAAGTTGCTGAGGCTGGTCTCGAACCTGTGATCCTTCTGCCTCAGCCTTCCAAGGCTCTGGGATTACAGGAACCACCAAACCCGGCTATCTATTGCTTTGTAAAAATAAAATTTAAGAAAGATGTTTGCCGTTTCCCAGGACGTGATTTCTGTGGACAGGAGTGTCTGTTCTAAACTGGCCACCGGAGTGCCTGGCATTGGTGCTGGGTCTTCCCCCTTCTATCTTCACCTCCCTGCCCAACGCTTGCCCAGAGCAGCCTTTCCTTGCCTTGCCCTCATTTTCCTCAGTGCATGATTCTAAGTCCCTTCTTCAAGCTTCAACCTAGCTCTTGGAAACCTCCCTTGCTCCAGTCGTTTATTTATCTTTGCTTCCATTATTGCATGAAGCACATCCCCTGGAAGTGCAGAGAAGGCTCATATGTATGTCACTGTCTTTCACCATTTAGACACCGCCCTCTTTTTATATTTTAAATTTTGGCATCTCTCCATCTTTTGTTTAATTTTCTGTACTTTTGGTGGTACAAGCTCACAGATGGTAGGTGTCTCTTAAGAATTTTAATCATGCCTTTGGATGTTGAGGACCAATCTAAATACTGGTTTTGGGGTTCTCGATGGGGCCCTTGAGGTTCTAGTAGAGGACGAGAGGCTTTCAGGACCCCCTGGTTGTGTTGGTTTGGCCATGTCACCTAGCAGGGTGGAATTCCATTAGGTCTGTTTTTGCTATCTTAACTCAAAGTGTTTCCAAGGCGTCGGGGAGTGGGCGAGAAGTGGGGGATCGTGGGTTATAATGTAAAATATTTGGGGGGAGGTAAATTGCCATGGTGTTTGTTCAGAGGTCGGCCCTGCTTTGCACAGTCAAATGTCCAACACCTGTTCCCTCTCCTTTTCTTCCTCTGTGCAGGGGGACGCTGTGTTCCTTCCTTCCACAGCCCTCTTTGCCTGACCTGAGGCTCCTCTCTCACTTGTCCCTCCCCTTGGATGCTGCCCTCCTTATCTCTCCCGGGGTGGGGGGAGATAGAGAGGGAGGGAGAGAGGGAGAGAGAGAGACAGAGAGAGGGGGAGAACTCCTTAGTGGGGTGCTGTCCGGCCTCTGGGACCTCCTTGTTCCACGAGTGCTGTTACTCTCTCCTCTCCTCACCAGGTAGTGACAGAGGGGCTGCCACATCACAAGCCTCCTCTTTGGCCCAGGTCCGTTGGTGTCAGGAGTGCCTGTGGAGCTTAATGCTCTAGGCATGGCCAGGAAATGGTGGGTATGAGGGAAATCACGGTTACTGGGAGAAGCATAGCTATAAAGTTCAAATACTTTGTTTTCATTTTGTTTTAAAAGGGTGGCAAAACAGACATAATAAAGTTTACCATCATAACCATTTTTCAGTGGCATTGAACAAAGGAGCACTGTGAGCAACCATTACCAGCAGCCATCTCCAGAACTTTCCAATCGTTCCCAATTGAAAGTCTGTATCTACCATGCTGCTTTCTGTCTCCATAGTTTAATTACTCTAAGTTCCTCACATGAGTGGAATCATATAGCATTCTTCCTTTCATGACTGACTTATTTCACCTGGCATGGTGTCTTCACTAGGTATCATGTATGTTGTCGCCATGTCAGAATTTCCTTTTAAAGGCTGAGTAATATCACACCGTATCTTTGCATGCTGCATCTCGTTTTTATCCATTCATCTGTTGTTGGACACTCAATAGTGTTGCTTCTACCTTTTGGCTGCTGAAAATAATGCTGCTGTGATTGTGGGTCTACAAATATCTGAGTCTCTGCTTTCAGTTCTTCTGGGTGTATGCCCTGAAGCAGAGTCTTTGCTGGATCATGCAGTAATTCTGCATTTCATATTTTGAGGACCTGGCCTGCTGTTTTCCACAGCGCCTGCATCATTTACCATCCCACAGCAGTATACCAGGGTGCCAGTTTCCCCACTGCCCACTGACCCTTGTTATTCTGGTTTTTTTTGATAGCAGTCATCCTGCTGGGTCTGAGTGGTGCCTCCTTTATTTTCTCAACTTGATAAATCGCTCGAGGCGGCTTTGAGCATCAGTACCGGGGAGTGCTGGGTCCCTGGCACGGCTGGGCAGCACTCCCTGCAGCGGGCGGTGGTGCGATCCTGGGCTCCCGGGCTCCCAGGGCAGCCTCCTTTGTGGCTCTTCTCCTCTTGGCACCATCCCTTGGCACACTTCCTCTTTTTTAATCCTACTCTTGAAAATTAGATCAAACGCGAACCATGTTTAGATTTATTTACAGTTTGACTCCTTTCCTGTCTTCTTCTGACAGGCTTGGCAGAAGAAGTCTTTTTCAAGTAGTAAATTAATTTAGGTGGCAGGCACCCCACCTGAATTTCGTGGCATGCTAGCAGTTTAGATAAATGGATATTATAATCTCAGCACATTTTGGCCCAATACCAGTGTGTCGACTTGCAAGCGTCTACAAAAGTGATAATATTCTGTCAGTTTGGGGCCTAGAAGAAGGAAGAGGAGAAAAACCCAGGGCGTCTTTTCTTATTTGTATTTATAAGATGCCTGTGGGGAAGCTGGAAATGCCGCGTGGCAGTTTACATGGCTAAATACGCGCTGAGGGAGATAAGGCACCCAGGGATGTTCCTTCACAGGCACACGGAGGAGTGACGGCCACATCGGCTAATTGTCAGCAGTGTCTGGCGACATATCCTCCATCACAACCGGAGATTTTCTTCCCCCCACTTAAACTCACCATTTCCTTGAAGCACGCAGTCTATTTTTAATGACTATATTGATTTGACGATTGGGTTACAACGCACTTTATTGACTGCAGAAACGTTTCGTTCCTGTCAGCACTTTAATGCGAATAAATCTACTTTTTGGCACCACTTTGATAGACTGTAAAACTGCTTATATTTGCAGGAAAATTTGTTTTGCCACGGTATGTTGATGTTAGCCTCAGTGTGGCTTTTCCCCACCCCCTCAAAATCATTTTATGTCATAGTTTAGCTGAGAAGTAGACACACGCAGGGCTGTTATCGTTGTGGACTGTGGGAGCACAATAAAATGGGTTTACAAAATGGGTTTACAACTGAGGCAGCCCCCAGATAGGTTTCATAGTCATATTGTCAGTTCTTCTTGCTTTATTTTTTTGCTATTGTGTTAAGACTTTGCACTGTTTGATTCATAGTTTTTATATATTTTTGACCCTAGTAAATGTTCACTGTATCCTACATTTACTTTTATAGGCATACAAATTCCACATTTTATATCCAGAAAGATACTTAAAAGTGGGACTTTATTTCCTACTGCCCAATGTGCAAGCAGAGTTAAAATACATTTTACCAATAATAAATTCAATTTTGAGTCATAGGAACACACACACACACACGTATAAAATATGTATCAGATAATATATATATCATCTTTAAAAAAACTTTTTATCCCTTCCAAAAATGATACCTCATTCATATTTTCTTGGCAATGAAGACAGCAATTAATTTTATTTATTTATTTTTCAATTTTTAATTTAATTCTGTTTATTTATTTTGAAATGCTGGGCTCAAACCTAGGGTCTCATGCATGCTAGGCAAGTGTTCTAACACTGTGCTACCCTCTCAACTAAAATCATATTTTTAAATGCATCCAAAAAATTGAGTAACAACCCAGCATTTAACTAAAACTGGTTTAGGTAACCCTTCTCTAAAGAGAGGCAAATATCATCCCAAAGCATCTGCAGTGTAACACCACAGAGATGTTTTTTAGCCACCTCTCTGATCTTGGATTCAGATTCATATCAGCAATGAAGTGCAAAAATCATGCTTTTAAGAAATAGTAACATTAGTGAAACTCTGGAGGTGCTTCTACTGCTAGGGTAGGCAAACCCCAGTAAATACAGAGGAATGTTGTTTTTCTTCGATTCTTGCTCCATATGAAGAAATGAACTTACAGAAAAGTGTAGTATCCCAAGAAATCTGATGACAAGCCTTTGGGAATTAATTACCAGCTAAACTTGAAGCGGATCCCTGAGTTTTCATGGGGAGTTGTGTTATAAAGAAACACATTTTTGTTTTATTTTAAAGAAAACCAAAAGTGTCACGTGGGTTTTTGGTGGATGGACAAGTTATGTGGACCCAGGGTTTTTGTGATGGGGGATCTTGTTCTCCTGGGGCTGAAGGTGGTTCAGAGTCCCGGGTGCTTTTCCCTGCTTGAAGTGAATCAACAGTTTAAGTTGGTGTGGTCATCTGTCCAGCTCTTCACTAGTGCAGTTGGGAAGGAAAGAGTCGCTTAGCTACAGTGCTCAGCGCCAAGGAGGACTTGCAGACGCCCGTGGGCATAGGAGCAGCTGAACACATGAATCATGCAGCTGAGCAGTCTGCTAAGTGAGAGAGAAAAGAATATCACGCACAGAGGTTTGATGTCTTTTTATGGGAGAACAAAAGAGTTTCGATTCTTTCACGTTGAGTTTAGCCTAGCCATTGTGTGGCAGAGGAGGTTTAATGAATCATTGTTTAACTAAAATCCTGCCAAGTGTTTGACCATTAAATAGTCTCCAGTGTGTATCGAGTTCTTCTCTGACACACTCTTATTTGACTGTGATTAATTGGCATTGGATTGTTATTTAATTACCTCTGCAAAAATCTAAGAACCGTTTGTGTTCTGATTAAGTTATTTGATGTAATAACATGCATCGGGGCTTGGGAGGTCAGCTCAGGCCTTCTGATACCTTGCCACCTTCAAGGTCAACTCCTGTGGTTGCTCCAAGCTCATGGAAGGTCCTAAATATCAAAAGCTCAGAATCTGGATTTATATCTTTTTCTTAATATATGGAAATGTTTGGGCAACTTATACCATAAGTCCATAAAGCTTTTTAAATGTCAAAGTTCATTTGAAGTTAATTATTGGATGGTGTTGAATCTCTTAAGTCATCAAGGTTGTCCTCAGTTCAATTAAAACATCTTATACCTTCACACGTGTCTGCAGCTCTCCAGAAGAAGAGAGATTCACCAGCTGGGTGCATTGAAAGTTAAATGCAAGGGAGAAGAAAGACAGTGGTCTCACATTCTGGTTGGGAGTTGCTGTCCTTGGAGAAGAGCTCACACTCAGGCGGATAAGACTACCATTGGCCAGAGGAATAGAGTTCATAGACTCAAAAGCTTTGAGATATAAGGGAGGTCCTTGGATTTAAGGGATGGTCAGAGTAGCTTGAATGAAGAGAGACATATGTGAAAAGAAAAAAAATAATATCCCAAAAACCAGTGTATGTAAATATTTTAAAAAGAGGGTATTTAATCCAGGCACAGTGGTGTATGCCTGTAATCCCAGTGGCTCGGGAGGCTGAGGCAGGAGGATTGCAAGCCTCAGCAAAAGTGAGGTGCTGAGCAACTCAGTGAGATCCTGTCTCTAAATAAAATACAAGAAAATAGAGAGGGTATTTAGTAGTGTCACATGGTATAGAAAAAGTCAATAAGAAAGCAAACCTGCAAATAGTTTCTTCCTTGGGAGAAAAAGACAATCGTTTGACGAAGAGGTAGTGTGCATCCTGAGACTTCCATAGCTAACAGGACAAATAGAATTATTGTACTCACAGCACTATTTTCCAGGTCTTCCAAAGTTTATGCTGATTTTTGAAAGAAGTATTACAGTAGTTGAAATCGGTCTCCCCCCACGCTTCTTAATGGCATACTTTTTTTCCCCCCCAATCCCAACGAAAGTCTGCACATTTACATTAACACAACCCAGCCAGTTTGGTGTAACATCTGTTGGCGGTTCCCAGATATTAAAATGATGCTCTGGAGATAGAACTGACGATCAGATTTGGGTGTTGGTTGATCCGTTTCCAGCACTCCTGCTTTACATGGGGTGGGGAGTAGGAGGGCCCATTGTCTTCAAGTCTAGTCACGTTCTCACACCAAGTGTTTTGCTGTCCTATTTTTGAGCATTACATATACTGGTATGTGTACTGGAGAGAGAGAGAGAGAGAGAGAGAGAGAGAGCGCGAGCGAGCTGATTCTACATGCCAGATGCTAATTTCCATTCACAGTAACCTCGGGGATTGAGCCTGGTGCTGGCCTTTGTGGAAATGGGGATTCTTCGTTTAGACGAAGGCACTATGAGTGGGTATTGCCGCTGTCATCTCTGTGGCCTCATCCTTGAGACGGCTGGGTATTCCCAGGCCTTTGTATTTGCCCACAAACAGTCTTTCTTCTAGAGAGATTTCATGAGTGTCTGGCCATGAATGACGGTCACGGGATGCCTGACGAGGAAAAGGTTGTTCTTTGGGACAAAAGTGGTACATTCTGGTGGCAGGGGAGGTCATGTAATTGGCAGTTTCCTGTTCTCTTAGCATCAGAAAAAGTCTTGGCTGGGGCTCTGAGGCTTGGCTGCTTCCTGTGGCTGATGGTTAGGAATCTCCTGGAATCCTACGCACACCTTCTGGGCCTTCTGCAGTGGGAAGGCACTGGAGCTTTCTTTCCTCAGGTTGGACGCGTTTCCATCTTGGAAAGTCTTCCAGGCACTGCTCCCCAGAGGCCTGCACTCCCCTGGCCATACCAGGGGTCCAGGCCAGACTCACTCCTGGTGGTATATGCATGAGATCTTGGGTAAAAGAAATGGTCTGATCTTTCTTCCTCACTTTTTTCTCCTTTTAATGCTTAGAAAATATAAAGTACTGATTATTTGCTGTAGCAAACTATTCAGTGGCTGCTGTAGCAAAAATGACTTCCTGAGGCCGTTTTGCCAGGTATATTCGCCCCTCAAAGTATGACCCTCGAGAATCTTCCTGTTCCTGGGCCCACAACCGGGTAAGGCCTGGCACGTGTTGGCCTTCGGGCCCTTGGACTTAGCTAATCTGTTATGCCTTTTAATAGCGCCTCTGCCCTCATTCATTCATTTGTTCCCTTGTTAATAGATTCTTTCAGCTTACAATAATTTATGTAATTTAATTCCGAGGTGGAGTTATTTTAAATATTTTACTTTAATTATGGTTAGCCAAGAGAGGATTCCTGAAACTCCTCTAACCAGGAGTGACAGCCAGAGGGCGTAGCAGCCAGCGCCGCAGGCAGCAGCCAATCAGAAGGGGCCTGGGCCATCCAGTGCTGGGTTGGTCATCACCATTATGCCAGCTTAATGCCAGCCTGGCCTGTAACTTTATTGGTGCATCCTTATTAATAGGTATTTAATAGAGTTTGCAGATGTGTTCAGTAAAGTAGCTTGGTGTCACCAGTATGTTGACACTGACATGCCTTCCTGAATCTCTGCAATGCTGGGTATGAATCCCAGAATGGTTGTTTTACACCTGGGTCTCTTGCCAGTTAATTTCTTACTGTCTGGAAGCCTGAGCCGCCTTGTACTTAAGTGGAGACGGTAGCTGTGCCCTAGTTTGGAGGTGATGTGTACACCATGCTTTACACGGCTTCTGACAATTTGTGCCCATCATCTGGTGGTTTTAGAAACTGAACAAACTCAAAAGACCAGGAAAGTGAGTCCTGGGCACCCTTTGCGGTGGCGAGGACACCATGTGAGTTGGCTCCGGGTGGGCCTGTCACATAGAAGCAGGGGTTGGGTTGATCTTTGTGGCCATCTTCTGTAGAAGCAATCCGGCAGATGTGTAGAATGTCCCCTGGTCCTCCTTCCACTTGTTCTTACAAACACTGCTTTGAAGACAGAAATCAGACCCGTTTCCCACCAAGGGGCCTTTTACAGAGGCCCCTCATTCATGGGTCCTTTTCCTCTCCCACTCTGCACCCGAGTCCTTTCTGGACTCAGCACACCCCAGGTCATGCTCCTCCCGTCAACCAGGTGAATGTTGTTGGCCCTCTTCCCTTTCTCTCTTACTACTGACAGATGTCACTCCTCCCACCTGGACAACCCATTCTCTGCTGCTTTTCCAAATTAGGAGGCCCTTTTCCCATCACAAAGGCATGTTAGGCCAGCCCTGCCTGAGCCCTGGACCCACCCTGCTGGCAGTGGCCCCCTGTTGTTGTGGCCTCCTAGTCGCCTCCGCCTGGCGGGTGGCCCAAGCTTTCTTGTTTCTGCCTCTGGGGTGTGTGCTCATACCATGTTGTGTCACTGTGTGTACTGGCTGCACGTATGTCCAATGGCCTTTCCTTACCTGAGGCTTCACTTCTGCAGTTTTGGTTACCCATGGACCATTGCAGTCTGAAAATACTAATATTCGTCTTGATCCTTGAGAGGGAGAGACCATGCTTGCGTTTATTTTGCATGTTGTTATAATTGTTCTGTTCTATTATTGGTCCTCTTACTGTGCCTAATTTATAAATTAGATGTTATCATAGTTATGTATGTGTAGGAAAGTACACAGCATTTGGTACTATCCGTGGTTTCAGTCATCCATGAGGGTTCTTGGAATAGCTCCTCTGCAGAGGGGGAAGGGGCTGCTGTATCCCATTAAACCTACCAAATGCCCAGATGACACCCGACAAGAAGACAGTTATGGTTGTAATTTGAAATAGCAGGTTCTGATGAGAGAGCAAGGTGTGCTCCCTAATTGGTGAGCAGGTGGAAAGAGTGCAAGGTAAGAGAATTTTGTGAGTTAGAAGCAGAAAGAGCGGAAGGTGGACGGATGGGGCAGACTCTGAGGCTGCCCTTGGTCTTGAAGAAGCTGAGATTTTTATAGGTCTTCTTGTTTGGACTGTCCCACCTGGGATCTTCCAGGTGGGAGACAAAACGAGAAAGCTCTCATGAGAAAAGGAAAGAGTACACACACAAAATTGAAACTCGTTTGCTCCAATGTGTCATGTCACATAATGGAACCTTGAAATGAATATTTTGAATATGTCTTAATTATGTGAAAAGGCAAGAGACACAGTGCAGTTGTTCTAGAAAGGCATTCTTTCACATCACCCTAGGAGAGTCTGAATCCCTGCCATCCCAGGTCTAGCTGAACTCCCAGGTGACAGAGACATCCCAGGTGTCCGCCTGTCCCTGCGTCACTGGGACCGCTTGCACAGTGTCTGCCTTAGTCTGCCTGTGGCTCCCCCATCCCATGGCTGCCAAAAGGCAAGCAGGAGGCATGTCTGAGACTTGCCACCAGAACCCAGTTGTGGGTTTCTCTGGATAAGGAGGTAGGGCAGGAAGAAGAAGGACACACAACTCTCAGTGCTTTGCCCATATTTGCTGTGTCAGGAAGATGGGGTCTTAGAAGGGCTATAAGTGGAGGTCAGGAGGCCTCTTCCTCAGCACCATCCTGGGCCTGTGTGCCAAATTTAGTTTAAGAAATTGGTTTGGGTGAGCATGTGCCCATTTAAGGCTGCTGCTTAAATTGGATGCCATTTGTTATGTGATTTTATTTTAAATTCAGGGAAAAGTTCCAGGCTTATCTATAAGGCTAGGTGGCACCTCTGATACTCTCCGGATCTGTTGGGCTGGTGAGCGGTGATGCTCTTCTGATCTGTGACTGCCTCTCCTCTCCTGTCTGTCCTTCCGTCCTTTGTGCCACTCATTGGCCCTTGCAGGGTCTGCATCTGGTGCATGCCCATTCCTCCCTCCTTTTCTGACAGCTGCCTCCACCCCACTACACCTGGAGCCCAGTGTCCCCCTCTCTGGATCTTCTCTGGCTTTCTAGAGAGCTTCTGTGTCATCATGGCAGTATCTTTAGGTCACTGTACCCAACCTCATTCTGCGGCTGGAAATCTTAAATCTCTTTGGAGCTCAGACAGATGATTTAAAGAGTAAGACAGGGAAAGTGACTGGGATGATGATAAACCCAACACTTGCTGTGGTACCAGATGTCCCACAGTCGGAAAACATTGTTGAACAAGGTGGCATGAAACAGCATTGGAAGGAGAGACTTGAAATTTGAAAAAAGAAAAACCATTTGCTCTTGATAGCAGAAGGGCTGGCTTCATAAATTTTACAGATTTTTCCCTGTTACTTAAGGTGTGGTCCCTGGACCTTAAGTATCTGCATCCCTTCGGAGTATGTTGGAAATGCAGAATCTCAGGCCCCCCCCAGAGCTCTGGAAATGACTGTGCAGATCAGAGTCCTTATGATTATTTCTGATTAAAGCCGCTGTGGCTGGATGTGGTGGTGTATGCCTATAATCCCAGCAGCTCAGGAAGGTGAGGCAGGAGGATCACAAGTTCTAGGCCAGCCTCAGCAACTTAGTGATACGCTAAGCAACTTAGCGAGACCCTGTCTCAAAATAAAAAATAAAAGAGACTGAAGATGTAGCTCAGTGGTTAAGCACCTCTGTGTTCAATCCTCAGTACCAAAATAAACAAATAAACGAATAAAGCCACTCTGCCCATGGACCTTCAATGTCCTGATAAATTCCCTGATGTGTTTACAGACTGAGGAAGACAAGGGAGCATTGTTTGTAGAATTCATCTTCCCAGTTTTGTTCCCTGAAGGTCATGCAGGCAGATGGTCATGGAGCAAGTCTAGGGTCTCATAGTCTCTTTTCAGTAAGAGCCTCTTTTCTTAAGTTTAGTTTATGGATTTGTTTAT
Source organism: Marmota marmota marmota (assembly GCF_001458135.2). Classification (NCBI taxonomy): domain Eukaryota; kingdom Metazoa; phylum Chordata; class Mammalia; order Rodentia; family Sciuridae; genus Marmota; species Marmota marmota. The sequence continues at coordinate 14,756,720 of NW_025999932.1, forward strand.
GTTTTTGTGTAAGAGTGCCTCTACTCAGAAAATTTTCCATATTTTAAAAAGAGTTGGAACATTCCTTAAGGGTTTATAGCCTGTTATTATCAAAATTATACACACACACACACACACACACTTTGTTATTGATCTCATGTGAAATATAGTCTGTGTTTACAGAGGTGTATAAGTCTAGATGTATATGCAAAAAATAACACACTTGAACAGTTAACTCACTGCACAGATTATGCTGTGTGTATTCTGAGAATGTGTCCAGACCTCAGGGATATCAGGAAGCAAGCAAGAATAGTGTCTCACCAAGCACAGTCTCACAGCACTGTGCCTTTATGGGGACACTGCTTATGTTTCTGAGTCTCATTTCAGGCCCTGTTTTCACCACTTATTGTAGGATCTCCTCCATTCTCAACACTAAAGCAAAATGGAGGCCCAGAACCATGGCAAAATGTGTCTCCTGAGAACCCAGTAATACAGAGCCAAAGTCCTTGGTGAGGGGCTTCATCCAAGTGATTTAGGTGCTTCCAAGGACATTGCCACCTTTAAAAAACAATTACGCTGTTGAGCTTTTATGTTGTCCAGAGATGTGTGCATTTAAGGAATCAGAAGTCTGTAATCCACTTGAAAAAGTTTCTGCCAGAGCAATTGAAATATATTAAGCTTTATTACTTAAAAGAGTAATTGATAATTTGGAAATTTAAGTCTCATAGGATTCATCCTTTCCCCAAGAAATTTTAGTCAGTGAGTTGTCAGGTAAGTGATAATGTCATGGCCAAGGCTTTTGGGTTGCTAGGGCCAGAATCTCCCTGCGTTAGTCAGATGAGGAGGGGTGGACAGGAGGGAGCCTGGGGCAGCTCAAGCAGCTGGAGGAAGGGTAACCATCCGGGAACTGGGCTGGTCCTTATGGAAGCAAAGGGCCACTGTCCAGGGCTCAGGGGGCCCTTTGCCTCTCCTCTCTGCTATGAATGGTTCTTCCACCGCTTTTCCTGCTTCTCTCATGGACTCACATTTGCTGAGGGGGCATCTGAATGATTTGATAGCCAGTCTCTGGATTAGGTCCCCTAGTCACCTTGGGTGAGTTAACTGTGGCTAGTGCTCTGGAGGGTTCCTGAGGAGGGCAGTGCCATTATCCAGAGCTATCCAATAAAGGTAAAGAAGTTCAAGTTTGTAGATGGAGCTGAGTGGGGTTCAGGACCTTTCTGATAGATAAACAGAGAAGCTCCCCAATCAGAACATGGATACAGTCAGGAGGAATGGAAGGGAAGCTGAGTGGGTACCTCCTGTCAATCTCCTCTCCTCCCTGTTCCTAAAAACTTGATAGAATTGATCTGATAGATAAAAGAAATAAAGATGCAAATGAGGATATTTTAAATGGAAAATTAAAACATGCTGGTTATGATGTGAGATAAAGATAAGTCATAAGTGACTTAAGTGTTCTGCTCAGTGTTTGGGCATTGGCCTAAGGAAGAGCTTGAGAAGTTGGGCAAGGGTCATTGTGGATCAGTTTCAAAGGCTTCTGTTTAGTGTAGTTGCATGGAGCTTAGATGCTTTGTAGGATAGCGGGGTGTGTGAGTAAGCCCTGGGAGATGGGGAGTGGAGATAAGATTGGGAGTGCATCAGTAAACAGGAAATGAAAGTAATGAAAGAAAGAAAAGTTCAGGAAGAGAACCAGGAAAAAAAAAATCAGTCAATGGCCCTATCCTCAGAAAAATGGAAGAGCCAGCAGAGGACTTTGCTCTGAAGAATGAGGTTTGCCAAGCTTCTCTCCCTGCAGCCTGGAAATCCCCAGCAGGCTGGGCAGACAGTATCCACCCCCTTAAGAAACATGAGTCTCCCTGAGCACCTTGGTTGGTCCTTGTCTCCTCAGCTCTAACATGAGGAGTGAGGTCCACAAAGAGCGGCAGACATTTTTCTTTCCTGCAGAGTCCTTCTTCAGAGGCGAGCTCCTTGTGAACCTGGGGAGGGGACAAGCAGCCATGGGAGAAAGGGGGGTATCTAGAGTTGGGCGAGGCCAGTCTCTACCTCCTGGACATTCTTCAAGGTGGAATCTCATCATCTTCAGAGGAGAGTTTGGAAATCATTGGCTCTGGAGATCGTTCATGCCTCTTCCAGCTCTGAAATCTTACAGTAATGACATAAGTTCTGAATTTAGATGAGGCCTTCCCAAGCACCATTTCGTATCCTGCGAATCTTTGACTCTGAAGTAGTTGGAGGAAATTTATCAACTCCTCATCTTTAAGATAAGGAATTTGAGTCTCACTAGAATTTGAATAAGTTGTCTGGAGTCCTGTTGCTCCTGAGTGTTAGAGGAGAATGAGGACCTCAGGGGGCTTTGGTCAGGGGGCTCTTTCGGTTTTATGCTTTTCTGTGAGCACCCACCTGTGGATGGCCTCTTCTGACTGGAAGAACAAAGAAGATGGGCCAGACCCACAGACAGCTATAGCTCCTATTCTGTTCTCAACGTTGGTCTGGCTGAATGAGTAGAATGGATCTTTGTCTTGTGTAGAATGATGCTGGCACACTCCTTGAATGGCATCCTCACCTCCCAGGCCCACAGCATCATGCACACAGTGACCCTTTCCAGCCTAGAGACTCAGCAGGGTTCCCACTCAATGCCCTTTACTTTGGACCAGTCTTTGTTCTGCCATCTTGTTCTGCCTGGAGTGTACAAGTCTATTCTCCTTGTCCCATTGGGTAGACTGTATGCTCTCTTGTTTAGGCTGCCTGGATTTAGATTCCACTTCTCTCCAAGATGGTAGTTCTTGTACTTATTGTCCCTGCCCACTCTGTCTACAGGTCTGTGAGGGTCCACATGTGCAATGCCCAACTCAAACCCAGCACCTCTCACTTCCAGCTCTGCAGGATATCAGCCCAAAGGCGGGTTGCTCTTTTCCTTCTTCCTTCCCTTCTTCCCTTCTTTCAGCTTGAACCCAGGGCCTCAGTCATGCTAGGCAAGCAATTTACCCCTGAGCTACATCCCAGGGTCCAGTTCTTATCAAAAGAATTAGGTTGCAGAACCAGCGGTGAGTTCTTGGTATGAACTTTTATGCGTATCTAAATGTGAATATGTAGACGTTTATCATGGCAAAGAGTTCACTGAACACATCCACTTTTACCCTCAAGGTCAGGAAGTCATGGCCTCGTGGGGCCTGGTTTTCTGGTTCCTAAGACAGTTTTTATGGCAAAGAGTAGGGCTTAAAAGAGGAACTACTTACTGGTCCATGCTGTGTCATGGATGGAATCTCAGGCATATTAACTGAAGAAGCCAGACATGAGAGGCCACATACTGATCCCACCCATATGATCCCACCTACCTCTGTAGAGGTAGAAAGTGGATTTCTGGTTACCTGAATCTGGGCTTCAATATAAGTAACATGAGGGAGTTATTGTTTTTTTTTTGTTTTTGCTTTTTTGTTTTTGCATCAGGGATTGAACCCACTGAGCCTCATCCCTAATCCTTTTTAAAATTTTATTTAAAGACAGGGTCTCACTAAGTTGCTGAGGCTGGCTTTGATCTCATGATGCCAGGAGGGATCTTATGGGGCTGGAAAAATGTCTTCAGCTTATTTTAGGTGATGATTTCTATACAATAAAATTACTAAAATCCATTGAATTGTGTAACTAAAATGTATAAATTGAAGAGAAATGAAATATACCTCAATAAAAATATACCAGAATATTTTTATCTATAAATATAAATATAACTTTTAAAAAATGGGGTTCAAACTAGACATGGGAAGTTCCATGTGTTAAGTGATGGTTTAGTGAGACAGAAGCTGAGGAGTCTTGGCTCTGGGTGAGGAGTCAGAATTCTACAGGTGATGCTAACTCCAGGTTAATTTCTAGGATCAGTTCTTCAGATACCTTTCTTATTGATTTGTATTTTGAGAAGAAGTTCTAGAACTTCTTTCGAAACATTTTTTCTCATGGACAAGACACAAAAATGTGAACCAGAGCAGTTAAGTAGACCCTGAATGTGATGGATGAAGGTCAGTCTTCCCAACAACCTTCCTTGTCTCTTTTCTTTCTCTTTTCCTCTTCCACTTCACACTTTTACACAAATAATACTTAGTCACCAAAAATTAAAAAAAAAAGAAAACATAAAAATTAAAATTACCCATAACACATTAGACCATTTTTTGGGACATTTAGATTGATTCCCACTTCTGACTTGCCAAATAATGCCACCTTGAATATCTTTGCACTGTGGGATAGTTCCTAAAAATGGAATTTATAGGTCAGAAGGGATGAACTCTCCAATTTGTTCATATCACCACTGTTGTTCCTGAAAATCTGCCTGTGTGATGCAGGATAGCGTTGGTGTGAATTCTCAGTCATGGAAGTCCAGGTATGCTCTGGTTGCCAGAATGTACTGTGCCGGGGTGTTTCCTGGCTGGGTATGTCCTGTGCAGAAAGGGGGAAATGGGGTTCCCACTTGAGGTATGCCGATAGTTCCTGGGGTATGGATTTTAGTCATGGGCTCCTGGCATGAAGTGAGACTGGCCATGTGAGCATGCACAGAGGCCTCGGCCAGGCCAGGACGCTGTCTTTTGAGGGATAATTGAGGGCAAGTTGCTCGTGAGAAGTCTGGAAAGGCTGTGATTAACCCTTTCCCAGTATATGAAGAGCTGTCATTCATGAGAAGTTTGAGTCACTGAATAAGCAGCAGGAACAGTTGGGCAGTACAGGAAGGCAAGATTTGCCGGCACTCTCTACCAGAACAGGCTAAAAATGGACTGGGTTCCCCTCAGGAAATCGTGGCTCCTCTTCCCTTGCGTCTCCTGGCACCTTTCAGCAAAGGCCACATGCCATTGGGATGAATTGGCATGCAGGATTTGGGGACCTCTGAGAAAATGACTGCTGGGCCATGAACTTGACACCACAGCTCCGATTCCAATAGTCTGCCACAAAGCCAGGTGGACATATTCTCCGAACACCGTTCCTTTTCTTCATTGTTTCTTAGAGCAAGGAAATCATGGAACCTTCCGATGTCACATTTTCTTCACCCAGCTCATTGGTGAATAAGAGTATAAGTTTTGGACTATCTTTGGCATTCAGTTATTGTAGTAGCTGTGTGAGGAGATGACTTATTCTCAGTGGTTTGTGTTTCTCCTCTATTCTGTGCTGTTTGCAAACCTTGGATTTCTCAGACCTTTATATTCTTATTTTTAATAAAAGGTAAAGGACTGCTTTTCATGTACTGCTCATCTCTATGTAGCCTTTTCATCTTAAAAATTTTTTTTTTTTAAGTTTGCTCTTGACATTTTTAAAGCTGAATCATATTTTGTGTGTCTGAACCTTGCCTGTGTTAAAAAGTTGTAGCTTTTTCCTTTGAGGAAGCAGCAAGTGTTATAATCATGTCTTTAATATTTTTTAAGGTGTATTTTTCTGTCTTTCGTTATTGATACTTTGAAAAGTTAAAAAATAACTAGATAGGGGCTGGGGTTGTGGCTCAGCGGTAGAGCGCTTGCCTAGCACGTTTTGAGACACTGGGTTCAATCCTCAGCACCACATAGAAATAAATAAAATAAAGGTATTGTGTCCAACTACAACTAAAGAAAATATTTTAAAAAATAACTAGATAGGCTACAAAATCTAAAAGAATATGTGGCAAAAAATGACCTGTCTGATTATAGTGTTCTTCAAGCCTATCCGATTAATACTTTCCTAACCTCTTGCTCCTCCGAGCTCATCAGGGAGAGAGCAGAAGGGGCCATCTGGGAGTTCTTTAGAAATGGACTCTCCAGCTCCTTCTGAGCTACTGAGTCAGAATCTGCATTTTAGCACGTTAAACTTCCTCCTAGGTGCACACTGCAGAACCTGCTAATACTCAGGGTCCCACCTCTGTGTCTCTTTACTTTGAGCACCTATAAAAAAGTGCTTGGCATTATGATCAGCTTCTTTCACCTGCATGGACCCATTTAATCCTTGGGACAACCCTGTAAAGCTGGTGTTATTAAAGGCTAAGGAAAGTTATCACAGGGCCTGCCAAAGATGTCACTAGAAGATATTTTCTGGAGTCTGTATGTCTTATGGCCGAGACAGGAAAATCAAGGCCCAACTCATATCTGACTTGAACACCCTGTGCTTCCTGGTGGAGCCCAGGTTCTAGGAAGGACCTCAGGGGCTGTGGAAGGCTGACTGCTGATGGTCCTGCTGTTTTGTGGTATGCAGGCTCTGGAGAAAGGAAGGCCCCCTGCCAATGCTGGGAAGAGCACAGACGCCCCAGGTCTGTAGTGTGGCTTCCCAAAGCAGCTGCTTGGGCCCTGGGGGCACTATACAAACGTGTCTCTCAGGCTTACCTGCAAAACAGTAGACCCAGCATGTGTGTACCTTCAAACCTCCCATCCCCACTGCCCGCCCCCTCTAGTCATTCAGAAGAATAGATGCTTATTAGTTCAACCTTCCATTTCTGAAGTTTTTATGGTATAGCATTTCCTTGGATTCTACTAATGAATGATAGGAAGGGATCTTTAATCAATCCGCAAGTATCATTTTCATTTCTTCTTGGATATTTAATTCTTATTGGTCACACTCCTCTGGAAATAACGATTCCTGCTCCAGTAGTACACCCACCACTTGGAAGGATTTCAAGTTTTCCCAAAATGTGAGGGGTCATGAACCCTCCTGGGGGTATGTGTGTGTGTGAGGTGGGGGGCATTCAAAGGTTACAGTTACATTTATTAAAAAATGTTCCACTTAGCAAAATTAATTCTGATAGGTAACCGGAAATTAATATTGCAATTAGGATTGACTTATGTACCCAAGTAGCACTTGTTGATGTACCTAAGTAGCACTTGAATTCAAGTCCTAGATGGGATCTCAAAAATAAGGGAACTTTCTAAAATCCACTAGTCCTTCCTGATACTGTTACAAGACTCCCCTGCCCCCCACCACATTTTTTTTTTTTTTTTTTGGATTTTTAAAATCAGGGCCACATTGTAATTCCCTGCCCAGTACCATTTGATGGTGTTTTTTTTTTTTTTTAATTTCTCTTTAGGTATCATACTATTTTCTTTTTCTTTGCCACTGACATCGGCTTATTTCATATGAATGCATAATATATTGAATACATATGCATTTAAAATATTGTTTTGATTTGTTTGTGAATTGTTTCTCTTAAAGGGTCTATCTGGGGAAATGAATAATTTCTCATATCCTGTTTTTGCAGGAAGAATTTTAAATCGTTTTTCCAAAGACATTGGACATATGGATGACTTGCTTCCCCTGACATTTCTAGATTTCATCCAGGTAATGTAACAGGAACGACAGTTCTCCAATGGAAAGCTGAAATTCCTATTTTCTCAAGGCTTTTCACAGGGGTTGGGGTGGGAGTAGGGCCCTGAGCCTGGCAATGTGCAGTGCTACCTTAATAAAAACCATGTTTGTAGAAGAAAGGAGTGGTTATGATCAGGAGGCTGAGTTAGCATGAGTAATACCTGGTGTGTAGGAGTGGCCATGCTGTCCTGTCAGGGTTGGTTTGTGGCAGCTACATGCTGGGTAAATGGCTCTCAGCCTGCCTCCCAGGTATCTGGCGTGGTTTTTTTGTTTTACTGTGAACTCATTTCATAATATAGAAACAATCATCTCTCACGGAAAGATAGCCCAGATTAACTAAATTATGCATTGTATTACCACAAAGGCCAAATATTTACTGCACCCTGCACCTTTGTGTGTGTGTGTGTGTGTGTGTGTGTGTGGAGGGGATAAAACCAGGTGTGGTTTCTTACAAAGAAAAGATTAGTAATAATAAGGTGAAAATAATACTTTGTTAACAAGTACAATAGAGAGTAGTTATTGCAAATACAAAGCCTTTAAAGGCAAGCGTGTTTAAGCCAATGATTTGAGCATAGGATCAAAGTCATCTCAGAAAATGTCTTCTTTGTTTTTCTAGGCAGCTTTCCTTTTCACAAGTTGATTGCTCTGTCTTAATGTGTCTTTAAAAAAAAAAAAAAACAAGCCCCTAGAAGTATCTTCTATAAAGCATTTGGTTTTGTCTGTGAACTTGAGGTCCTCAAGAACAATGTTGGGTCATTTCATCTCATGTGGTATTGTTTAATTCTGCCTACTTTGCAGTGATTTTTTTTTTTTAAGTGTTTATTTTGGAAATGAAGTGCATCTATCAAAAGCTGCACATATTCTAAAATCCCAGCTTCTGTTGCTAATGCATCCTGAGTTTGAACCCCTTTCACTTCCCCTAAGGGCCAGTTGACAGTTCCAACCGTGAGCCAGGTTAAAGGGTAAGAAGAAGTGCTATGAAGTGCATTTACTGTTTGGGCCTAGTGGTCCTTCTCCCTTTTCTTTAGTGCCCAGAAGTTCTCTGAGTCCAAGGTTAGGACAACCTCTGGAGTCACTGGTTTTTTTTTTTTAAAGGAGCCCAAATTACTTAATTTGGAAAATTAGACGTGTCAGAAAAATCAGTAATAGTCCTGATAGGAATACTGAAATTCCTATTAGTCACACAGAAAGGAGGCAATAAATATATCTAACTGCAAACATCGTAAGCCTTGGGCGATGGCATCCACTGTTTACCAAGGGGAAGTAAACCGAGACTTACCTGGGACTCAACGGGTGGAGTCCTCTTACTGCAAACAAGCACCTCTGATTTTTTTTCCCCCCTACTTCAGACTTATTTGGTAAATGTGTCCTGCTGGATTTAGCTAAGTTATTCATCCCCAGGAGCAGTCTTCCACTGAAACAGTTTCATTTTTTTTCACAGAATACAGATGACTGGAAGTACACATTTTGACAGTGATTGTTAATTACTTTGAGAAGATTTTGTGAAAGGTTGCTTTCCTTCGAAACTTCAAGTTAGGCGAAGGCTGGGTTCCCAGCGCCGGCTGGCCCACTGTGTGCTTAGCAGAGTGAGCCCTGCTAATTAGAATCCCTCATGTGTTTTTCGGATCGCATGTGGAGGGAAAGGATGCTACTTAATTTCAATATAGACACTCTCAGCAGTGTGAAGAGAGAACATTCTAGTCTCGTTGTACTTCTGTTTAACCAGATAGACAAGGGCCTTTTTTTTTTTTTTAAATCCGCTCACATAATCTTGGTAAACTTATCATTGTTGAATACTATTGGTCCCAATTAGCTGATTTCTTGAGTCAACCCGCAGAGGTAAATCTTGATGGTATTGTCTCCAAGAAAGAAGTTTTATAGAGAGGATAACTCAGTTATCAATTATGATAAAGATCTATTGTCACTTGTTTTGTTTGCAGGTGTCTTTAATAAGGCTTCCCATAATCCCTTCAGGAAGAAATATTTTCTCCTTTTAAAAATAGTATTAGCTCAATATAAAAGCGCTGATCCCTGCCATTGTTGTTGATTCTTTGAGGGACATTTCCCAACATTCATTGTTTAAATGGTTGTCAGGAGGAATCAAATGAAACTCCATAAACAATGCCCTCACTGGCTCATCTGACTTGTGTGCCGAGCCTTTCTTGGGAGGATTTGCATTCGATGAGTGGGCTTTTGACTGAGCTATCGCCCGGATCATTTTGAAGTATTTGGGGCCTGTTGCTATATTAGCCAGCAAAGGTTTTTATTAAAGCCACAAAAATGAATTTAACTTGCCCTCAAATAAAGGCCAACAAAAGTCTTAAGTGTAAATTAATTTAGGTTCTTTTTTTTTTTCTTTATAAGTTGGATAGGACTGTGTAAGGATAAAAACAACCAGTGGTGTTCTGGGACTCTTAATGGAATCATGTAAACTTAAAATAAACACTATTATGGTAAGCACATAGAATGAAAACTAATTTTCCAAATCAAATACATTATATTCAATTCATTTTCCCCAATCAACCAAATGTTTAAAACCTGTTAGTTATAACAGCAATCTTCTGGAAATTAATTAGAAGCCTATTAGCTCTGCTAGCTGAGCCGAATGAAGGGGTTGCTCCTTACATTTCTAAATAGTCTCCTGAATTAAAGCGAAGCAAGGTCAAAATGACAATCAGCTGCACTCACCTTTTGGCTCTTTAGGGTGGTGGTGGTGGGAGGGTTGATCTTCAGTTGATCTTTAGGGTGGTGGTGGTGGGAGGGTTGTTTGGTTTTTCAGTGGAAATTTTGTCAACTCTAACTAAACCTTTCAATACATTTTTAAACATTTAAGTACCCTTCAGGTAAGCCCTACAGGTAGCATGAATATTATCTGTCTCAGCAGCCCTGCCCTCTCAATGGCATGGGTGTCTGAAAGGGAAATGACTTTTCAAGCCTCTTGTCTGCTCATCAATTCTTCTAAAGGGTTCATTAGCCCCTTTCAAAATTGAGATAGTAGAAAATTTCCTGTCTGCCTTTGTTCTTAATGTCATTAGCAGAACCCTCTGTTGACATCAGCAGGCCCAGGGTTTCAATGTCTCTCATCAGATTCTCTGGGTATTTACAGCAAAACCAGCTTCCCCCTGGGTGCAGAGAAACTCACAAAGCACAAGGCCTTCCAACCTCGGCTGCTGAGTCTGACTGAGACAATGGAGTTTAGTAAGGACTGGGCTGTTTTATCAGGAAGTACCCTTGGTGATGTCTAGCAGGGGGTAGGGTGCTTGCTGATACCCAGGAAAGCTGCACATCATCTGATATTCTTGAGCCAGAAAGAACTTGGCAGGATATAGTAACAAACAGAATAAAAATCAAAATTCAAAGCTTAGAAACCCCGCTGGGGATATAGCCCAGGGTTAGAGTACTTGCCTACCTTGTGCAGGGTTCTGGGTTTAATCCCCAGCATCCCAAAAACAAAAGTTAGTATCTTTATGAATAGGGAGTTAAGCTTTCCACTTATCAGGATATTTTGCTGGTTTGTATTTTTTTTTCTGCCTAAAGATATGCATATGCTCATGCTTTTTGAGAGTTAAAATCAAATCCCTATAGAAATAATATGATTCCTTTTTCCCTGTGGAGTTTCATATCCAAAGCATGCATTTTTGATTACTTTTTCTATAAGATAATGATTAGTTTTATTGTTTTATAAGTAAGAGTTCAGAACAGTGGCTCACTGGGATAGAACTTGTGTTTACAGTTGAGTCTGATGCTGAGGAATCAGTGAGGGACCAGAACATAGTCCCTCTGCTTCTGGCATGATGTCCAGAGCCACTGTGCTCTGTAGAAGCCAGGCAGAAACCAGGGACAGAGTTACTCTGATGAAATGACTGAGATAAGGAAATCCTATTAAAAGGTGAGCAAATTCTTTCACTGGGAAGGGGTTATTTGCCTGACTGTGTCCCTGGTACTTCAACAAAAGATTTGTATTTGTGTGAGCATTGAGAGTTTTTTATATTGTTAGTCACTGTAGAATGCTCATGGAAAACAGCGTCATATCTAGTTTGGAAAATGTTTGCCACTTGCAGCTGCCTACATTAGAGTGAGAAGTTCAGAATGTGTGGAGGGCAGATGGGACAGGTCGTGGAACAGTAGTGATCTAAAGGTGAGTTTTTGACAGATGAGGGTAGAAGGGTAGGTCAAAATGGAAGGATGTTTCAAATATATCATAAGACATAAATATACCATTGCAAATATTATGTATAGAATATGAGGTAACAGCCTGCAGGTTCTGGGTAGGTTGCCCTGGGTTTATCAGGCAAGTTAGCTAGGGACTGTCACTGCACATCTGGCTTAGCAGTGTTGTTCAGATATGTTGTTTCTTTGCTGTTTGAACAATTGTAACTTCTATAAATATTAACAAGATTTCGAAAACTAAGTTATCTGTCAACTTAAAAGTTGGCATTTCTATGAAAACAGGAATCAAATACAGGTATTTGAAGATGTTTATCTAGATCTCAGGTATGAGAAATTAATGAGGGGGAGACTGTTTGAACAGGAATTTGGCCCTCAAAAGAGGTTGTATGTGGGTAAACCAAAAAAGAAAGCATAGATCACTGAAATTCATATTTTTAAGTATGTGATGAGTATAAATACAGAAGCATGATTGTAAAACCTCATTTTCTTAAAATAATGATTGAATTGTTAATAGATGCCATATTTGTAATCTTTTAATAGCATTTTAATGGTATTTTTTAATATAAATTTAATAATGCAAATATTTGTGATATTTAGTGGGCAGATATATTTTATGACACTGTTTGCAATTAAATGTATTTTGAAAAATCTTGAAATTCCCCCAACAGGAAAACATTATTTCTATTATAAATGTATGAATTTTGAAAAGAATCGCTAATGCTTTTCAGTTCTTCTTATTCCTATACCATGCCCCACCCCACTGATCTTTTATTGAGCTGCTTTTATTGTGTGTTGGATGTACAGAGATGAAAAAGAGCCTTTATCTTCATTTGCTAACAAGCATTTATGGAGTGTCTCATGTGTGCAGGCCCCGTTTTGGGCTTGGGGATACAGAACTTGAGTGGAATGGGATCCTGTCTTCTGAGGCATGACGCTGGGAGGGACCCATAGAAAGCCACCAGTGCAATGCTGGGTGACAAAGTTACAAAAGAGGGAGCACTGCAGGAGAATGGTTAAGACTTTCGCAGGAGACATGTTTCCAATCCCAGGTGTGCACTTTCAGTTGTCTTATCTTGGGGAGCTCATGAGACTTCCAGAGGTGGGTGTGCTGTGGGTAGTTGGAAGCAGGAGTGCTTCAGAAAGAGCTGGTACCAGTGTAGAGCCTGCGTCTTCTTCCCTCAGGAGGTAGTCAGTGACCCTGTGGCAGTGGATAGTAGTTGACCCTGGGCAGTGGTTGCCCAGAGACAGGGAAGTCCTTTGAAGGGCCATGAGTTCCTGAGGTTTAAAGAGAAAGCAGAGAAACAGAAGAGCTGCAGAGTGAGCAGAAAGGAGAAGAGGAAGACTGGTGTTGGGGAAGCCAAAGGAAGATGGTGTGTTAAACAGAAAGGAGAAGGTGCGAGACAAGGCATCAGGCCAGCTGGGTGAGGGGGGTCCCTAGTGACCACCAGCCAGGAGCAAGTCCAAGAAGGGAGTCCAGGATGCCGGCTTTGGGATGGTAAGAGCAGAGTGGAATGGAGAGTGTCCTGTTTGGAATACAGGGTGTGGGGAGGTGTTGCTGGGTCCTGGAGTTTTTAGTTCTTGTGGGGTGCAATGACGGGGGGGGGGGGCATTGCATGTGTCAAGGGACAGGTGAGGCTGAATCCAGAGGGGTAAAGGCTGGACAAGAGTCAGAGATGGCTACAGACTTCCTCTCTCCCTTCAGGGAATGCCCTGAGACCGGGGAGGACAAGGAAGGAAGCTCTCTCCTCCAATACTGACCTGTTAACTCCATTGTCAGTCAATGCTCTAGACAGAATGAAGAAGTCAGCGATTCTTGATTCTTGTTTTATCTATTCATTCATTTTCTCCTCCTGGGTTAGGTGGCGGCTGGCGTTTCCTCTAGAATGCTAGTGAGTGGGCTGCCTCTCAGGGCCCATGCTCTGCCCCAGAGTTACTCGCAGTTCTTCCTAAACTTGTTCATGCTACTTGTCCTTGTAATTTCATGAATTGATGAATAGGAATGGCAAATAGCAGAGTGGTTTGACAAGTTGACAGCTTTGAAAAGATGTAATAAAGACTTCACTAGTAAGTGTTTTTTCCCCCTCCGTAATTTAAATGTGGATGAAAATAAATGAGGGTCAGCGAGCAATGGGAGGACTAGAAGAGGACCCTGTACTCAAGAGTTTCTCAGGAGTCTCAAAAACTGTAGATAGTGCATTATAGGTGTGTTTATATAAAGAAGATCATGAGAAACTCCATCTTCAGGTCAGAATCTATACATGTTTTCTTCAAATATATCCATATATATATTGGAACTACGGATTAAACTAAGGGGCATTCAATCACTGAACCAATCCCCAACCCTGTTTTGTACTTTATTTAGAGACAGGGTCTCACTAAATTGCTTAGTGCCTTGCTTTTGCCAAGACTGGTTTTGAACTCTAGATTCTCCTGCCTCCGCCTCCAGAGCTGCTGGGAAATAGATTTTTTTAATTTGTTCTTTGTAGTTATACATGACAGTAGTTGGTGGTACATGATGTGGATTTACACTGGTTGTGTATTCACATGTGAACATAGGGAGCTTCCTGTTCCCATTCTTTCTCCCTTCCTATCCTTGTTTTTAAGTTAAAGCAAAGTTTTAAGGTTTTGCATTATTTCAGAGCTGCCTTCTCTGTGTTCAGATCACAGCAGGTAAGCAGGCTTCTTCTGTAGCCTGCCTGGGGAAGTTGGGGAAGGCATCCAGATGCTTCCTGAACCACATGTAGAGGAGGAGGACATACATGGCAGGAAGCCTAGAGCATGGAATGTTCACAGGGAACCACAGGGTAGGACAGCCATGTCAATAAGCTAGAGACAGGCATTGGAGGAGATAAAGGTGGGTGGCCCCAAAGGATCAGACCTCAGGGAAACTTGTGTTTCAAGAGTTTAGTTTTGCTGGGCACAGTGGCACAAGCCTACAATCCCAGTGGCTCAGGAGGCTGAGGCAGGAGGATCAAGTTCAAAGCCAGCCACAGCAGAAGTGAGGTTCTAAGCTATTCAGTGAGACCCTGTCTTTAAATAAAATACAAATAGGAAAATGGACCTGGGGATGTGGCTCAGTGGTTGAGTGCCCCTGAGTTCAATTCCAGTACCACCCCCCACCCCCACCCCCCAAAAAGTTTAGTTTTAGAGTGGTAGGTAGAAGGGTACAGGGAGGAACAAGGATGGAGTTGCAGTAACACAGGGAGGACAGGAAAGGACACGTTTGAATGCCATTCCCTTGGGACATCCAAGTAGGAACACCAAAGTGTGGGCAATGCAAGCCCTTGATTCTGCATAGTGGGTCCACATTGCAGGATAGCTCCTCCCCCAGGGCACATGTCAGCCACAAGCCCTTTTCCCAACAGCACCAGCATGCATACCACCATGCTAGAGTAACCCTTAGCTCTAGGTGTGTTGCTCTCTAGTCAGATTGTAGTTGCTTGGAGAATTGGAGCTGTTAGGAGTTCCAGAGGAAGAAGGAAGGCAGCATAGGAGTCTAATGGATGCAGTCTGTTTAGTGTGCTTTACCTGAGGGTTCAAGAATCCTGAAATTGCTTCAGCCAGTGCTGTTGGCTTCCCAGGCTCATGTGTTATAGGCATGAGGGTTGAGCGTGCTGCACAGGGATGGATGTGCATGACTGGGTGGCACTTACAGCATAAGTGAGGTTCAAGGATCAGGTAGGGCGGAGTGGGGGAGCCTCGGATCCCACATTGTCATTTCAATACCAGCTCTATCCTTAGTCTTTCTTCTTTTCCAAAGCCACACACTCTGCACCTGTAAAACCCCTATATGCCATAGGGGTTGCCGTGAGGCTAAAATGGCATTTTTTCATTAAAATTATTTTTTGTTTTGCTTTGTGTTTTGTTTTGTTTTAGAGATGGGACCTTGCTATGTTGTCCAGGCTAGCCTCAAGCTCCTGGGCTCCAGTGGTCCTCCTGTCTCACCCCAAGTAGTTAGTACTATAGGTGTGTGCTACCATGACTGGTTAAATTTTATATATATATATATATATATATATA
>NW_025999932.1:14772209-14942377 GCF_001458135.2 Marmota marmota marmota
ATATATAGAGAGAGAGAGAGAGAGAGAGAGAGAGAGAGAGAGAGAGAGATATAGATTTCTTTTTCCTCTGGGTATGCTGGGAATTGAACCCAGGGCTTTGCATATGCTGACAGGTACGCTA
Organism: Marmota marmota marmota; assembly: GCF_001458135.2. Classification (NCBI taxonomy): domain Eukaryota; kingdom Metazoa; phylum Chordata; class Mammalia; order Rodentia; family Sciuridae; genus Marmota; species Marmota marmota. Next base: position 14,772,331 of record NW_025999932.1, read on the forward strand.
CCACTGAGTCACACCCCAGCACCATTTCAGCAAAACTTTTAGTGTATTGTCCAAGCACATGACATGCATACATAAGGGGTAGTTATATTGAAACTACATTTATTTTTAAATGGGACAAATAGTCTCTAGCAGCATTGGTCACATCATGTTGTATTATAGTAACAATGTCAAGTGGACACCAGCCCAATAATATCACTACATGTGTTTGTACCCCAGATTCTAGGGGTGTACATACACATTTATGAACCCTGAAGATTTAAATGGCTGTTTCCCATTTAGAGTTACAGTATCAGAATCAGTTGTCCTCAGAAGAGACCACAGAATGTGACATATTTCATATTCACGTGATTTCCGTAGTGCTTGTGAAACTTCCTTGGTCCCCAATAACAATGAGTAGAGTCTCAATGATCTGGAATTCTTGTAGTTACCATCATCACTTCCGAGAGGTCCTCCTGTGGGACAAATGTGAAAATGAACCTACGATGCAGAGGTGGGACTTGGGCATGTCAGTTTCCCTTTTTTACGATTCAGGGTTGCTCTGAGCATGCAAACCCATGCACAGCTGCCCTCAGCAAAATGCCGAAATTTATTGAGGAGAACTGAATTGCAAACCTTTCTTCCCCACACACCCTCATCCAAAAAGAAAAAAAAAAAAACAGCTTGACTGAGCTTAAATAACTGACTTTTCATATCCTTTCATGGGACACAAAGGTCTAATCCTGAGGCTACTTGAGCCACCAATGCAGGCGGTGGTGGGGACCACCACGGAATGTGTCATTGCCTCCTCCCCCCACACAAAACACATTGACTGCGGCTTTATGAAGTGAAAATGCCCAAGCAAAAGAAAATGTGAAGGAGGTGTCCTCAGTCATCTCTTCCTGGGGGAGGAGTGAGAAAAAGCTTCTGCATCTGGGCATTGAGAACAAAGCCGGCCTAAGACGTGGGGATAATAGGCCGGGTCACTGGCTTTTATAGAAGCATAAGGGTGGGACTGCCTTGGCTTGTCTCGGTACCACTGACCCTTGCATTTCATTGTGTAGAGATGTCAGGGAAAGTGTGTAGAAAGCTCATGAACAATGACTTTGTCATTTGTTCACCCCTGCCCCCCACTCCCACCCTCAAATCCCCCTCGCACAAAAGAGATTGTTAGTGAGGTTGCTTTGCCCTCGTTTCAAAGATCTCTGTCTTACTCTTTAAGAGTAAAATCATCCATTTTAACTGAATCACAGTGTTTTCATGCTTTCAACAGCAACAAAAGAGGTTTAGTCCGTGAGTTTGCAAGGAGGGAATAGTCGTGATGATTCTTGCCAGCTGCCAGGTTAAAGTGGGTTTCCTGTCACGGACAGGGGAGTTGATGACATGGTTCTTGACCAGACTTGACCCGCGGGCTTCAGTGATCAGGGTGATAGGATTCACACAGGCCCACTCCAATGATTCCCTTACCTTTCTTATTCTTTACTTTTCATTCTTTCTTTGTTTTCTTTTTCTTTTTCTTTTTTTAATGACAATGAGATGGTTGGGTCCTTTCCAGTGAGATAGTTAGCACACGGAGAAAGCAGCACTGTCAACATCAGCATGGTGACAGTTAATCACCAGGGACCCTCCCAGGCTTCCAGGCTGGCAACCAGTGTTACAATTTGTCCCAGCATGTGCGCTCCAATGATAATGTTTGTCGTTTAACAAGACGCTAATTAAGACCTAAAGAAAAAAAAATGAAGGGTCTCGTTTTTTATCGAGCCTGGTGGTATTCTGCAGAGCATAGAACTTTGCATCCTGGCATTATTGGATGATGTCCATGGCAAAACAATTGTGGCCATTCACAGAGTGGTCTCTTGTCGTCTCGCATCCTGCGTCACGATAAAATGGGCAGTTATTACTCAGGAGAGGAAAATGGCTACACGTTTAGTCTTCGAGGACCCTCAGAGTCTCCATATGCGATTCTTGATTGCATTCATTTTAGTTTAGGTACCTAATGGTTTTCTTGATAAGATGAACAAGAGAGGGCGAGGCTGGCGAACTTGCCTCTGTTTTATTAACATCTCGCGTTTGCTGATCCGCATGTGGACGTGTCTTCTCTGTGATGTGGGACACAGTCCATTATAGTTGTGATGGTCTCCTGCTTGTGAGTTTCCTGACTCACTGGTGTCTTGCAGCCCTTTCTCTAGGTCACTGAGCATTCTCTGATTGTCCTCTACATTCAGTCCTGAAGCAGGAAGCCCAGAGTGCGCTCACAGCAAGGGGCCAGCACCCCATGGGGCAGTTGTCACCCATGGCCATGTTTGTTCTGAGGCACATTGGACCTTTGTGTGTCCCTTTGCCCCCACTATCAGTGCCCTGAAGGCTGTCACCTCTGGGCATTGTGACTATTCTGTATACATTGCCCAGTATTTGAACATGGAATTCTGGTGGCATAATTTTTTTTACCCTATCTTTATTTTTAATTGGGATGTAGTTTACATACAATAAAATAAACTTTGTCCTTTAGTTTGCTGGATTTTGATAATTGTGCACATCTCTGTGACTGCCACTCTGAAATGAGATATAGGACATTTCTCTTGCTCTCAGAATGTCTCCTGTGCCATACTGCAATTTCCACACCCCAGCCTCGCCCACATTGCCTTCAACATAGATTCGCTTTCCTGTTTCAGGCCTACATATACAAGAAATCAATACAGAATATGTTTTTTCTGTGGCTGGATTATCTTGCTCATCCTAATGTTTTTTCCTTCCAGGCATGTTTTGAGGGTTTCTTTTTAAATTTTTTCCTGAATAGTAAGTATCCCATTGTAGGAAGATACCCGATTTTATTTATCTTTTCTGCACATGACATTTGGATTGTTGCTTTTTTTCCTTTTTAAGCAGTTGACCCTTTTATTCGAGTGTTTATGGGCACATATGTTTTCATTCCTCCTAGATAAAATACCTAAGAGTGAGTTATAGTGAGGATTATGTTTACTTTAAAAAAATAAAACAGAGCACATGAACAAAAAGTCTTTTGAAATGCTTGTACCACTTTACACACTCACCAACAATTTATGGGCAGTCCAGTTGCTCTGAGTGCTTATTAACATTTAGTTAATCAGTCATTTTGATTTTCGTCTTCCTCCTGGGTATAGCTGATGTGGTTGGTGTTTTAGTTTGTATTTCCCTGATGATTAATGGTATCATGCTCTTTTCATACATGCTTATTGGCTATTTAGATATTTTTGGTAAAATATTGGTTCAGATCTCCTGCTGATTTTTTAAAAACTATTTTTGGAAATCTTGTCACTGATTTCTATGTACATTTTATGTATTTTTAATATTAGTGCTTTGTGAATGCTTTCTCCTCCTTGGTGTCTTGCTTTTTTAATTTTTTTAAAAATTTTTTCGTTATAGTTGGACACAATACCTTCATTTAATTTGTTTTTATGTGGTGCTGAGGATGGAACCCAGGGCCTCACACATGCTAGGCGCTAGCGCTCTACCGCTGAGCCACAACCCCAGCCCGGTGTCGTGCTTTCTGACCTTTATTTCTTTCTTTCTCTTGCTGTGCTGGGGATGGAACATAGGACTTTATGCATACACAAGTGTGCTTTTTAATATTCTTTTTGGTATATTTTTAGTTGGTTTTAATTTTGATGAAGCTCAGAGTATTTGATATTCTTCTATTCTGTTGAGGGGATTGTTTTAAGTATTCTCTGTTTGTCGCTAGTGTTTAATGCTCTTTTTAAATCTTCCCTTGTGTAGTACGTGTTTTTGTGTCCTAAGAAACCTTGGTGCTGTCCTCTGGACTGTGAAGATACTTTCCTGTTGTTCTGCGTTTTTAAGAATCGATGAGTCTTGTGTTGGTTTCAGTGTGTGGCATGAGGACTAACTGGTGGTTGGGGTTTATTTTCAACCCCTGGTTATTCCAGCCACATTGGTTAAAAAGACTATTCATTGAATTGGTCTTAATAGGGCCTGCCTGTGAGCAGGTCCTGTGTGTGCACTTGATTTTGTAATACTGATCTGTGTGTCCTTGGATCTGTGCCACAGTGTCTTGGTTATTGTTCATTTTAGTAAAGCATGAGACCCAAGTCCTCCAATTTTGTACCTCTTTTGTCAAGATTGTTTTGTGTATTGTGGTCCTTTAAATTTTAGAATCAACTTGTCAATTTTTTTTTTTTTAAAGTCTTGCTAGTGGGTTTGATCCTAATACCATTTAGTGGTGGTGGGGATGGGGAAGCCACGCTGGGAGATTGACAGGAGTCTTCAGCCATAGATCAGTATGGGGCCGGGGCAGGGGATGTCTGTAAATCTTAACAATATTCAGTATCTGATTTATCATCCTGGTATATGTTTCCACTTATTTAATTCTTCTTTACTTTTTCTCAGAAATATTTTGTAGTTTTCCATATTGCCCTTCTTTAGTTGCATTTATTCTTGAGTATTTGATACTCTCCTGTTCTGTTGAGGGTATTGTTTTAAATATCATCTTTTGTTTGCTAGTGTTTAGTGCAGTTGATTTATGTATGCTGACCCCATCATTGAACTTGTTCAATTCACACTGCATTTCTTGGAATTGTTTCATTGTTTATTAATTCTGTAGAATTTTCTACATATACAGTCATGTCAGTGGCAAATAATAAGTTTTACTTCTCTCTTTCCCATATTTATGATTTTTATTTCCTTTTCTTGATTTATTGGTGTGGCTTGGGCTGCCAGTACAATGGACAGTAGTAGTGATAAGACTTACTTATACATTTAGGGAGAAAAATGTCAGTATTTTCCCATCAAGAAGGAGGTTAATTACAATTGTGTGTGTGTGTGTGTGTGTGTATTTTCCAGTGGAAATTTGACCTGGGTAATTTTACCTTTTTTTCTGTTAACACATTGAATAATTTCCAGTATTCTGAGAGTTAAAAATGTTTTTAATCAAAAAGGAGTTTGAATTTTGACAACTATTTCCCCCTCGCCTGTTCAGATAATCATATAATTATTTCCCTTTCCTTTTTTTTTTTGTGTGTGTATGTGTGTGTGTTTGTGGTTCAGGGAGTTGAACACAGTTCTTCATGCATACTAGGCAAGCACTCTACCACTGAGCTATACCCCAGCCCTCTCCTTTACTCTTGTAATATGGCAAATTATACTGGTTGATATTTGTGGGTTAAATTAACCTTGTATTTCTGGGATAAACTCCACTGGTCTTGGTATCATTGTATTCAGTTGTTGATATTTTGTCATGAATTCTGTATCTATTGTTCCTGAAGGATGTGGGTCTGTAGTTTGCTCTTCTTGTAATCTTTTGTCAGTTTTTGGTATTCAAGATAAACATTGATTTCATGAAAAGAATTGACAAGGGATTTTTTCTTGTGATGGTCAATTCCATGAGTTTCATGTGTCACCTGGGTTAGGCTTCACTACCCTGTTATTTAGTCAGGTGTTGCTGTGATGGTATTTCGTAAATGTGATTAAAGTTCATAATCAGGTGATTTCCAGTGAGGAGCATTATTTCAGGTAATCTGGATGAGCCTAATTCAGTCAGTGAAAAGGCCCAAGAGCTGCAGAAGGCTGTGGATGACATCTTTATGTCCAGCACTAAGAGCTTCTGTGTGGATTCTGGACCTGCCTGGCCGCCCCCTGATTTCTTGCCATCAGTCCCCTGATATTTATCTTGGTTCTGATTTTCTAGTGGAAATCTGTCTGCTACTTGCTCCTCTGTTTTCTGAAAGAGAATAGAGGGTTTCTCCCTAATTGTTTCATAGAATTCACCAGTGAAAGTCTATAGGCCAGGAATTTTCTTAGTGGGTATTTTGATTATGCTTCTCATTTCTTTCCAACTCTAAGTCGACATGGTATTATTCAGATTTCTATTCCTTCTCATGTTGCTCTTTGTCCATTATTTTTTCAAAAAATGTGCCCTTTGGGTCAAAATGTGAAATCAATGGGTGCAGTGTTTATCCTCTTTTCGTGCCTGGGCTCCCTTTGTGTTACCCTCTTAAAATCACCATCATGGTAATCCCACCCACCCTGTTTTCCCTTGCTTAGTTTTGGTGTGACAGCTTATTTATTTCATTATTGTTTTCCAAGAATCCACCTTTCAGTTCACTGATTCTTCTCCTTAATATTCATTAATATCTATTTTTTAAAATTTATATTCTTCTTATACTTTAATATGCTATTTTATACTTTTATGGTAAATTTTTAGACTCTGGACTTTTAGCCTTTTGGGTTTGTTGTTGTTGTTATTTAAGAATGTAGAAAATGGCCTTTAGTTTATCATGTTTTCACATCTTCTGTATCTACTGATTTGTATATCCTTGTTCTATCAGTTGTTGAGATAAGTGGGCCAGAATTTCCCACTGTGACTGAAGTTGTTTCTCCTAGGTTCTGTCAGATTTTGCTTTATGCATTCTGGAACTATATTTTCAGATTCATATAAATTGATATATTTTCCCCCCTTTTGTGTGGTGCTGGGGATCTCATGCCAGGCAAGCAGTCTACCACTGAGCCACACTCTAGCCCTTAATATGTGCCTTTTAAAAGAAGTCTCAGGACCTGGAGTTGTGGCTCAGTGGTGGAGCGCCTGCCTGGCATGTGTGAAGGCACTGAGTTCAATTCTCAGCACCATATAAATAAATAAAATAAAGGTCCATCGACAACTAAAAAAAAATAGACTACTTTTTAATTTTTTTAAATATTTTTTAGTCTATCTTCAGATTCCTTCCTTGGGTTTTGTAGTGAGTTTATTGACCCTGAAGGAAGATAGAAAGGAAGACTTTGATCAGATGTGCTGAACCAAAGGCAGGAATGGTTGCTGTGTTCCCTCCTGCCTTCTCTCCTGTGTTGACGAACAGGGTGTAACCCACCAGCCATTCTCTCTTCAGTGCAGCTGGCCTTGACTGAAGACACAGAGCTAACTGAAGGATGACACAGGTCCCCGGACTGCTCTGGATATGAAAAGATCACCAGCCAAATGAAGGATAAAGGAGTGGTTACTGTATCCAAATTCAGAAAGGCTTAATCTTAGAGAACTTGTGTGTGGATCTCCTCATAAGAATCAGTCATGCCAGCATCCCATAAAGTTCTGACTTAACAGAGGTAACTGAGTTGGCTGAGGTCAAAAGAACCAGGTGACAGAGGAGAGACCTCCCAAGGAGGGTCCAGTAACAATAGACCTGGGAACCAGAGTTGACCTCTGAACTGCCCAAGGGCAGGTGCCATACCAACAAGTCACACCTGCGGATTTCATGCTGACTCTGTCAGTGTTAAAGATTAGGAGCTTACCTTTAAGGCCTTCCATATTTTCCCCTTTGCTTGGATTCATCCTGTAATTGCAATGTAGTGTATAATTTGATAGGACTTACATTTTTATTTCTTAATACTCTTGGAGATTTGTACAGCCTGCTCTGAATTTTAGTGCTTCCACAAGAATCTTGTATTAGCCAGCAACACAATCTGTTATGATAGTCATTTCATCCAGAGGTAATTTTTTTATCTCATGTGTTTTCAGAATAAATAGATGGAAGATGAGTAAACAGCTTACTGATCAAAAACTAGGCATCCAGGTATTTGTTTTTGTTTTCTTTTTTTCTAAATCAGGGAAAATCTTGCCATGCTTTCTTGCCAAGAAGTGACTCCTGCTTTAATTATTGCACTGAAGTCATATCTTCTGCAAAATCAATAATAGTTCGAGGCAATCTGGATGATTTGCACTTATCAGAATCTGGAACAGAATTCTAGAGGCTGACTGACAGCAGTATTAAAAGCTTTCCAGTTCCATTGAGTTGTTAGCAATCTTGATGGTGCTGATCTTATTTTTTTAATACTGTAAACAAGTAATAGGAGTACTGTCTACTGATTAAGTAGCCTTATGAGTAAATATGTATTTTCACTTTGAGCCTAATAACAGATACGAGACAGAGTTCAAATAAGGAGTGAGTGAGGCAGAAGGATGGATGGCATGAATTTGCATAAAATAAGAAGAATATATTTTTACTGCTGTTTATAGGAAACAAGTTATTTGGCACAAGCTTCCTACACTTGGTGGAACAGAATCCTATGGAATTAAGTGTAAAGTAAATTGCAGGTAGATACCTAGACGTTCCTACAGAACTATAAGCTGTTTGGTCGACAGATGCCAAACAGGCAGACGAGTACTTGTAATGGAAATTTGCCCGTGAAAATACATTAAAACCTGTAATAGTACAGTATGATATTAATTCTAGAGTATCTGCTTGGGACAAAATTTGTATTTTTACCACCATTCAAATGCAGCTTTTGTGCATGCAAAGTAGTCAACTCTTGCTTTGTGTTCTTAGATTTTTGTGTCTTTACTAAATAATTAAATTTGATTCTTCCCCCCTTTTCTTAAGTCATTTTGCTTTTGAGGCTTACAAATTCATCTTTCTTATGAAACTTTCTTCTTCCTGTTTTTTTTTTTATCTTGAAGCAATAGTTTTAAAATCAACATGTCTCATTGTGTTCTGTTAGCAAGCAATTTAAGATCTTCTTAGTGCTTGCAAACTCATTACCTAATTAGCTGAGAATCTAGGTCTAATCTCACGAGAGAGGCCAGATACAACCACAGGAAACCTAACAAAATTCTTAAATGCATAGAAAGGGACAGTATGTAAAAGAGGAATATATTCAGGTATTTTTTCAAATATGGGGTGCGCTATCATGCAGAGATTAAGAGAACAGACTTGGGATTAAAGTGACTGTATTATCTGACTTAACCCCTGAGCCTGTTTTCTCCTTTGTAAATGGCAGTGATAAGCCCTTCTACTTAGATCAGATATGAGAATGAAGTTAGATAATGCAGGTGAAATACTTAAGAGGTTGCACACAAGGCAAGCATCATGAAGTGTTATCTTTTTTTTTTTTTTTCCTGGTATTTCAAAGGGCAAGGCAATTGTACTTTGCTTTGGTTGTCAACTAGATATAGAAAATTGTGTAATTTCTTCAATATTCTGAGGACATTTGCCATATGTACTAGCAAGGAAGTAACATTTTCCTGGTTGGGGGCAGTGTTTTAAACACCACAATTAACATTTTTCATAAGCATCATTTTTTTTCCTTTATTGCTTTTGCACGCCTCGTTAGCAGTTCATTTAGATGTAAGTGTGGTTTGTTGGAAACAGCTGCTCACAGGCAGATCTGTCTGAGGATGAAGTGCTCTGGATATCCTTTCCATGAGTGGTAAATAAAGTCCTTCACCTTTGTCGTCCTGACACCCAGGTCAGGATGCTTGCTTACACCAAGGAGGCTGACCTGGAACGGACACAGTTTGATTTCTTGGGATTCACTAATGTACATTATCTAGCTTTTGTGTTTCTCTTGATAATGACACAACAGTTCATAATGCAATGGAAATGAAACACCAAATTTATCTTTTTTTTTATTCTGGGCATGGTGGCACATGCCTGTAATCACAGCAACTCAGGAGGCTAAGGCAAGAGGATAGCAAGTTCAAGGCCGGCCTCAGCAACTTAGCAAGACCCTGTATCAAAAAATAAACAAACAAAAAAGGCTGGGTATGTGGCTCAGTGGTTAAGCACCTCTGGATTCAAACCCTGGTGGTATTATTATTATTATTATTATTATTATTATTATTATTATTATTTTGTTTTTTTAAATACTAAATATGCTAAGTAAGTATTTGGTACCTTTTCTCTTAGTATCCCTGAAATTCTCAGCAGTTTCAGAACAGTAATTCTTCACTGAAAAGAAGCAAAGACTTGAAACAAACAAACAAAAAAGGTTATAGAATAAAACAAGCATATTAAAAAATATTGAGTTACCTCCAGTTCTCTAAGTTATCAATGCTGAGAATTAGAAAAAATATTTGGAAAGGACAGTAACAGGCATGAGGTTTAGTGGCCATTTTATGTCAAGAACGCACATTTAAGCAAGATAGACCTTAAACATGGTTGAGGAAAGTCAACGTCATTTTGGTACATGAGGCATTTAGGAAACAAAGTGCTTGCTTCCTTGTGTGCTTGGTTGGAATCAAGCTGCCAGTCTATGTGTGTGAGAGTGTGTTGGAGTGGGTGGAGGGATTGCCAGAGATTGAACTCAGGGGCACTCGACCACTGAGCCACATGCCCATCTCTATTTTGTATTTTATTTAGAGACAGGGGTCTCACTGAGTTGCTTAGCTGGCTTCGAACTCTCCATCCTTTTGCATCAGCCTCGCGCACCACTGGAATTACATGTGCACACCTCTGTGCCCAGCTGGGACTGTAGATCTTTGAATATGCTGTTCCTCCTCTTCTGGCTCTTGGCTGCAAAAGCAGCCCACTTGGGAGTAATGATAAGGGAAGCCCAGCTGCTTCTTGTGAAGCAAGAACTGCCAATACTTGTCTCCCTGGATCCCTACCACCAACCTTTGGGTCTGTTTGCATAGCCTGGTTTTTACTACATTCAGCGAGATGGGAAGTCTCACCCTTCCTGTTTCATATTGAAGAGGATTGGCCCTAAATCCATCCTAGCACTCCACACCAGACTTAAGGAATTTTCCCTCGGGGTCTAAGTTGTCATTTCTAAAAGCTACATACCTACTACAAGTTATGAAGTCTCAAGTGAAAGCTTTTATCCAAGACTTGTTTGTATTTGTTCATGCAGAATTATAAAACTTGGGGTAGAATTCCCAGCTATTATACCCAAAGGTGACAGGTGTGTCAGAATGACACCTCCCCTCACCTTTCAGGGTGTCAGGGCATGGGTCAGTCCCTTCTTCAGGCTGTACACACATCATTGGTCTCTGTGCCTTGGCATGGCAGCAGGCTGGTGGGTACCATGGATTCAGCTCCTGGGAATCCCTGGGAATCTGGAAGGAAGAGATGAGACTGATTTCTTGGGAGGAATTTTCATCACATATTGGAATCTCTTTTTCCCCCCTTCAGACTGTAGCTTTTTGCTTAGGTGTTTTTATTCTGTGCCAATTTTCATGAAGAGTTTAAGAAAACTTATGGTGAAAAATTTATATATGTATATACAAATAAACATATGATTATATATTATACATGTTTATATATGCATGGGACCTATATGTGTGATATATGTGTATAGATTGTGTTGTGTGTATATGTGTGTGTGTGTGTGCGCACACACACACATGCATGAGAAAAAGAAGAGAATGTGACTTTCCCCTCACTGGGAGGCTATTTATAGCAAGACCCACAAGTGGAATTAGAACTTACTAGAAAGCCTCTATGAATTGCTTACAAATTTGGGCCCATAAGATCTGAAAGACCGAAACTAACTTGGGAGCTTCTGAGAGCAGTTACTTGTCTTTAATGGACACTTTGGTTCAAGCGTAACTCTGCCTCCTGTGAACCCTAGAAGTCCTTCACCTTAGAGAGAGCCAGATAATTGAACTGATGAGTATCACCCTATTAAATGATGTAAGTTTGCTTTAAAAATTGTAGTTGTGTATTTTTCTCATAATTACCTGGGTGATTTTTTTTTCCCCCTGAAAACTAATGATGGTGAACCTAAGACAAGGCCTGGAAGGCGCTAAAAAGTCCTTCTCGTGAGCGTACAGGAAACCTTTTGACTTTTGAGCAGTGTATGATCCAGTTCATCTGTAGACAGAAAAGGCAAGGGGTCGAACAGCTGGAATTCCCACACTCGGGATTTGTTCCTCTGAAACTCCATTCTGCTTCCCTCTGGTTTGTGTACTGCTGTTGCTATAGAGACCGGGAGGGTGCATGTGTCTGTACCCACCTTGACTCCCAGGAGCTCCTGCCATCAGATCATGGCTCTGGAAGTTTCCTCTTTCCTCCAGCTCTGGGGGGCTTAGCACTTCCCTGCTTTGGGTCCTGCAGGCCGCTGAGACCTCGGGCTCCCTGAATACCAACCACTCTTAGCCTTCTCCATGGCACTGTGACTTCATGGGAACTCGTAGGCCATGCTCGGAACCTCTTAGGCACCAGTTTTCTTATTACACAAATGACAGTGACAGTCCTCTTCTGATTACAATATGGTTGCCATGATCCTCCCCGAAAACTGACTTGAGGAGCTCTGCACAGTAACAGGTGTCTGGGGTGTCACCCACTCACCCTTTCCTTGGGGAAAGGAAGGAAGGCACAGAACTGGTGAGCACGGGGCACAAGTGCTGGTGCCAAGTCTGCAGAACTCTGTGTTTCCCAGGCAGGCACCTGTGACAGCCGCTCTGTCACGTGTATCTGTGAAGTCAGCCTCTGATCCTCAAAACTCTCACATGGGGCTTGTCTACGCCTCCCTGTATTTCCCCAGCACTCGGTCCCTTCTGCCGAGTGATATGTTTTTGTGTAAGATTGTGAACTTCAGAGCCTGGGACCAGGGCCCTTCTGCCCTCCTCAGGGAGCTAGTGTGTGCTTCCCTTGAGGGTGGACTTGAGTGTTCAATTGCAGCCCCGTCATCTTAAGTCACAGGCCACAATTTTATTCTTGTTTGATAAAGCTGAATACTTAAATCAGCATCACCCAGTGGCTTGGGTTTTTTCTGCTTGCTGTCTTTTTAAGAGTAAGATAGTTTCCCTAAACAAAATCAGCTCACGGGGGGACTTGATAATTAAGTGAATATTAGCACAGAGCCCTGCACCCTTAGATGCCTGATAAGTGGCATCTGCTCTTGCGATCATCATTTGCCTTTGAAATAGACATTTCAAATGCTTATCCTAATGGCAGAAAAGCAAATGTATATCCAGGAGATAAGATTTAAAAAAAAAAAAAGCTTTCTAGACATCGAAGATTGTTTACTTACTATCAAAACTCTTCCAAGGATTTCTACGAAATGTTAAAATATTTGTCACATTTGTCTTGTCTGTTCTTTATTGGGCCTGTTGACAAACTCTGGAATTCCTCAAGTAAGGGTGTTTAGAAGAAAAATTAAAGACAAATGATGAGGTCCACATAAAAACTTTTTCCTCAACAATGAAAAGCTGGCTGTATACTGAGGGCACATGTGGTGGGTAAGTGTGTGAGGCCCCCAGTGCTGTGCCTGATGCTGTGTAAATCTGATCAAGTTGCTTCTCCTCTCCTGTGCCTCAGTGTCTCTGAGATGATACTACTACTTCCTGGGGGTCTGTGAACCTCGAAGTAGTTGATTCATCTGACGGGTTTAACATAGAGCCAGATACACAGTCAGCACTCAGTGAATATTAACAGAGGGTAGAGGATCAAGATGGAGCCTCACCTCTTCCAAAGAGAAAGATTGAAATTAATTTCCTCCTTTTCTGAGCCCTGAATTTGCCTGTAGCCACCCATTCTTAACTGAGGTCCCTGGAAGCTTCATCTGTGGCACCAGCTTGCCAGTTTCCAGTAGCATGTACTTGATTTGTGGTAGTTTGGGATGCAGACTTTCTCTGGATCCCAGCTTTCTAATCATTAATGCCTGTCTCTTAGGGATGTTGACTGTATCAAAAGAATGGATGCATAGGATCTTCTTTGCATGGTGCTTGGAGCCCAGAAGTGATGGGTGACTTCTCTGTCACTTGTGCCTTTATTTCCTGGGATGGGAAAGCTTTTCCTCTTCCAACAAGTCTTTCTAGGAAAGGACTAGAATCCTCGCCAAACTACCCATTAGCGCTCGTGGCTGAGAAGCCCTCTGGGTAAGGAGGCCCTGTCTCTCTGCGTTCCAGACATTGCTGGTGGTGATCAGTGTGGTGTCTGTGGCCGTGGCAGTGATTCCTTGGATCGCGATTCCGCTGGTTCCCCTGGCCATCCTTTTCTTGGTTCTCCGACGATACTTCCTGGAAACCTCGAGGGATGTCAAGCGCCTGGAATCTACAAGTGAGTACCGAGGGTCTCAGGTGGGTATGGCAGTGCGACTGAGCTTCCATTTGTGCGGTGATTAAGGAGCCCTCTGAAATTCTGCACACTCTATCTTTCAGAATTTCTCACTTCGTTAACATCAGGTAATTGAGCGCAGTATTATGGTCAGCGTGAGTCAGTGTGGCCCTTAGGGCAGGTGGAACTGGTGTCCTGCTGGGTGCAGTTTTTCAATTTAACTGGAAAAAGGAATGAAGGACAAGGTAGAAAAATACTCCCCTGGAATAATCCATGAAGACTGGGGACCCTCCTCTGCCACTCTTGCCCATGACATGCTTCCGGTGCACAGAGCAGCACTTCAGAAGCATTTTTCTAATAAATGAAATAGTTCCTCATGTGTTAGAACTAATTTAGAAGGGAAATAATCGGAGAAGTTTTCTTTTTTGAAGATACCGGAAGTGGCAAAGGAAGGAAAATATTAAGAGAAAGGAAAGGAGGAAGTATCAGAACTATATCCAAAAATATCAGAAATAATATATTTGAAAAATACATTTTTTTCCTACTGGAAATAAGCTGCAGTTAAGTGTTGTGAAAGTATAAGCATTGTGATTTCTGGTTGTGCTCCTTATTATCAGTGGTACTTGGTGCAATGCCATGCTGAGGTTTCCCCCCTTAGGCTGGTAATAGGTGGATGCTGATAATAATCTCTTTTGGAGACCAGGAGGAGGGCAATCAGTTTAGAATGCATTCAGTCTATTGCTCCCTTCAACTTCCTAGTTTTCGGATAACAGAGGAAACCGTTTTATGATTAATCACTGTATTCTGCAGGTAATTGCGGAGGATGAAATAACCCAGAGCTCATCTCATGAATGCACAAACTAATGCATTCCATTCTTAGTAAAATTTAAAGCTATAAGGGTAATAGAATTGTTATATATTATTTAAAGTACAAGGATACCAGCCAAAAAGTTTTAAAAAAGGGAAGATATGGTGTCAGAAAACCTGTGTGATGGATAGTTAGTACAATTGAAGGCCAAGTCACCTTTTTGAAAGCCACACCAGGACCAGGAATATTGAGTCCTGTAGTTCCCCGTGGAAAAATTATCTGTTTATTGTGGCAATGGAGGGTAGGTTGTTTGTTTGATTTTTGGTGGCTTCTGGTGGCTGCATGGAGCCCTGCAGCTTCAGAAAAGCTGTAGAAGAAAATTCTCAGGCACCAGGGGAATGAGCCAAATTGTTTTGAGGTTCCATTGCTGAGAATTCAGCGGGAAGCAGAATGCTGCAGTCTGTGTGCCAAGCGTGTGCGTAGGACTCTGCTCGTATCAATTGCTGCAGGGCATTGGGAATTGGCATTGCTGGAGACTCTCCTTTGTGCGTTTCTTTGGCCCTAGTCTATTTCACAGAAACAAGGCTTTTGACATTTTATGAGTGGAGGCTGCTCATGAAATGGAGCTACTCACCATCCTATTGCAAAGAAGCTTCGGGTATATTCAAGGAAGGGTTGTTTGTTCCAGAAGGAACCCCTGGGAAGACTGTGCACTGTTCAAGAGCCACTTCCCACCCATGTGCAAGTGAGGAGAGAGGACCCAAGGAAGGCTTTTGCAAGAAGCATGCAAGATTTTTCTTTCCAAGGCATATCTACCAAAAACTTTGAGATAATTTTGATCTGGAAATTCTACAACTTTGTCATGGCCCTGTGGAATGTGGGTTTCCTGTACCCTAGTTGACTGCAGGATGTTCCCTTTTACCCCCACATAACCAAATGAAGTAGGCAAAGCCTACTTCATTCTTATTCTTTGAGGCCATCTAGAGTCCCAAGGTTTATTTTCAAATCATACTGCCCTGGCTGCTTCTGAAATCTTAGGCTGATATTTAAGCAGTCTTGAACACAATGGTTTATTTTTGAAAAAACGAATGTAGCAACGATCAGTCATAGAGAAGGGCAGAAAACCAGGATGGCACTTGGTTGCGTTTCTCTACAGAACTTTTTTCATTCGACAGTGCCTGGATTGTGACCCCATATCCAAGTGCCTGACTGTGAGGGTGCCATGATCCATTAGCTATGTCTGCCGTGGGCCTTGGCTAGCTGAGTGTTAATGTAAATGCCACATGCGTTCAGACCATACATCCTTGAGTCTGCTATTGTAAGGAATTCCCATCCAGATTTCCAGGGATATTGTTTAACCCAGGGTGCTTAATAGGAGGTACAGTAATGGGGAAGCCTATTGAATATTAGCTAAGTAAGAGTTAGGAGTTTTTTGGGGGGACTTGAGCAGTGGCTCATTAGCAGAGCGCCTGCCTATCATGTGCGAGGCACTGGGTTCAATTCTCAGCCCCACATATAAATAAATAAAATAAAAGTCCATTGACAACTAAAAATTATTAAAAAAAAAAATTAGGAGTTTTCTGACTGTGGGCTGCAGAGCCTAGAGAAAAATGCATCCAGTGATGCATGAGAATCTTGAACTCCAGCTCGTCTCCCTTTGGGATACTGTGGCTCAGATGAAAAGCACAGCCTTGGCAATAAGGCAGGTTCACTCTGGCTCCTAACTATATTACTCTGGTTAATTTATTTAATCTTGGGCCTTAATGGGCCTGAAGTCTGTTTTCCTTTTGTTAAAACAATAAAAACACCTGCCCTTTGGAGTTTTTCTGAGAATTCCCTGAGACAGTGCTTGGAAAGTGCCTGGTGGCTATACCAAAGGCCCTGGAATCCTGCACACACAGGATTAAAACCACAGTAGTAACCAGAAGGCCTCCCATAGCATTAATGATACCTGTGGCAACACTGGCAGGCCGGGATTTCCACCTGCATCTCTCTGCCCTGCTCTTCCCTTGGGTCCATCTGCAGGCCTTTAGGGGGTGCTCTCAGTTCTAGTGAATTGCATTACAGTCCTTCAGCTCACCCCACAGGCATCCCCCACAGCCCTGAGTCGAGTGTGGAAGAAACAGGATTATCTTTCAATGGTACAGATTTCTTCTGGACCTCAGTAACTCTTGGGGTAAGGTGAAGTACCCCAGTTGGCTTTGGGTTTCCTGGTGTTCAAGGCTGGGGTGACACCGGATTTCTAAAGTCAACCCTGCTCTCAAACCCAGCCAGAAGAGAACCAGTGGTGACTTTGATTTTCTGGTACGGGTAGCAGCTGAGAATGGCCAGGCTGAAGAACTGCCTGGGTGGCCACCATGTCTGCCTCAGCTGCATGCCTTTGATGAAACAGGGTTAAGACCCTGCCTCGTTCTAGAAATGAGAGCTCAGTAGACTAAGTCCTCGGGCTTTCTGAAGGCAGACCCTTAGCATGCTCTTGGTAGGGTAACGGGGCCTAGAACCCTCCTGAGCTGGTCATCTCTCAGAATACCCTGTGTGCAGGGTGACCAACCTCTGGGGGTTAGCAGGGCCATCTGTTGATGTCTTCAGAAAGACCATGCAGGGCTCCCAGCCTTATTTATTTGGATCATGAGCTTAGTCTTATGTTCATGTTACCATCTTAAAAGTGCAAGGTTAAAGGAAGCTAAAATGAATAGCAATTCACTGCTCAGTATGTCTGAGAATGAGAGAGAGCATGGATGTCAGAGTGAGAACACACACATGTAGGTGGACAGTCAGAACCACCACATTCGCCCAGGGCTCTGCCTAAATGACGTGCATTAGTAGATCATGTGTTGGTTGGTAAATCCATGTTCAGGAAAGCTTTTCTTTCTGAAAGCAGTATCTCAGGAGAGGGCTCCTAATAGTTAGTCTTCCCAGTCAGACATCCTTGTTGGGAAAGTCCCAGGGAGGAGCCGGCAGTCAACTGACCCCATGGTCACCAGTGACCACAGTGGCTCTTAGTTGGCCATCTGCTTCTTCCTTGCTCATGCAACTGTGGTATCTGACTGCTGGCTCTGTTCCTTGCCCTGGCACATGTGTGCCCAGTACCTCCTGATCTCGTGCTGTACCCGTGTGCACAGTGAGCATCTCCATGTAGAACTGCGTAGCCACATAGGCCATTGGATGCCCCAATGAGTAAGTTGGAGTTTTTCTCTTGATTTTTCTATTCCTAGTAATTTTATAAAACATATGCAGCCTCTTGTAAGATGAAATTACCTTTGCTTTTCCCAAACACTCCATGTTTTACCAGCAGGTCTTCTCTAGGCTATGGTCAGGTGACAGGGATTTGTCAGTATTTTCCATCATCCCAGATGATGGTAGAGGCCGTGTGCGGGGATCATGTGTTCCTGATGCATCCCGGTCCCAGTACAGCCTCCTGCACAATGCAGAGTGAAACTGTCAGGGAACCATTGCTGCCTGGTGACAGGCAACCCACACATCCCCCCATGCGCAGGGCTGGGCTCTGGTGGTCATGAGACAGCAAGCTCAAAACACATGACCCGTCATGGACATTGTGCTCTAAATCAAAACAGAGATACACAAAGGAGAATTCAACTTTTAAAATTCTGTTAAGATGATGAAGCCACTGGACTACAGACAGATTCCAGAAAGGCGAGGGCAGTGGCCCAGGTCACAGTGACCGTCACACACCAGGATGAATTTCTATCCCTCAGGCTTCTGGAGCTGAAGCCAAGGCCAGTCAATGATATCTCGACTGGGCAGGTCCTGTGGGCAAGTGCAGTGTGGCATCCAGATACGTAGTGACCACACAGAACTCATCTTGCACCAGTAGGCACAGAAAGATCTCCTCAGGATGCAGCCTATTCACTGGGTTCCTGTCCTGTGCCAGGTGCCATTCTAGTTACTGAGATACAGTGGCTATATCTTGGCTCTTTAAAATCTAAGGCGGGAAAAGACCTTATAGTTTAGTAGAGTGAGTGCTATAACATTTTTTTAAAATGCTAATGTCTCAAAAATGAGACCAAAGAGATACCCAGGAAGAATATGGAAGAAAGGATCTTGAAGGATGGGTTTGCAAAGAAAAAAAATAACCAGATTTGAATTTGGTCAAAGGTGAGTCAAACAGAGAGACCTTCATTTTCCCACCAACATAGTGAGGGATGATCTGACCAGGGGTTGAGGGTCAATGGGTAGGGTCCTCTCCAGGGTTCTGGGGACATTTCTTCTGGAAACTCAAAGCCCTGAGTATGCTGCTTGGTGGACACATGACCATAGAACAGAGAAGGCTATCTGGTTTGCCTGTGTCCAGTCTCTGAGTTCGCTCTGTTTTGTGTCTGTCTCTTTCTGCAGCACGGAGTCCAGTATTTTCCCACTTGTCATCTTCCCTCCAGGGGCTCTGGACCATCCGGGCATACAGAGCTGAAGAGAGGTGTCAGGAGCTATTTGATGCTCACCAGGACTTGCATTCAGGTCTGTGCACTTCTGGAAGTGGTTTCAATGGCTGGGACCACTGCTTCCTCAGCCTTGTTGGCCAGCACCTCTGCCTGTCTCTGAGCATAACCTTATATCCTGTCTTCCTCTTCTTTGCCCCTAGACTTTGGCTCCTCTCAGAATCTTTCCTGCTTTCCCTCTGCTGGCTTGCATGGTACTCTCTCTCTGGGCCCTTGGTCTCTGTCCCTTTGGGGCAGGAGTCATTAAACATTTTTGCAAAACACCATCTAGTAATAGCGTAGGCTCTGGGTGCCCTTTGTCCCTACTGAAGTTGCCCACCTTTGCTGCTGCAGCAGGAAATCAAGCAGACAGCAGATCAGCAAGAGGCCATGGCTGTGTTCCAATAAAATGTTCACTAGATCACGTGAGGAGCACTTCCTAGCCCATGGGGCAGCAGAATTGACTGCAGAAATCCATCTCCTGATTATCAGATCTGCCACCCACTTGACCAGTACTATTCTTTGTATCATTGAATTTTTTTTTTTTTATCCATTTAAAACCTTCAGAATTTCCTGTAAATCTATAAAATTCTGGCCCATCTTTCCGACCTTGATTGTATTTTCGTGATTAAATGGCACATGAGAAACCACACGCAGGTCCTTTGACAAACTGGTCATTCAGAGATAGCCCCTAAGCAGTGTGCCCTGTGGGCAGGGCTCTCTACTAAGTATGGAAGGTGCCAGATACAAAGTGAGAGCTGTACTCTGGAGAACCAGAAACCATCAACCACATGAGCTGGTGAACTTCACTTCATGGTTCAGCGTTGTGAAAAGGGCACCCGAGACCATTTTTGGGTGTCCTTTACTCCGATGGCACCGTTTCTCTGGGTTGCAGTGTTAGTGCCTCTTCCTGCATAGCTCCGTGTGTTGCGTGTGCATCGCTTCCAAGGCCCAGCTTTCTGGAATCCTCAGGTTTCTGGCATGTGTATCTGTGGGGTCCCACCTGGCACATGCATCTTCATGCCCCTCACATTCACTGTGGCTGATGTGGCTTTGTACTTGTTCATCTTGCTTGTCACGGTTCGCGCATCCAGAGGCTTGGTTCTTGTTTTTGACGACATCACGATGGTTCGCCGTGCGCCTGGATGCCATCTGTGCCATCTTTGTCATCGTGGTTGCCTTTGGGTCCCTGATTCTGGCAAAAAGTAAGTGCAGATGTGAATAACTATTTATGGTATGATTACAATTTATAGCTGTGTTTACAGTTATTAAATTAAACTCTTGCCACCTTGTCCAATGCCATATTCTCTTGGTTCTAATGAAATGTATGAAAGCTTTACAGCATGTCAGGATGGTTATGATTCTGCAATGTGACCCATTTAGAGGAGTCCCTGGGGTCTTGACGGGTCCCTTTTATCTTTCTTTGAATGGGTTGAGGGCTGTGCAAATGTCATTCTGCACATTCCCAGTCCTGTCTGTAGTTGTAAGGAGTGACCCAAGTTTGTTCTGAAGCATCTTGTCCAGCTTATGGCTTTAGGTCTTGCTTTTGGATGATCGGTGTAGTTGCCTGTGCTCTAGGTCGACAAAGATTCTCAGTAAGAAAGAGCATCATTGTCTCTGCCAGATGGGTACCAGATGAGCAGGTGTTGGCGTGTCTGGCATGAATTCGCCACCCCTGACTCTCCCATAGTAACACCACTGAATTTCAGTATTTAATAATAGAACCGGGAGAGCAGTAGTTTACTTTAAAAAAAAAAATTGTCCCCAGCTGTGGTCATGTTGGACGTAGAAAGCAGTATGACATAATGGGCTTTGAAACCACGGTGATGAGTATGTGAATAATGACGCTAGTCCTCACGCATATTTGTTTTTCAAATGTATATTGATCCTGTTGGGATTAATAAACTCATTTAATAATTCTTTCTAAAATTCCTCATGGGTTTTTAAAGGTGTATTATGGTCTCAACCAACAGCTAGTAGAAGCATCATGGTTACTATCGTTATCTGCAACTTGTTGGGTTCTCTTGGTAATGTGGCAGAAGGAGCCAGGTGTGGTTATAATGAGACTGATGTTATTCCCTCCTTCCTGTCACGTAGCTTTGGATGCTGGGCAGGTTGGCCTGGCCTTGTCCTACGCCCTCACGCTCATGGGGATGTTCCAGTGGTCTGTTAGACAAAGCGCCGAAGTGGAGAATATGGTAATGTTTATCTGAACGTTCTTGGCCTTTTCAAGTTTCCTTGCCATTAAATAGCATAAAAGCCATTCTTATGTAAAATATTAAAACTGTTATTTTTACATCGGAGCTAACAGAGTTTTTTCAGATCCTTCCTCCATCTGTTTAAAGTTAATGTAAAATAAAATATATACATCTTTTTCTCAGTCTCATGTATGCTATGTCAGCAGGTTTTATATTCATCACAAGCTGTCCTCAAATGCAATAAATGTCTCTGTAGGAGGGAAGTTCTGAAATCCTAGAGAGGATATAAGCTAATTTCTTAGGGGCCTGTTTATTTTTGTTTCTTAATGGGTGATTTCTCATTCTCTGTAAAAGAAAAATTTGGTATTTTGAGGTTGTTTATTTAATTAATAGGTCTCCCCACTCCCCACATCCAGTTCTAGCATTTCTTCTCTTAGGCAATGAGCAGAAGGCAGGAGGCCTTGGGGCCGCTAGTATTCCTTCCTGGTAGGGAACCAGGGTGGGGTTGTTTAGGAGGGCTCATTCCACCTGTAAGTGACTTCCTTTTCTACACAGTTCTACCTTCTCCTGCAAAGATAGACAATGAACATGGAATATTTCAGTTTTGCTCGAGAAGATTATTATGAAGAGTTTGGATGACTATCTGATTTAACTCATGTACAGCCAGTGGCCGTTGTGTAGCAAAAGACTGGGATCCCTACCAACCTTTTTAAAAATGCCTTTTATTTCGTCTGTGTTGAGGGAAGTAGCTGTAAGTGAAGGAAGGGGCCATGGTGAGGAACGAGACTGTGGATCCTTGTCAGTCTTGATGGGTATTAAGACGTGCATTCTCCTTGACCAGCGTGTGTAAATCACAAGCGTTCCCTCACAATCCCTGCACCTAACCCGTGTGGATGCCACGTCTCTTTCAGATGATCTCAGTGGAGCGGGTCATTGAATACACGGATCTAGAAAAAGAAGCGCCTTGGGAATACCAGAAGCGCCCACCACCCACCTGGCCCCAGGAAGGCGTGATCGTCTTCGACAACGTCAACTTCACCTACAGTCTAGACGGGCCTCTGGTATTAAAGCACCTGACGGCACTCATTACGTCGAGAGAAAAGGTTCGTTTAAACCATCTTTGTTAGCAAATCAGCTAAAGATTTAGTTCCATGTCTGCTTGTTGTCTTGCTCTAGACCTGTGAAGGACATTTGGTTCCTCTTGGAAAAAATTAGATCAGATATAAATAGATAAGTCTTCCTTGGAAACCAGCATTTCTTTCTTCCTGCGGTGAGCTGCCTCCTGGTGGTGTTGGGCCCTGAGCTGGCACTTCAGGGACTTGGGATACTATGTTTGACATCTGATTATTCCTGATTACACCTGGAAAGTCAACCTTGGCTCCTTGTCACCAGGGCTTCCGTGTCTAGTTCCCATCACTTCCTGCTCCTTGACCTGCTCGGGTACTTTCCTCCCTGTCACCGCAGCAGCTTCCGTCCAGCCCTTCCTTTGTTGTCCTTTGTCCCTTTTCTTTTCCTTCCTTTCCTTCATGCAACCTGTACTTTCCTTTGCTCCCTGGCCTCCCACCACACAGGGGTTCCCGGCCTGGAGGGCTGCTGTGACCCTCGCAGGCCCCAGACCCAGGCCTGCTCCTGCTGGAGCTGTGTGGCTACTTCTCAGCCACCGGAGAAAAACCCAGAAGCCACAACCCTGGGGCTCAGAAACCAGAGCCTCATGCTGGAGAGGCAGCAAAGGGCCCAGAGACTCAGAGTCAAAGAAGGGAAATCCCGGAGGTTCTGGGGACACTGCAGAGAGGTGTGTGGATTGGTTCTATCAGCAACTACACCTGCCACCAATGTCCTTTCATTCCCTTGTCAGGAACTAGGGCAGGCTCCTGCAAGGACTAGACCAGAGCAAAACAGGCAGTAGGGAGCTCTTTCCCCACCTGCCCCTCCTGCCTTGACTCCTACATGCAGACATCCCCACACTCTGAGTGTCCCCTGTTCTCCCAAAGGACCTGTCCTTCCGTCTCCCAGCATACCAGCTGCTATCTGGCTGCAGAAAGTCTCCTCATTTTCAGAGTCAGCTAAAACCTCTGCCTCTGAGAGTCTGTTCTTCCACATCATGTTCTAGGTACTTGAAGATGGCACTTGTGGTCCACCCATGTTCACAAAAAAGGGTGAGAGCAACCTGAGTGTCCATCAACTGGTGAATGGATATGCAAAATGTGATGTATGTGCACAGAGGGACAGCTTATTAAGATTAGGGAACATTCCTGTGTCCCATTAAATGGCATTCTGCAGGGCACGTGTTGGGTGCTGAGGAAAGCTGTCTGGGAGCATAATGTGCAGGTAGGAAGGACCCCTAGGACAAAACCCACTCACAAGGTGACCCTGTGAACAGCCCATTCCCTAGATGGGAGCATTAAGTACTTTTCCCCTTTTATAATACTAGGGCTTGCTTGAGCTCAGGGCTTTGCACATGCTAGGTAAGCACTCTACCACCGAGCTGCACCCCAGCCCCTGGAGTGTTAAATACTTTAGGAGCTGCTGCTTCTAAACTCTTTCCACCACAGGCCCATTTAATGGCCTAATCACAGGCATGATTTAATGAGTGATGCCCTTGTGACATGAAAGAATAAATGTACAACTTAGTGCCCAAAGGGTACCCAGGGAACAGCATCAGTAAGTCACTTGGCAAAAGCAAGCTCCTAATTATTTCCACGGCTTCCTTGTAGGTCCAAAGGCATTGAGGACGGCTGTGTAGGGAACATGAGCTACAGCTGTGATGAAAGCCAGTCTCTCAGTCCCGTTCCTGGCAGGACTGTAAGGATGTTTGCTTACTCGCACACGGTGCGTTTATCAGATCTGAATGTGGCAAACGTAATTTTCGTTGTTTGCATACGTCTTAAATTTCCCTCAAAGCCACAAAATAGGAATTACTGAAGAACCTCTCCTTTACAAGTTAGAAAACAATGCATATCCCCAGATTTGTATTCCTCGATCTTAAAACCCCCAAATTCTAGGATCACCCGAGATGCTAAAATGTTTGAGGGTAAATTAATTTTGAAGACCGAGTTGTAGTATCAACAATAACTTGACTTTCGGCGTGTGCCTTGGTCCACCCAGTCTCACCTTAGCTCCATCTGTGTCTTTAGAGTTTGCAGGCAGACAGTGTCATCATGGAATGCTTTCACTCTGTCTGTGTCCAGCTAGGTTTCAACTCTGCCACACCTGTGCCCAGCCCCTGGGACCGCAGGCCACCCCTTGGTGTTGGACTTGATTGACAGAGTCACCATTTCAGACAAGGACATGGGAATGTGCTAACACAGCAGAAATGGTGCTTTATTCCGTTTCAATGGTCTTCTCTGCCAAGATTCCTGGAAGTTATAGTAAATGGGAAAACATAATCGGTACTAAGCAGGTTTTTAATTCATGGAAGAAATAGCAAGTAAAAAATAAAGAACAAAAATGAGGTAAACACCACCTTCCTGGTTCGATTCTAAACACTGGCTGCATTTTTCATTTAGGTGATTTTGTGGTTGATTTGATCATTTGAGAGTACTGGGCCATTTTAAAGCATTTTCCAGCTCTAGAGGTAGATTGATTTGGGTTTGTTATTTTTTTCTTGCTCAGAGCTATTACTTGGATAATACATTTTTACAGATGTGTACTAGACCTTGCTATAATGTGCAAAAATATGAGTTTCCTACATTTTCTCCTTTTTTACATAATTTTTTCTCAGAGAGCCCGCCTCCCGGGAGCTCTGGGCTGCATTTCCCCTCTGCTCTCTGGCCCTGGCTGCTCCAGCAGCACCTGCATCTTCTAGGAACTTGTTAGCAACAAAATCACAAAGGTGACCCAGCTCTCTGTCAGAGTTGCCTTTGCAGGAGACTCTCCTGTGAAGTCCTCTGTCCCCCACAGCGGTTTTTTTGTGACCAATAACCCACGATTTCTAGGAAACTTCATCAGCATGAAGTTGAGCTCATGGATTGCCCCTTGGGACTAAACATGAGACTCTGGAGGGCCCTGGGCCACTTAATACCTTACAGGGTTTTTTTTTGTTTGTTTGTTTTTAAACTTTTCTATAGTATAAACCATAAGTTTACCTTATAGTTAATTCTGTATGATCCTAAGTTGATGTGTTTATTTGCATCTTTCCAGTAGAACCTGTCTTCTGTTGCAGACTATTTTCATCTGCTATTTAGCCATCCCTACATAGCTGTCTCTGTCTCTGCACCAGCCCAGGCACTTAAGTTCCTTTCATAACCTGATGTTATTAAAAAAGTCTCTCTGTCCCAGTAGAACACTAGATCTAATCTGTCCTTTTTCTTGGGTGACCCATGCCTGTCCCTGACTTGCAGGTTTCTTCTGTCACCAACTGTGATCTGCTCAGAGTGAACAAAATTCTTGTACAACCCCTGCATTACGCACTGGCATCTGCAGCATGCTCTCCAGGCCTAGCAACAGGGTCTCTATGGTGGCCACACCTTCCCCACTGTCTCCTTTACACATGGATCATGGGAATAAGTGACAGGGAGGCCCTCAACACAACGAGCAAGAGGCAAACAGAACTGGGTTCTAGTCCTGCTCCACCACTTACAGGTTCAATTATTTTAGACAGATTCTTTAACCTTCCATTTTTCTCTTTTGCAAAATGGAAGTAATAGGAGCTCACCTCAGGAAAACACCTGGCCCAGAGAGCCATGTGGTCAGTGCTTGATCAGCGATAGCCGTCATTCTACTGGGGTATAAGGTGAACTTAACCACTTACAATGCATGACTTGTCTGTCCTGTGGAAAGCAAGGGGCTGGCCATTTGCCATCCTGTTTATAGGACTCATTGGCCGTGTCCATCTTCTCTGACCAGCTGATCATTTACCTGAACAATGTGGTGATGATCCCCAACATTTCTCAAGCCTGAGTTAATCTCTCAACTCTGTGGGATTGCTACTTTTTGCAGGCCATCACAGGTAAACAAATGTATGAAGGTAAATCCAATATCGATTCTGCCCTCAGCACATATAGTCCAGTGGAAGAGGCAGAGTCCTGTATGAATGACGGCTCTATGAGATGGGAGGAGTCACAGAGTTTAATGGATGTTTAGGAAAGGGTAATATGACATCTGTTGGGGTGGGACATGTCCGCAGAAGGGACAGGTAGAGTTTTTATGGAATGAGCCATTTGAAATAAACTGGGGTGCCCATGGCTAGGATTTGAGCAGGTGGAAATGCTTGTGAAAGAATTTAGGTGGGGGCACCACCATGAGTCGAGCACAAGGCTATGATTCCACACAAATGAAGAATGAGGCTCCTGCAGGGTACACAGTGGAGGGAACTACTGGGTGTATAGCGCACATTTTCAGGTTCAGGCCTCAAGCACCCGGTTCCCCTAGGGAAGCTCTCACTTCACTGAGATGGGAAGGTTGCTTGGGAATGTGTGTAGAGGAAGTTTCCAATGAGGCTGAGGCTGAGAATTGAGTGCCCAGGATCCCAGCGAGAAGACCCCAGCAGGGGACTGGAAGCCAGCAGCTGTCCTGTGCTCCTAGCAAGATGTTAATGGGGAAAATGATGCCACTCAGGGAATCGAACTAAGGTCTATTAAAACAGAGTTACAAAACCCAGGTTGGTGAGTGAGCAGGGAGCCAGAGACAGTAGAGATTAGGATCCTCTTTCTGGAGGGTAGTTTGGCAGTGCTAAACAGCCTCCTTTGAAAGTGTTCGTACCTGTTGCTCAGAAGTCCCACGTCTAAGGAATTCATCTTCAGGAAATAATTAGTTATTTTCAAAGATTTAGCTTCAAGAATATTTAACATGAGGTTATTTATAATAGCAAAACATTGGATACAGCCTAAACATCTAGAGAGAGTAGATTTATTAAATAAATGATCATATATGCTTTAATATTATGTGCCTCTTAAATATTTTAAGGAAATAGTAAATGAAACAGGGAACAACAATATGTTTATATTAATCTCACTTTGTTTAAACGTGATTTTGTAACTTTAAGAACACACACACACGCACACAGTTGCATTCACACATGAAGAATGCTTCTGTCAGAGTCCTGGGCTCCGGGTAGTACTTTTCATATTCATTTGCACTGACTATAATTAGGAAAAGTTTGTTTTAATATTTAAAAGGCAATGCAGGGCTGAGGGGTAGCTTGCCTGACATGGGAGAGGCCCTGGGTTCCATCCCCAGCACTGTGGGTGGGAGGGTGGAGGGATTCCAGCAGCATTCCTGAGTGTAGGCAATGGCTAAGGGACTTTAACTGAAGGGTCAAATCAAGGCACAGATATTAACTCTTCAGGGCTTGATGCCAGGCTATCTTTGGAGGAAGTTGGAAGTAAGGTGGATACTTAGAACCCAAAACCTGGGAGAGTAGTCAGGAGATTGCAAAAGGGAGACTTGAAGCAGCGGCTCTTTTAACTGAGGCACTGGGTATTGATCATGCTGAGTTTGATGTATGCAGAAAAGTCCAAATACAGACATCTAACATGTTGATGCATTTGACAGAGACCAACCCTGGCCTGGCTGAGAAAGCACAAAGGAGCAGTTGCAAAGCAGTTAAATTAAAAGCATCTCAACATGTTCCTTTAGTGGGATGAACACATACTTACTGATGCTAGGGACATTCTCCTCCGGCATCCAGTCAGACCCTGTGAAAATCTTTCAGACTATACTTTTGATGACTTTGAATGGCAGAGAGAAATAGCTAGAGCTAAGTTTTCTTTGAGTTTACACAGATGGATCAGTTTCTCAGGGAGCTGATAGCTTCTGGGTATCCACAGTACTCTCCAATGTAGTATCTGCCTATGTCCTCATGTGTGCTGATTTACACAAGAGGACACCCAGAGAAGACAGAGGCAAACACAAACCACATGTGTATACCCTGGGGCATACATACATGCGTGCAGAAAGCAGCTGAGAAGTTAGTTCATCCATAACATATAAATTAGGATTTCACCAGCTGATGTAGTACCTGTTATCCTAGTTACTTAGGAGGCTGAGGTAGGGGGATCATAAGTTTGAAGCCAGTCTGGGCATTTTAGGGAGATGGTGTCTCAAAGTAAATAAGAGCTGGGATCGTAACTCAGTGGTAAAGTGTCCCTGGGTTCAATCCCCAGCACTCCTGCCCGCCAGTGCCAAATTTAGGATTTCCCATAAAGTAGGTAATGGCCCTCCAAAGCTTATTTTCATTAGATGAAGCCACTTTTCTGACATTTAATCTTGATAATTTTAAATGCCCTTGTTGATAAAGAGTAAGTTTTATTTGAATGAATTCAAATAAGATGATGTATAAAGTCCCCAGCACGTAATCAGCATGCAGGAAAGTTTAATTCCTCTCTGTTTGAAGCAGTTTATTTTAAATGTAATTAACTTACTTATTTTAAATGAATTAATTTACCAGTGATTGAAGACATGTCTTATTTTCTTCATTGATTCCAAATTTTTAAATAAGGATGATATCATTTTTTAGAAGCTCTCACCAAGGAATTTGCAGTTGAGCAACCTCATTGGTAAAAAGGCCATTTTTTTTGTTTACAGGTTCAAGCTAGTTATTACAGTACAGTTTGATTCCTGACCAGCTTTTTGCCTGTAGTATATTGATTCTTTGATCTTATTGTCCATGCACTTCATTTCTCTCTACTTTGGCTTTAATAAGAGGAATGATCACTTGAGATGACTCTTTTTCAAGGGGCAGTTATAAGTATTAATTGATTTGTAAAATGCTTTCTGAACTGCCCAGATGAAAGGTCCCATGTCAATAGCAAATATTGTTGGTGGTGTTGGTGTTGATCTCATTGTTGCTTGTTTTGGCTACTGGTTACATTCTGTTAAAACCCAAGACTAACAAACATTTTAAGACATTTTAAACAAATGTAACCAGATATTTAGCATCTGCATTGATTTAGGTTCTCTGCCAAAGAATAATTTGTCTTAAACGATAGGATTCTGGGAAAACTAATACTTGTTTATATATAATGCTTCTGACTGAAGTTGTTAACATCTCTGTGAAGTTATCCAAGAAATTCTCAAGATTCAAAATCTCTAGACCTTGGAATTAAAGCGTTCAAGAGCTGACTTTTCCACATGCCCTGGGTCTTCCCAGCCAGCAGACGGATGGCTGATTTTAACTCTTCTGTAGACCAATGGATCTCGTCCAGGGGCATTTGGGCCCCCAGGGGACATTTGTCAGTGTGTAATGTTTTGGGTTCTTACAATTGGGTGCTGCTGCTGGTACCCAGTAGGTTCAGACCAGGGGTACTGATGAGCATCCAGGGGTACTGTGTCCACCATGAAGATTTATCAATCCCAAAATGTGGACAGTGCCGAGGTCGAGAAGCTTTCAGGCGATGTTCTGTATAGAACTCTATAATTCACCTTCGGAAACCAGAGTGTTCTTCTAAGTGTGTTGCATATTATTAAATGTCCTCCCCCCTCCTGGATCTCTCTGTAGGTTGGAATTGTGGGAAGAACAGGAGCTGGGAAAAGTTCCCTCATCTCGGCCCTTTTTAGATTGTCAGAACCTGAAGGAAAAATTTGGATCGATAAGATCTTGACAACCGAAATTGGACTTCATGATTTAAGGAAGAAGATGTCCATCATACCTCAGGTATGCAAGTCAGAGCATTCTCACGCGTGCCTTCCAAAAGGGCGCCTGTGTTTAATTGCTTTTAATTTTATTGCTTTTTAAGAAATAGGATGAAAAGACTGGTTCTTTCCCTTAGTAGAGCATATTTTGAATAGGTATTTTCTTTTTGTGGTGGTGGTGTTGGGGATTGAACCCAGGGCCTTGTGTGTCCTAGGCAAGTACTCTACCAACTGAGCTATAGCCCCAGCCCTGAATAAGAATTTCCATCAGATATCAGAGTTGATCTGTTCATTTGTTGTTGTTGTTGTTTTCTTGTGTGTGTGTGTGTGTGTGTGTGTGTGTGTGTGTGTGTGTGTGTGTGTATGCGCATAGGGGTGATGGGGGGAGGGAGGAAGAGGGGAAAAACTGATTCAATAACACCTTACTCAGACAGATTCTGGATTCAGCTTCCGTAGGTGCTAGTTTTATCCACTGATAAGTACATAGTTCTGAGAACAGAATAGCAAATGGTCAGCTCGAGAGAGGTTCCTATATGGAAACATGGACTGTAAGTGTCTTAATGAGGGAATTTGCTGTAGGGAGTAAAGCTACCCTTTCAGGGGTGATTATCTCCATGGAGGACCCTGGTTAAACTCTGCAGCTGTGAGAGTCATATCTTACAGATGCTTTGCAGACACTTTTAGAATCTAGGCATTCATAAGTGGTTTTGATTGGGGAGGCAGTACAGAATCAGGAGGAAGGCTGGGCAAAGGAATTCCATCCCTCTGCACCTTCCTTTTCTTATCCTTACCAGGCAGCTACTGGCAGCACCTCTAAGAGCAGTCATGAAGGCTGTCAACGTGTATAGCGTGCCTCACGCCGACGCAGGGCCTCATCTGCCATGATGGCAGAGGGTTGAATTGCCATGTCTTCCTGGGCTCTGATTTTGTTTTATTTTCTTCTGCTTCTTAGTGGAAAACTTTCAGGGAGTGTTCTAGAGATTGGATTACATGCACAATAGAATCTCCTGTCACTGCTTTTTGTTCATCTATTCAACACAAATTCAGGAAGTATTTATTGAGTAATTACTGTCCTCTAGGTCAGTAGCCATGGGCACTATAGGGCCTGTCCCCACAGGCCAAGGGCAGCTTCATCCTGCCCTCCGCTTTGATGCTTACATGTGTTCAACTCCAGTATTGCTCTTTAGGGGTTCTAATTTGGGATTTTTTTTTCTGCAAGCATACCATTGTCAAGGGGAGCTGAGGTACCCACACACATGCACACTCATTCCTGAGATGAGAAATACAGAAACAAAAGAAAAAGAACCCAGCAAATATGCTTTCTGGATGTGTAGATAAAGAGCCTTTAAGTACTTGTTGATTAGGAAACAGAGAACCTGGGTCCCCAAGGGAGGGAGAATGTGGACTTACATCTCATGACAGAGCACGCTTATAACCTACCATCCACTTCTGAAATAATTGGAAATTACTTCCAGTAATTTGGAGATCAAGGTATCCACCTCAGAACCATGATGTGATACCACCTCTCAGTCTCCACTCTAAAATATACATATATCCATCACCATGTGTTGGTGAGGATATAGAGAAACGGGAACGCTGGGCACTGGGGTGGGAATGTAAAACGCTATAACCCCTGTGGAAAACAGCCCAAGTCTCCTTCCAGAATTACAAGTAAGAGTCACCAGATGGTCTAAGAATTGAAAGCAGGGTCTTCAGATGTTGGTATGGCTCTTTTCAGAGCAGCCTAGACTGGAAAAAACCCCAAGTGTCTGTCTACAGATAAATGGATTAAGAATGATTTATATGAACAATGGAAAACTGTTCAGCATTAAAAAAAAGAAGGCCACTTTGATTCATGCTACAACAAGGATACGTTTTGAAGACATTGTGCTGAGTGGGATGAGCCAGTCACAGAGTTCTGGATGGGTCTAGAGTACAAGGCTCTGTGAGCAGCTGGGTTCATGGAGACAGTAGAGTGGCAGTTGTTGGGGCTGAGGGAAGACAGGACATGGAGTTGTTTTAGTTTTGTAAGATGGAAAAAGTCCCATGAATGGATGGTGGTGACTTTTGTGTAATTGCACTTAATACCACAAAACTATATACTTTAAAAACGGTTAAGGTGTGTTTCATGTTTTGTGTCATTTCATGTTTTGTGTGTTTTTCCACAGATTTTTTTGAAAATAAGATAACCCTTTTGGAAAAAAAAAGATAATCCTTTCAGAAAAAAATGGAGGAAATTTTCTGGCACACAAGATTCCATCTAGAGATTTTAATCATGACTTCATGGTTACAGTAGAAAATCAAAATTTAAATTCCCAACTTATGTCTTTTGTTTTTACCCATCTCAGAAATGGGCCAAAGGAAATTTATTTAGCAGAGATGAGGGGTGTGTCTGCCAAGTCCTTTTATATCCTTGGATGAAAGGATCTAGAAACGTGCCCTACATTACTTTTAATGCTTCTTAATAAGAAATGGTTGTATGCTTGTGTACATAAAAGAACTCTAAATAAAGAAATAGCGTTAGATGATTCTTGGCTCTGCTGGGAATGTTTTGGAAGCACATCTGAGCAAAGACTAAATACACCTTGACATCACCAGGTCTTGGTTCTATTCCATAAGTTCCCACCCTCCTTTTGTGCAAATGTTCTGTGTGTCTATTCCAGAGAGAATACTTACAAAACAGTGCTACGCTTTGTATCCATGTAGATCATGATCACCAAGCATTGTAAACACGGATCCTTTATATTTTGCCTTTATCTTACTTTGTCTCCAAGGTGCAATGTTGGTTGATAGAAGAAACATAGTTGTAGTGAGTATGGCTTCCCAGGAAGCCATTTAGAGGGCAGCAAGGATCCACTGCTTCAGAGTGTGGACAAAGTATCTATAGGACCCACATTTTTATTCCTCTCTGCCTCCTACAGTGTGAGACCTGAATTAAGTCACTCAGCCTTAGTGTCCTTGTGAAGCTGTGTCTAGTAGTGACTATACCTAACAGATTCGACGTGAAGATTTGACTGCATGCAAAAAAATGTAGGTGGCCCAGTGAACAACTCTGGCCATTTAGGGATGATCACTACTTAATTAAAACTGGTAGAATATTCTGGAATGAGTTGGCTCCCTAATTTGTGTTTATGTTTTTATAGTCCTTGGTGATTTTCTTTAAACCAAATTATTTAAATGTAAATAGCAAAGCAGCAGAAAAACTTAGACAAGCACAGAAAAGAAAGTGTATATGTTAGATGGCCCTAGGATTAAGCCCGAGAGGGAAATCTATTGTTTTTCTCAAGAAGAACAAATGGTGAAGCCATCTCTTTGTTTTCTGGCTTCCTCCCACCCCACTTTTCTGATCACTGCTTTGTACCCCAGTCACCCTTTGCAAACCACCCCGCACCCCCAGGCGATGGCCCACATTCCTTGCTGTTTTCTCTTTCTGAGGTCGAGGCTGCTTCTCCTGTTTCCAGGGCTCCTGTGCTTGTGGCCACCCCAGACAAGTTACTCAGAACTAATGATTCCTCACCTTTGTGAAATCCTTCACATGTTTTAACTTCTTTCCCCACCACCTCTCACTTAATCCTCCCAACAATTCTATTGTCACCCTCATGTGACAGATTTAAAAACTGAGTCACAGAGAGCTTAACTTGCTCAATCAGGAAGTGGCAGCGCCAGGATTCCAGGCAAACTCCCGAAGCTCCTCGGCATCTGAGCCTCGCCAACACTGCTGAAAAGCTACCGAGACCGGGGTCCCCGGGAGGAATCTCCTTGCATCCTGATCCCAGTGCAGGCCCGTGTTTAAACCCCTGCACACACACGTGCCCAGAAACAAAAATCTCATAAAACATTATCACTCTGTGCCCTGCGCTCTGATATTTTCTATTATATCCGTTCTATTCTAGTTCGTATAAAAGACAAAATGATGATCACGAGCCACAAAATTGATTTCATGATCCATTGGTTGCACCTGCAGTTTTAAAACGCTGTGCCCCTCTGTTCTGCCCTGCTTGGCCAGGCTCTTGCTGCCCCTTGTGAGAAGCCTCCTTTAGGCTACCACGTCTCAGGGCAGCCCCACAGGGTAGGCTGGGCAAGCCCCATGTCCCAGGAAGAACAACCAAGGCTTGGAGAGATTCCGTATTTACCGCGAGGCCAATGACTTATATGTAGAATCAAAACTCAGGTCTATCAGACTCCAGAAATTTTTTTGTTTCAATAAGTGTTTGTTGAACTGAATGACATCTCATCAGATATTCTACCAATTGCATGGCTTTTCACCACTGAAAGGGATTCCCCCAAATCTTAATCAAAGTGAATCAACGTGGAGCAAAGTTGATGGTGCCTTCTCTTAGAGCTTCGTCACTCTTTGGCAGTTTGCTGGTTTTGAAAGGCTGGATTTTTGTGTGGTTTCTTTTGCCAGAAATCTCGAGTGGCACTCAGGTCTAAAAATCATTTTGGAAGGTGAGGGTGGGATTGCACAAATGATGTGACTCTACATTATATACAACCTGAGAAATGAAAAGTTGTGCTCTGTTTGTGTAAAAAGTTAAATTAATTTTTTATTTATTTATTTTTATGTGGTGCTGAGGATCGAACCCAGGGCCTTGCACGTGCTAGGCGAGCGCTCTACCGCTGAGCCACAACCCCAGCCCCAAATTAATTTTTTTTTAAAAAGGCAATAAGGAGAATAAAAATGTTTGACACTCTTCAAAAAAAAAAAAAAGCATTTTAGAAATGGGTTCATTTCTGTATCATGGCTCATGGTAGCAGGTACTCTCAGCCTGAGCTCCTGGAGTACAGAGCCCTTTCTCTGACAAGGACTTAGTGGCTGCAGGGGCTGAGAACACCTGTTGTCAAGGTGATTTGAAGGCCACTGGGTTTGCAGTGCAGAAATCATGTGGCCCTCTTCCCCCTGCCCCCCCCCCCCAACAAGCTTTGAGGTGTGGTTTCTAGTGTTGCAACACCCTGGTGAGGAACTTAGAAGTTTGGAGGGGACATAGTAAAAGGCAAATCCAGTGCTGCCTCTTGTTGCCACCCACCCCCAATCCTGGAGCCGCAAGTTCCCAGCTCCTGGTCGGCTCTCTCTTGTGCATCTCCCCTTAGCTGATGGTTCGGGGTCCTCCTTTCTCCTTCTGAACCTGTCCATGAGCAATTCTGAATTAGGGGTTCAGGACTTAGGTACGGGCTCAGGAATGGTGATATACAGTGGTCCATACAGAGCCAGGGGCCAACCTAGAGTCACTTAAAAAAAAAAAAAAAAAACCAAGACTGTGTCCTTATGAAGGGACTCCTCCATATGTGTTCAAAATTGCAGAAATAAACAAACCGACCATGAAAATATTCCCCAGAGTAGGTTGCAGAAGAGTAGAGTTCATTAGTGCTATGGATTCGAAATGGTTAATGCACTCCCCAAAGAGAACCCCAAGGTGGGGCTGTTTTCCGGGAATAGACTGCTTATCAGAAAGCATCTGGAAGAATGGATTTCAAAACCTTTTTTGGATGGATTCGTGACACCTAGAGCCCCTATCCTGTGGGCACAAAGAAAAAATGTTTTCAATTGCAGAATAATTCCATGCAAATTCAGCGTTTATGATCACACCCTGAGGGTTGGCGCACATCAACAGCTATCAACTTTATCATGATCAGACAGATTTTCTCTTTTACATTGAATAGATTTTTTTTTTATTTGTTTCAGAACAATAGCCAGGTATTTTTTAAGCAGTCCACTCTGCTATTTTGGTAGTTCTTTTCTCCCAGTTTTCTTTAGTAGGTTGAACAGGGTAAGCAGAGCAATGTCTCTTTAAGACTTCTTTTGGATTACCTGGCTTTCTTTTTCTTTCTTTTCTCTCCCCCACCTGCTTTTTCTTTCTGAGAACAAAACTCAAAAAGAAAAGGTATGCTGTTACTAGTAAAGAAATACAATTGGATCCCAGCCTAATGCAGTCGACCTTTGTTTTCTGCACAGTGAAGTCTTCATTAAAGGCAGTGAAACTGCTCCCTGGAGCTGGTGACCTTTTTGTATTTAAAGAAGACTTTACAGGACTTAAATTCTTCTTCCTTTGTTGACTAACAATGTTCTTTTCTTCTGAAAATGGATGATGATCAGTTCATTCTGAGGCTACAGGATTAAAAAAAAAAAAGTCAGGGGCGGGAACCAAGACTTAAAGTGACTTTAGGTAACTCCCTGGTTTTTGAGACCAGGAGATGTTCGACCCTCAAAAAAGGTCCCATGGATTCTAACATGAAACAGTTGCAGCTGTTAGGACACTGGGGAAGCAGCAGTCATAGATGAATTTGCCTGGTTGGTGACCCAAAAAGATCAGGGTAAAGTTGTGCTTCATCTTGCTAGTTTGTAGCAGTTTTTGTCTTGGTCTCAGGTCTTCTTAAGTGTCTGAAGGTGAGTGGGGAGAGTTTCTTGGGATAAGTGAGGCCTGTCTCCCAGTCAGTACATAGGATAGGTCTGGTGAGAGTTCTGTCAAGGGGTTATCAGTTACTGTCCTAAAGGTTTTGATGCAGAATGGCCACTCCTGGGCCACTTATCCATTATGATTTGTGTTATGTTAGTAATAGAGGGAAAATTATCTACTGAATGTGGCTCAAAGCACAAATAAAATGTGTGAACTTTCAAAACTGTTATGAAAAACAGGTTTGATGCTGGTCCTCAATTTAAATTATTATATTGAACAACAGCAATTGTTTTCCTAACTGAACCGCACCAGCTAACTGTAGGGGTTAAAGTAAAACTCTCATTAAATGAGGTTTAAATATGTACCATCACAAAAAATATACTTAGGCTAATAAATTTTGCACATATTTATGAGAGGGTTGTGTGTCCTCCCATAAATCCCCACGCTGAATGTTCTGCCTGCAAACGTTTTTACAACACTTATTTATAAGATTAGTTTATTAATTTTATTGCACAAAGGTAGACATGTTAAATAATAATATCTATCAGAAGTGATAATTAATTTGACCCTTATCTACTCTTGCAATATGTGTCTGCTATGAGCACTTTATTACCTTTGGAAGATAATATAATGGTTTCTTCTTTGGCAGGTGGATGAAAGTAGAATGAGCAGAAACCAACACCATACATAAAACACGCTGGTGTAGTAAAATAGACACTGAACAAATTGCCTGCTGGTTTTAAAGAAAAATACAGCTTCAATCACTTAATGTTTTAGTAAATCATTCTTCTCATTCAACAAGTTTTGATTGAAACTTTACTCAGTGAAATATGTATTCGGCATGTCATAATGAAAAATGTTCTTATTTGCTTAACTATTTTCTCCTGCCTAAATGAACATGAGTGATAAATTTTCCATTTAAATTGATAGTATAGATTTAAGTGGGGACCCCTCTCGCAGTGGGAAGAGCTTGAACTTCACTTCTGTGGTTTTATGCCAATCAGCAGTGACTTGATGAGGATAGCAAACCACCCTGGGGCCCATGTGCCTAAGGTCGGAGTTCAGAACACAGCATAGGGCAGCTGATGGTCAGGGGCTTGGAGCGCACAACTCCTGGAGCTGGAAGGACTTCATGTTAGTCCCTGTTCTTTGGAGGGACTCATCCATTTCAAGGGGGTTCCTAAAGGGGAGAAGGTGAGGGAGGGGATGTGCACAGGGCCCTGATGAAGGAATAGGGGCTTGGACTTCACTGATGCATTCCTGTTCAGTTCTCCTGAGCCACCAAACCACTATTCCTAAATCGCTAATACTAGGCCCCTTCCCATCCTTTTAGCAAAGAAAGGAAGGTCAGACTACAAAAAGCAAAGCAGTTTTTTCATACATCAGCTTAGATCTCATTTCTCAAAAGGGTTCTTTGTAAAAACCCACGAGGATCAAACCATGGATATGTTAGTGGATGTGATTTTGCTCTATGGGAGAAACCTGAAGGAAAAAACTATCCAGGTCATTGATAAAGCAGAGACCTCCTCCCTCTTCTCTATGTGGCTAGCACTGCTTCTGAACCTATGTTCTTCTATCCCCTCTGTCTACCCATCCTGAGAGCCTCTCAGTATATGCCCCTGAGTGGGATGTAATTGTCAGTGTGGACCCTTGTGGGGAAGTGGGAGGAGAGAGAGAGGAAGGGGTGATAGCAGCCCCATTGCCCCTGGCCACTTTGTTTCTGTGAACCTTGTGTGAACAATTAGATGGAGTACGAATGTTCTGCGTGTTGGAATCTCTCTAAGTTGGTATTGACCAAGGTTTGTTTTGTTTTGTTTTGTTTTAATCATCTGAAGTCAATAGAATTATGCTTATACCCCTGACAAGAGATTCCCATTCCTGTGTAGATGGTTATTCAGTCTTAAGTCTTAAATTTGTTGGTTTTAGGCAAGACCTTAAACAAAGCACCTGGGATTTTTCTGTTCAATTCAGGAGTCATTTGAAACATGGTATCTGTGGTTTTTCAGTGCTTTGGGGGCATATTAGTCACTTAATCAACTTTGTGCAAATAAAACGCCTACTTTAATGTCTTCAATTTTTGTATTTTGTCTAGGGATGCCTGTTTTTAGGTGGCAAACCATTGACCTTCTGTGTCCACTTCTCCCTCACCTCTTAGAACTGAGATGGTGAATGACACTTCTCTTGTATTAGAGGTCCAGCCCCCAGGCTGGGAGAGACTTGAGTCTGTGGTTTCCTGGAGCAGTTCTCTGGCACCTGTGGAAGAGCCAGGGCTTCTCTGCTTCCCACATCTGCACACCTCGTGGTTCTGCCATCTTTGCTGAAAGTAGCCAGTTGGGCTCTTTGCTGTTCATGCCCTTGTGTCCTGAGTGGCTCGAGCCAGAAGGAACATTTACAGTCTATAGAAGCTTATGGACAAGATTCTTTCTTGAAATTCAGAAGGAGACATGTATTTTAAGAGCAGTTTAATTGTGGGTGCCTCCTAAAGCAGATGAATAGAAGAACTATTTAAATTAAAATAATGTTATTACGTGATGTGATTCACAAAGGATTTCAGGTTACCTTACCCTTGTCATTAGTAATGAGGTTCTGAGAGACAGGTAACCCTGATACGTAGACAAGATAACATGGGGGTCAGCTAATGCAACATCAGAGGTGATCTCTTCATGAGCAGAGGTGCCACTGGCCTCATTAGTTCATGTCCCCTTTGGACAAAGGACAGAACATCCCATTTGGACACACAGAGAGATCCCCGATACAGAAGACTATTTTACTGATGGAGAAAATGCCAATTTTTCTTTGAAGCATAAACTTCAATTAATCATGTGGTTGGTTGGTATTTTCCAGCATCATCCAGAATTGATAATTTCAGTAGTTCCATTGATGTAACGTTCCTCAAATATGTATATTTCCCGTTTCTACTGATATTACCCAGGAACCTTTTGTAAAAACCAGACCTCCCTTTTGCACCTTCGTTTTCTTAAGAGGGCACCCTGCAATCGTTGCTTCTGTTAGTGTTCCGTGGTCTGGAAGACATGTGGAGCCCAGTGTGTTCAATGGGAAATTTGTAGAGGTGTTGTTTTATAAACAGGCATTTGCAACCTTAATCAATGATTCTAGTGATTATTGGTTTTTTGGTTTTGTTTTGCTTTGCTTTGTTTTCTTAGTTTAATTCTAGCCTGAAAGTGAACATTGGAATAAAATGAGAAGAGACAACAGTAATGATATTCACTCTTTTGGACATTTAGGAGCCTGTTTTGTTCACGGGAACAATGAGGAAAAACCTGGATCCCTTTAATGAGCACACAGATGAGGAACTGTGGAATGCCTTAGAGGAGGTAATTTATAAAGTGCAATTATCTTTTATTGGTTAGCATCAGTGTATATGTGTGTGTGTGTGTGTGTGTGTGTGTGTAAATAATGTTGCAGATAACTGAGGGCTGCTGATCAGTTTAACTGGGTTCATCACTTGGAAACATTGATAACATAAATAAAAGGTATGAATGGAAGATGATAAAAACCAAAAATAAAGCATTTTATGTTCTCATTTTAACTTTCTGCCTGTAACTCAGTACATTATCTTATTTGTTCTTATTCAGGTATCTAAGTTAGAAATTGTGTGTCTCATTTCTAGGGACTCAGTGCCCTGCAACTTTGATTTTACTGCTGTGTTCCTAGGGAATATTTGGAAGTAGAGACAAGCATTAGCTTTTCAGTATTACCTGAAAGATAGATGAGATCATACTTAGGAAATTCTTTGAAATTGTTGAGGAAAGTGTTTATAAAGGTAAGTTATATACATAGAATGTGATAATAATAATTTATTGGCCAACATGTCATTTTAATACTGAAGAGTGACTTCAATTGACAGAACCCTGTAGCCTTTGCTAAGGTTTTATACTGATGCCTTTGTTTCTAGAGGGTTTTCTATTATTTGATTAGGGGCTCACTGTAAACTACTTGCTTAAATTTCCTTGCCCTCACAGGGAAAGGATTTGAACTGTTAAGGGTGTTGTTGGTTTGTGTATTTTAACAGTGATTACTTTGCATGTTCACCCTAGTTCTACAAATTAATTCTAAGCTACTTAATGGCAGAAACCATATCTTTGACTTCTAATCCCTCCTAGGACCTAGCTTAGTGTTCATCTAAATAAATGCTTAGTTTTCAAAATTAAGCATTTAATGAATATGTATTGAATGGTTGATCTTCACTTCAGAGAAGTATGGTTTAATAAAAAAAAAACATAATTTCAGCGATAATATCCTCTTTGTTGTTATTGTTTTGATTGGTGTGTTTGTCCTTGTCAGCCTTCTGGGGTTAGCTCTGAAATCTTTAATTTAAAGATAGGTTCTGCCGAAGAGCAAGCAGACTTAGAGGCCTGACAACTTCCTGCCAGTAATTCTTGCTCCTGAAGACATGTCAGTGCCAAGCCTTTACAGATCCATCCTGCTTTCCAGCAACCATGGGGATTTTATTGTCCTAAATTGGGTTGATTACTTCATCATTTCCTACCAGAGAAACAGTTGGCCTCTGGTTTCATTTAAGTGTGTGAGTCTTTCTGGAGTGAAATTGTAGGAGAGAAGAGCGAGGAGGACATTACCCATTACCCATCAGAGATGGTAGAGAAAGATAAGACAATCCCCTGGTCTTGAATTCGCAGGACACACTTAACAGTGGTATTGTGACATGCCCTAAGAGAACAGGAATTACTAATTATTTTTTTGTTTGCTTCACAGTTTGATATTGCTCTTTACAGATTCTCAGATAGCAAAATTACTTTAGAAACACACTGTAACATGGACAGTGAAGAAATGCTACCTGGGAGACATCTCAATCCAAAGCCATCTAACTGTTACTTGACTGTAACTTACACTTATTTCATTAAAATAAAATTTAGTAGCCTCTCAGAATTCTGACAATGAAAAGTGGCAGATAATACTGAGGTCTGCCTTTGTTTAAACTGCATTCAGAGCTTCCTATAAATGGGAATAACATGGGCATATTGATGTGCACCTTGACAGACCTGCCTTCCGAGTGGATCTGTGTATTCTTTCTGGAATTGACCTCATGCTTTAGTGAAATCTTAGAAGTAAGAAATCACTCATCATTGTCTTTCTCTAAGAATTCCTTGTCACAGTGTATACTACTTTTTAAATGAAAGATTTGGTAGATTTTCAAAAAATTCCGACGTAGCATTATATCTGCAGTTTGGTTCCACCTATTCTTAATCATGCATGTAATCTGAAACCTGCACCTTAGAAATGTTGCCACCAAGCTAATCACATTGCTTATTTAGGATTATTTTTAAAATGAGTGATTTAAACTTTTTTTCTGCATTTTTCAGTTTTTTCTAGTGTACTTAGATACTTTCATCATCTGGTTGGTGTAAAAGGCCCAGATCTGATAGCAGGTGAAGCCCTGTGAGTTTTTCATGGAAATAATTAGAGTTTCATGAGCACAAGTTTATGGAGGTTGGGGTCATTCTGATAAGTCAGAGCTTCTTACCCTGGAATCCTTGTAATCTCAGGGTCTTCTGACAGAGCCTGGCTGGGGATGTGGCTCAGTGGTAGAGCTGCTGAGCATGTGTATGGCGCTGAGCTCAATCCCCAGCACCAAAAAGCAAAACAAACAGGAAACTTGGACTGAAAACCCTGACCAGTTCGTTTACGAGTGATACCAGTTGGAAATGGAAACCCAAACCCACAGGGTAGGCAAATGAGATTGCTTAAGCGAACACTTCAGTTGTTACCTCTCTAACAACTTAAAGTAAAAAAGAAAAGATAAAATGGAGAAAAAGATTTCTCTTATTTCTTGCTCCCCCTTCTCCCTTGGAGAGTAAAGTAACAGAGGTAGAAAAGCAAGTTTGGCCTTCACAAAGGAGAGTCCTTGGAACATTGCTCATTTCTTCTTGGTTATTTTTCTAAATATACTGAAAGTTGCCTTAAATACTACAAAATAGCTGTGAACTGAAGATATCTTATTGGAATTCATGCCAACACTGGCATCTAAGAAGCAGCAACAGCAGCTGCATAAGTAGAAATTAAAACCAGAGATGAAAGCAGTGTATTAAAAATGGTCAAGGGATTCCAGCAGTTAGACTCCAAAAATGAACGAGCAGCGTGCTACCTCTGTTATAAAACAACTTTAATATTGGAATGGAAAATTGAGAGTAGGGTATGTCTTGGCAGAATGGCAGAGAAATCATCCAGTTATGTTCAACATTGATGGTATCTCTATTAGGATAAAAGTACATCTTGTTACACAGGAAACCGAGATACAGAAATCTGAACATCAGCCATGCACATACCCAGGAGCCAACCTTCCTCCACACTCTGCAGCCCCTGGGCCATGGACTTCAGTCATGGACTCCCCTCACCCCATTTCCCACTGCCTGTATTCTAGTCAAAAGCTCATCTCCATCTGTTGATCAAATTTTAGTCCCTCTTCTCCTTCCAGCCCATATCAGCTTTTCTTGTGTGAAGTTAAAAAAGTCCCATGAACAGACCTTGACATCCACATCAATCTCCTTTGAGGGTCACTGATGCCCAGGAGATACAGCGCACACAGTGGGTGACAGCATGCGTGACAATGGTTCTGGGGGTGTCTTATAAGTTCAGTGTATTTTCAGTGTTTTTTTTTTTTTTTTTTTTTTTTTTTGGTGCTATTTTTCAAGCTTAAAAGTATTCGAACTGTTATACATCCATAGTTTAGAATACTATGTTATTTAATCAGTTTTCCAGAAATAAATAGTTTTTAAAAAATGTTTTGCACATTTTATATACTACTATGATATCCTGGGGGCAGCTAATTTTTATAAGGAATAAATTTCCTTTACAACAATATCTAATAATAACGTGACATTTCATATAATGAAGTACATGTCCATGTGGATTTATTTTCTAATTAATAGGAATGGACATGTCTTGAGATGTGCTTGTGGCTTCATTCATACATTCAACAGATATTGGTTGAGAGCACATTCCATAGGCCTTGTGGATCTTGAAGCTTCTGTATACTAGTTATTAAGGCAAAGAACCTCCCCCCTCCCAACTACCCCTGGAGCTTAAATTCTTGTGAATACAGAAAATAAGC
Source organism: Marmota marmota marmota (assembly GCF_001458135.2). Classification (NCBI taxonomy): domain Eukaryota; kingdom Metazoa; phylum Chordata; class Mammalia; order Rodentia; family Sciuridae; genus Marmota; species Marmota marmota. Next base: position 14,815,562 of record NW_025999932.1, read on the forward strand.
CAGTGCATATGTGATACAAAGTTAGCTACTTATAGCTGCAGTGAAGCAAAATAAAACAGAACATCAGGAGAGCTGGCTGGCACCATGTCTGTTGACCTTTCACCTCATGTCAGGCACTAGGCACTTACACATACTAAGTCATGTTATACTCACAGTGTTTGGAGACCGACCTGTTGATTCTAGTAATGTCAGGTCTCATTGCAGGTTATGAAGATAAGATAGAGAAAGTTCGACTTTCTTGCCTACTTGGCGGAGCCAGGAAGGATTCAAGCCTAGGCTGTCTGGCTTCAAAGGCCCAATTTTTTATTTAGAATTTTCACCCACAGAAAGGTTGGTGGAAGAGTATGAGGAGCACACATACCCTTTGCATAGATTCCCCAGATGTTAGTATTTTACTACATCTGCTTCTTGTCTGGTACTGTCTGTCTTTATCTGGCTGAAGCATTCGAAGATAAATTGCAGATATATTCGATAAGTTGCGATTTCCCCCTTGAATTTGTAACTCCATTCTCCTGAGACCAGGGACATTCTCCTACATAACTTGACACTCATCTCACTCACGAAATTCATTAGTGATGTAATTCCTCTATCAGATACGTCTTCTGCCTCCATGGTTCTTCCCTCCCTTCTAATGCCTAATCATAACTTGAACATATGGTAGCACTGCAGAGCACCTTCATATTCACATCATTTTTTCCCACTGTCCCTGATCCATTGATGACAACCGTCCCAGAAGACATTGTTTTCTGGAAGACATATTTCATTGTCCTTCACCTCAAAAACCCTTATTCCTCTTCAGGTGACATTGAAACCTGAAGGAAAATAAAAAGTCAATAAGTGACCAGATGTCACCTTAGTCAGGGAAGGGGAAGAGATTATTTCTCCCAAGTCTGGCTGTTGGTCTTGAGAAGAATTCATGTACCAGGGTTCCTAAAGGCCACTTAAAAGGGACAGCTGCCACCACTAACCTTTGATAAGTGGCAGTATGGAGTGCAGATCTAGGAATCTCCCATGAGAACAACGTTTGGTAGCTTCTCTTCCTTGTAATGGAGGGGACTGATCCTAGCTGGCACTATCATTTTCAGTATAGGGCCTTGCACCACAATCCAAATCTTATACTTCAGATTTTCTGTGTTTCCCCATCTCTCACGCTAGTAACAAGAACCGATACTATATTTAATATTAACTCAGAATTCCCACTTTTTGTGGCTAGCTCTCTGTCATGAACTCAACTCAAGAGCACATTCATAAAAGTGCTTCAGCATTTTGAGAAGCGTTGCCTTTGGTGTTTTCCTTTCTTACAGTATCATTGTACCTCCTCCATGGCCATCACTCACCAATCTGCTGATTTCTTAAAGTGAGGTGTATTGACCCTTTGCCTTTCAGTATCTCTTAAGTATAGCCTTGAGTTTGGCTCTCCTTCTAAAAGGTTTCATTAAAAAAATATTCAGTGAACACACCTCCCACCCAACGTAGTCTCACATCACCCTACAACTGTAGTTTTGCAAAGACAATTAGTATGAACACTCCATAGTCTGGGGTAAGAAGGTGTTATGCTGTTTCCTGTCGTTTGTGGGTTTCCATTCTCTGCAGTGCCTGTGTAAGACCAAAGCAGATGCATACAATAGCTTTAGCAATTCAGGATTTCAATTTGGTAATGAACCATCTCCAGAACAGACTCCACGTTTCTTGATTCTGACCTGCAGAGTCCCATTCTTTGAATTTTTAAAAAAAGTTTTCCAGGTGATTAAAATATTCCACAATCGTGAAGTACCTAGGAGTATTCTTCAGAGAACCCTAGTTCCTGCAGTGACTTTGTATTTCTATTTTCCTTTATGTGTACTGAGTCCTATGCCTAGACTCCACTGTAAGATCTGTTTTACTTATTTTAGAGAGACATTCTGTATGTTGGGAGAAAGAACTTGATTTATGAGAGACTCCCTAGACTTCCTGGGAGGTCTCCGTGAATGTCGCGTGGCAGGAGGAGATTCAGGTGATGGGGGCACTGAGATCATTTCTTTGCACCAGTTTCATTGAGGTGTAATTTACATACCAGAACATGCTCCCTTTATTAGTATGATTCAGTGGTTTTGGTAAATTTTTAGAGTTCTGCATCCATCTCAGAATTTCAGTTTTGGAATATTTCTGTCACCCCATAAGTTCCCTTGTGTTTGTTTATAGTCAGCCCTCTACTCCCTAGCCAACCGCTGTTCTGTTTTTGTCCATTGAAGATAAGGAGCACTTACCTTTAAACTAAAATCTAAGGAGGGACATTTTCATTGTGCTACATTTTACCTGGAGAATAATTTTATTTAGCACATAGTACATTTTTAAAGTGAAGTGTGCCCCAGCAGTGTTAATTCATGACCCAGCGCAAACAGTGCCTATCGATGGTGACTGAGAAGCAAGTGGGTCCCCTTAGGTTTGTTCTCTGTTAAGTCAGACAGTTTCTGTTCTGAGTTGACTCAGCCATCTTTCTAATGAATGGATACACCTCTCACCATCCCGAGGCTATACACTTAAGACATGCCTTCTGAGAGAAAGAACTTCAAAGCTCAATGTCCACGAGGCTCTCCTGCTTCAGTGGTAATTTGCTTAGGAAAATGTTGTTCTTCTGTCTGTATCTGCAGGTACAGCTTAAAGAAACCATTGAAGATCTTCCTGGTAAAATGGATACTGAATTGGCCGAATCAGGATCCAATTTTAGTGTTGGACAGAGACAGTTGGTGTGCCTTGCCAGGGCAATTCTGAAGAAAAATCGGATATTGATTATTGATGAAGCGACCGCAAATGTGGACCCACGGTATGGAGCTGAAGTCGACGTAATAGCAAATATGAATTTCTTTCTTTCAATTGATGGGTGAAGGATGTGAACAGTGATGAATACGGATTTTAAATGTGGTAAATGAGAAGCATGCGATGATGCTGAGAAACGTTTCTAAGTTCTTTGTGTACCCCCCAAAATGAATCTTGATAATCTTTATTCTGGAAAACAGAGGAAGAAAGGATGTGTTTTATAGTGCACATGATGTTACAGGTGGAGCATTCTAATAAAAAAAAAAATCTGAAATGCTTCAACAACCAAAACTTTCTGAGTGCTGATGTGACAAACACAAGTGAAAAATTTCACACCTGAGCTCATGTGACTCAAAATAGGCATATAACACATGATTTATTCATTGTCCCTGAGGGGCGGGGTAGACCCTTTCCCCTTTCACTCCATACATAAACTTTATTTCATGCCAGAGTTATTAAAAATATTGTACAAAGTTACCTTCAGGCTATGTATCTCATTTTATATATGCACATGTTCCAAAATTCCAGAATCCCTGATGCTTTGGGTTCTAAGCATTTCAGATAAGGGGTCCTCAACCTGGATCAGGCACCTTGTGCAAACTCATTCCTGAATTTCACTTTTGATAGTTTGAAACAGTTTAGAAGGGAACGTATTTTCCATTGTTTTATGAATGTCTTACAATTTTGATTGTTGAAACATTATTAAAAATACTGTATGATCTTTTTAAGTCATAAGTCTACTTTTCCCATCTGGACTGAATCAAATTTACCTTCTTTCATTCCAGAACTGATGAGTTAATTCAGAAAAAAATCCGGGAGAAGTTTGCGCAGTGTACCGTGCTCACCATTGCGCACAGGCTGAACACCATTATTGACAGTGACAGGATAATGGTGAGTCCTTCCCCTGTGGAATTCCAGAAGCTTCTATGTATGTTAATTTTTTTCAATTTATCCCTTATGTTAAAAGTTGACAGAAATCCCCCAATAAGTTACTCTGATAATCTTTCCTCTCACTCTTGACAATAGCTCAAGTATCTAATTACACATTTATTGCTATTAAGGAATATTGCCAGTACATCTCTTTGCCTATTTTTGTATTAAAAATTTATTTGAGTTGCCATTTTTCTTTTAGATGGCCAACTAATGAAAATACCCCAAATGTAAGAGATGGCTGATGATGCCAAAGTTCATACTAGAGTGGGGTGGGATAGTATCATTTCTCTCTGTGTCACGGTTGTTTAGCTTTTCAGAAAAAAAAAAAAAAATCAGCCTTTCATTTATAATGCTGGGAAGTTGTTGGCTAAGGTTCCAGTTTCTCAACTGTTTGGACATTCATAAGGTGTTCTGTCAGAAATGGGTGTGTGAGACGATCCAGAGAAGAACATTTTCAGCAAAACATTTTGTACACTGTTGGTGGGAATGTAAATTAGCACAGCCATCATGGAAAACAGTAAGTTGGTTCCTCCATAGGATCGAACAATTTCACCTCTGGGTATATGTCCAAAGGAAATAAAATCAGTATTTCTAAGGTGTATTTACCTACCCAGGTTCAGTGCAGCCTGATTCACAGTATCCAAGGTATAGAACCACCCTAAGTCTCCATCAGTGGGTAAATGAGTAAGGAAACTGATATTTATACTCAGTGGAATACTCTTCAGCCTTAAAATGGAAGATTATGTCTTTGGAGAAAAGACAATATTCCTACATAACATTAGGCTGAGTGAAATAAGCCAGGCACAGAAAGACCAATACCACCATGATCTCCCTCATCTGTAGAATCTTGGAAGGTTGGACTTTACCAGAGCCTGGGAGTGGGGAGTACAAAGTTTCCCACAAAGTACAAAATTTTGAGCAGGATAACTATAATCAATCCTAACATATTGTATACTTCAAAATAACTAAGAGTAAATTTCAGGTGTCTCGCCACTGAGGTGATGGTCGTGCTAACTAGTTTGATTCAGTCGTTCCACATCCCGTGTGTATGTTATCACTGTGTGTATTACATACAAGTAATACAAATATGATTCGCCAATTAAAAATAATATTTTAAAACAGCCTAATCAGAAAAGCAGTTTTGACAGAGGATTTAATATAGGAAACTTGTTACATAGGAATCAGAGGACTGGGAGCATGAAGAGAAACACTGGGGAGGTATACTTAGGAGGTAGCTTGGACAGATCTCAGTCCCAGGAGATCAGAGGAGGGGGCTGCTCAACTGTTGGTGCTCAGTTCTCCAAGGAGGGCCCACTGTCCAGCTGGGGGCGCTGTTTGTGAGGAAGCATCATGAGGCTGGTTCCAGATGTGCTAATGGACGTGGAGGCTGGAGGCCAGGGTGGTGCTAGCAGGAGCTGGAGCGCAGGGAGGTTAATACCTGTGTCCCACCTTGGTCTCCCTGAAGTGCCCCTACTGGCAGGACCTAGCAGAGGCGTTGGGCCAAAGAGCCTATGAATGGGGTGTGCCCCAGGTCAGGGTGAAGAAAGGCAGATCTGGGGCTCAGGGATTGTAGGGGGTAGCCAGTGAGTACCCCCATAGTGGCCCCGGGGGCTGCACACATGGCAGTCGCCCAGCTGTGTCTCTGAATATCTGTCTAGCATCTTCTCTTCGGTTTTGATTAGCTCTTCCTGATTCAGTCTCTCCTTCCATATTCCCTCCCTTTTCCTTCTGTCTCTCCTGTCTTCTCTTTGTCCTTTCCTGTTGCTGCCTATTCCTTGTCAGTAAGCCTTATGACGTGACTCATAAAGTGAGGAGGAAAGCACCCCTCAAAGGAAGTGCCTTTGGCTTCCAGTAAGCCCAAAGGAAAGCAAGGTGTTTGTTTGTTTGTTTAGGGTACCAGGGGTACTCGACCACCGAGTCACATCTCCATCCCTATTCTGTATTTATTTTAGAGACAGGGTCTCATTGAGTTGCTTAGCATCTCTCTTTTGCTGAGGCTGGCTTTGAACTTGCGATCCTCCTGTCTCTGCCTCCTGAGCTGCTGGGATTACAGGCGATTACAGGCGTGCACCAACGTACCTAGTCAGAAAAGCAAGCTTTTTTTTTTTTTTTTCCAGGCCAGCTCCCAGCCCATGATTTTCGTTATCTGTGGACCCTACCCATCACCTCTATCTAGAATCCAGTGATGCTCTGATGGATTCAAGAAGCCCCCATGGGGTATATGCAAAGTCCCAGATCCAGTTTACACTGTGATTGGGTGGTCCAGACTAAAATTTGTTAACCATTGGTGATATTCAAGCTCCTCTATTCCAATAATAATGGAGCTGGCTCTTTAAATGTCTTGGGAAGTTTGGGGATATCACCCCCCCACCCTATCTCACACGAATTATCAGAGGAGATTACCAGTGGGGACAATTAATAAAATACCCAGCTATCAGCATTGAAACAGGTTACTCCCCAGAGCAGGACATGTTCAGAAGTGAGCTCTGCTGAGCTGTCCAACAAGAGTGGGGCAGTCCAAACTAGAGGATGTTTTAGACTTCAAGCAGTGGGGCTCCTTTTCTTGACTGCAGCATCACAGTAGGACTTAGGCTGCTCCAGCAGACTTCTGTGTGTGATTGTGTACCATTCTAAGATGCTCATTGATTCCAGAAACATTGTTTGGCGTTGCCTTTCTTTTCCTGGAATTGTGCTCTTAAAAGGTAAATAGGAAAATAACCTTTCTGTGAAGCATGTCCACTAATCCCAGGGAAGGACTCCCACTGCACAGAGGAGAGCAGAGGTCATCACCATGCCAACCACCAGGCACAGGAATCCAAACACTTCCAGGTACATCCTGGGCTGCAGCATTACCTATGCTAGCTTCCAGGGAGACGGAGCACACTCGGGGGCAACAAGTTAAGTGAAGTGAGTTTACTACTCAAGGGAAAAAAAGAAACCTAGAATCCACTTTGACCTGGTTTCTACAGGCTCAAGAAAGCTGCCTGAGGCAGATGGCATCTTGACTGGTTAGGGATATAGCAGGGAAGGACAGAATCTGACAGAATTGTCAACTGATCATCCTAAATCTTGTCAAGGCATTTGACCACAGGGTTAAAGGTCTGGTTGATGCATTTCCTTTAACCAATAGCTTTGTTGTCAGTATCAAAAGATATCCATGTGTTGAACACTTTACTTACCACTGTCTCCTGGTAAGAACTTCATTTTTTTTCTCTCTTGTGGTGAATGTCTCTCTAAATCCTTAACGTGATTATGAAGCAGTATGTGGTCTGGCCCCTCCCTCCCTTTCCAGCGCCCACCTTCTTTCCATAATAGGTGTAGCCACACTGCTTGTGTGTCAGTTTCTCAGATGAGTGTTCTCTCTCACTCTGACAATTGTGCCCTCTCTTCCCCTCTGGATGTGGGGAAGGTACTAGCAGTGGAGATGGTGAAATGAAGGGATATGGGGTAAATAGCAAAACAGGGCTGTGATGGATTGAATGTGGCAGAGAGAGGAGTCAGTGCTGGTTTCTGTGATGAGACCTGAGCACTTTCGTGAATGGCGAAGACCCTGGGACAGGTCAGCTTAGACATGGGTTCTCTTTGAGTATGTGCAACCCACTGAGATGACCCTACATTTTTCACCATGAGCTGATTAATAGCTTTGTTTTGTGACCCAAGATAGCTTTGTTTATGTGTAGGCCTCCCTCTTCTAGCCCCAGTGTTGAGAAGATCAACAATTTAGGGTTCCCTTGCCACAAGATCATCAGCAGTGTCACACGAGGTCCTACCAGGAAATGTCAATGTGGTCAATTAAACTGGTTGCTATTGCTGGCTTTTTTACAGGGAATGGAAGGACTTGACCTAAGGGAACCTAACAGACGTGCATTCCATACTTTTACAGATGGGGAGTTGGCCTTTGTGCTCCATCCACCCCAGGGTGAAACCTTCTATTATATTCCAGAGCTTGTTTATCAGTTGGCTTTCAATTGAACAGAACACCAGTATGCCAGTCAGCTTTCTATCACCATGACAAGACATCTGAGATAATCAGCTTATAAAGAGAAAAGGTTTATTTTGGCTTATAGTTTTGGAGGTTTCAGTCTATGATCATTTGGGCCTGTGGTAAGGCAGCACACCATGGTGGGAATGTGTGATGGAACAGGACTACTCACCACATGACCAGCAAAAGAGCAAGGCAGTGGCTGGAGTCTCACAGACCTTTTAAAGACACACCCCCAATGATCTAAAGGCCTCCCATTAGGCCCCACCTCTTAAAGGTTCCACCACCTCCCAATAACACCCACCCTGTGTACCAAACCTTCAACACCTGTACTTTGGGAGGACTTTCAAGATTGAAACTACGGCAGCCAATAATTTTAAACCTTTGATTTTCAAAGAAATTTTTCTTGCTTGCTTTAGAAATACCTATTCCCTTTCTAGAAAGCAAGCAACCTCTGTTCTGTTATTCTGAATGCATCAAGGACATAAAGACAAGTCAATCAGCCGCAAAAACCTAATGCTCCAGAGGCCAGCGGCCAGTGTTGGGGAGCAGCTAGGGAAGTGATGGATGCTAATGAAGGGCAACAGCATTGTCATCGTAAAGTCGTGTAATTGCAAGTGCTTAAGGTGTAATAATTACATTTTGTTGCACTGGTGAATACTTCTCCACAAAGACGGATGGATATGGTTTTGTTTACTATAAGTAAATCAAACAAAAGGCTTGTTGGGAAACAACTGTGACCTAATTAATAGCTTTGTTTATGTGTTGGCTCTCCAAAGGGATTTACCCAGTTTTGGTTCATTAAGCGCCATTAATGTGTTAGGCTTAGAATTCTATTTTATAAAGATGTTCTCTCAATTTTAACTTTATTAAACATGGCTTAGTCGTTATGGCAGCTAATTTAATCTTCCTCGTTCGCTCAGTTGCCACAAAACAGTGGAGCAAGACAGGCAAATTAGCAAGCTTCTTTCTCCTAAATACTCCACACTGTCTCTTCGCCAAAGACGGCGTCCTCCCTGGAGTGTTCAGGATTCGCGGGTTACTAGTAATCTGTTTTCTTTCCAGCCAATAGCGAGGCTTTTCCTCCAGGCCCTGCGCATCCCAATCCATACCCCTCTGGATTCTCCTGGTAGATGAGCAAAGGTGAAGAGAATTTGCAGCTGCTGCTGTTGCCTCTGTTCAACATTGTCACTGTCTGCAGCGAGGGAATTCTTGGGGAATGAATTATGGAGAACCCAAACCATGGCTCACAAAGTTGGATTGCAGCTTTTCTGCTTACAGGGCCCTCTCAGGGCTTGGCCATCTTTCCAAACTTAAATCTTTCTTCATTTCTTTTCTTGGAGAGAACAAAACCAGTAACTTCAGTAATGTATCCACCTGGAAAAGCACAAGTTGCTGCTCACTCACTTGAATGTTATTTAAATGCTGTTTTTCACCTTCACAGAACTTTGTTTGATAAGCTTACATGACCACGGTTAGAACATTTCAGAATTTTTTAAACATGTTCCTTCAAACATGTGCTGAACGATTTTATTCAGGTTTCCAGTGGGGGAGAAACTACCTCAAAGTTAGAAGCACAAACTCTGGGAGAAGAAATATGAGAGAGGGGGTTCAGGGGACAGTAGGAGCTTTGGGGAGTAGCAGATAGGTCACTATGGTTTAGCCTCCACCCTCCCCGGGTGAGGCGAGTGCCACATGCCACAGTATCTAGTCACAGAAAAATCACAGGTACTTTTTTGCCAGGGAAGCCAATTTCTACGTCAATGGCTGCCCAGATTCCCCTTTGTCCCCTGGAATCCCAAAGCTGAGCTCTACAGGGCTGATCCCCCCTTTTCTCTGTTTGTCCCCAAGTGGGGTCCCTTTTATTGTCTCTTGCCATACTGAAAGCTTCTCTGGGCTTTTTTTTTTCCTTTGGTCAGCCTTTACCTGGACCCTGTCCTGCCCCTCACCACTCCCTGAGCACACCCCACTGTCATGACGGCATCCTGCCCATTAAAGTGGATTAAATTATTTTGCAATGGGTCCATCTAGTTCTTGTATCTAGGACAGCTACCTGGACTATCTGCAGATCTGTAGGCCTGATAACCACATCTTCATTGAGCTTATGTAACTGACTGACGCATCTGATAGAATGTTTTTTTCCTTTACCTACTAGAGAGCAGCAAGCAATTTGAGGTTGGCATTCCTGGAGACATCCTGGGGGCTGAGGGTAGCTGCCACATCAATGTTAATGCATACTTTTGTTTAGTTTACTTGAGAACAGGAAGGATGGGGACCCAGCATAATATTTCAGGAGCCTTTTCTTATAGATATAAAAAATGTTAAGATAAAAACTGAGAATTAAGTCTACTTTTTCTATGCAGAAAGAAAATTCAGAGTTGCTTTATGCTTACTTGTTCTGAAAGACCTAGAATCTTTGATCATATCAGTAAATATAAAGGTTAAGAGGCTAAATTTTTAGCCCTGGCATTTTTTTTTTTCCATGTGCATTCCAAGTTGACTCTTTTTCAACAATTGACTATCCCTTCTTTTCTGTCTTCTAATATTTAACATAAATTGAGTCTCAGCTCTCTGCCCTCATCCCTGTTCTGTCTCATCCCTACTTCTCTCTTGCCCGGAGCCATCAGCTTGAAGTGTGTGATTCTCCATGTCCTTATCTCTAACCCTATAATCTCCCTGCCCCCTGCCTATCCTGCTCCCAATGCCAGCTAGACTCCTTCCCTCCTGTTCCACTCTGCAGCCTCCCCAACTCCATACCATGGATGATCAGGTACCATGGTCAGTGTGTTTTGCTTCCTTTGTATTTATCCTTCAGCTCATGTGCAGTGGGTGCCTGGTGCTTGTCAAGGGCAATGCCAGATCCTGGGAATGCAGTTGTTACCAAGGGGAGCCACGTCTGCCAGCCTCTTGCCTTGCAGGAGGTGACTTTCACACCTCCAGACTTCCGGGACCTTGTTGTGTTTGGCAATGACCACTGTCCTTCCACCCCAGTGTCTGTGTGTCAACATGTTTATTATCCAGCCCTGTGTGCTGCCTTCTCCTCCCTGTGGCTTTTCTGTAGAGCCTCTGGCCCTAGGGACTTTTTCTGCTGCTACATCTCCTGCTTGTCTCCTCGAAGTAGAGTCTCTTGAGTATTTTTTGCTGCTCATCAGCATAGGCTCCCTAAAGGCAGGGCTGGGACTTTCCTGTCTTTCCACACCATCCAGTATAATGACACAAGTGTAGTAAGTGTGCAATCGATGTGAACCAAATAAATTCAGGAATTAATGAAAGGTCACTTACATTTTCCTCCAAGGTGTTTTGGCTATGAGTGACTACTTCTTTATTTATCCTGAAAGTTAAATAAAATTGGTTTTATTCTTCTGTGAGTGTGTATCAAGCACACACTAAGTGATTTGAGTCCCGAATCTAATAAAATTGTGGTGGAAAGTGGACAGAGGACACATTTGTGTTTACAGACGTATTTTCTTAAATTATGTGATATATTGTTCAAATGGAAGAGTATCTTCCAAAATTAAATGTTTAAAATTAGTGTTGCCATTATTTTACATGACAGTAAGTAGACTAATGGTGTCTTTCTCTGGGAATTCACATGGAGAGGAAAGCTGGCTGGCACCTGGCCTTGGGCCCCAGCTATGCCACCTACTGATTGTGCTGCCTGGGCCAAGCTATTTAGCTTCTCTGCAGCTCAGTCTTCAGCTGCAGCTGCAAGGAGGTTACAGACTAGGCCTTGCTTGCTTGTGAATCCATTTCTAAAACAGCTCTTTGGTAATAGGTACTCACTTGATTTTGGATGGATGGATGGAAGGAAGGGAGGGAGGGAGAGAGGGAGGAAGGAAATTAATTACCTAACTTATTTATCTATTTTGAGAGTTAACAGTGTTGGCTTTAAATGCAGTGAATGTACACCCCCATAGCCATTTTTATTTTCCTTTTCAAGTTCAAAAACTGCTCTTTTTATTAGGAGGCAATTTCATTGATCTTATGATAACCATATTCTTTGCCACATTGTGTTTATGTATCAGGGCATGTCAACATGCCATCTCTCAAAACTAGTTTATTCATCTGTTTGGGGCTATAATAATTCAGTCGTGTGAGGATACTGTGTTTTCTGTTTGGGATTAAACCCAGAACTAAGCTACACCCCCAGCCTTGTATTTTATTTCAGTGCATATTAAAGAGTATTTTACATTCTCAAAGTGTTATCTTACTAAAGTTAAAATTCAAGTTCTGGGACTGGGGGTGTAGGGCCGAGTGTGCTTAGCATGTATGTGGCCCTGGGTTTAGTCCCTGGCATATGTGTGCTCTCATGCATGTATGCATTCTCATATTCTCTCTCTCTCTCTCTCTCTCTCAGTAAATTGTAACAAGGCATTACAGTTTTGTTATACCCCAAATTTAAAATTGTCTCAACAAATATGGTCATTACACTGTTAATGCTCACAAGGCATCAAATATTTTGACCAAAATAGTCTTCCTGACATTAATCCTCTTTTTTTTTTGTTGTTGTTGTTGTTTTGTTTTGTTTGAGAGCTTTCAAGTTTGTTTTTTGGTTTTTGGCTGGGGGATATCTCATTTTAGATTATGGTCAATTCTGAGAATTGTTCTGCAAGAAGCATTCATATGTTTTCAGCATCTGAGGGAAGATGGAAAGGATACTATTATCTCAAACCTGAATAAATTTTGTAGGAAGATGATTAGGAACAAGAAGTATAGACTTCTTTCCATTAAAAAATATGTGCTGTCTTCATCGTGAAGAGCTCACTCTCCCCACTTCTGAATTAGTACTTTATAAAAGTTTGCTTATTGCTTTTGCAGAATAGAAAAGTTGACTATTTTGTAAAGTAACTGGGTTCACTCGTTTACTTAGTCTTTGGCATGGGAGAGATCTGTATTTTAAAATTGTGTTTTTTTTTTTCTTTTCTTTTCTTCCACATCAGGAAGAGTGAATATGCCCTGTAATGCTATGCTTAAGTAAAATTACACATTCGGGGCATCTAAATTGGCATGCCAAATTATAGGACATTTTAATTATTATGTGGATGTGACAGATTCAATTATTTTTGAACTCTTTTGAGAAAGCTGCCCTTAGCAGTGATTCACGGTAGTAAACAAAAGATTAACAGGAAAATGCCTTTTGTGAGACTTAATAAATGTTTCCGATTAAATGCCAGAATTAACTGCAATATCTAGATGTGGAAAAACAACCTGTGTCCTGCTTAGAATTTCTGCCTATTCTCTTTAGATGAATTTACTCTAAACACGGCCTAAATGAAGAACTAAGTACCACTTAACATCAGAATGGTTTTGCTAGGTGCGTCATTTGGGCCAATTGTCTCAGACTCTCTCTTCTCTCTGAAGCCATTAACCAAAGCCACTAATAAGAAGAAATGCACAGCTAAGCGCCCCCTCCTCTCCCTTTCAATTTCCAGTGGACATATTAATGAGCAATAAGATGGCTAAAAGGCAGGCAGCTGAAGAAAGAGAGAGACAGAAGCAAGGAAAGATAATTGTGAAAACAGATCTCCAGGCCCTCAGCAATTCAGATTGGGCTGCCCCCGTGTGCTGTGTGGCCGTGATCACTGGAATTTCGAGCTCAATTTCTTAATTGCTTCTTTAGTCTTATCCAAAGAGAAAATTGGATTTCTAGAGATTTCTTCAGTGCAGAGCAATTATGCTAAAGCTGCTTAGGTAGTAGCTCTTTTAGCCAGTCTTTTGCTCTCAGAATAATAAACTACACCCAGAGGTGACTTCAGAATGCACCTTAACCTCACCAACAGGGGTGTAGCCCCCCTTCCCAGCAGACAACAGTGTTGGCCCCTAAAGAAATTCCACAGGCGTTTACTTCCCTTCCAGCTGTTGCTCAGATTGTATCAGACCAGCTCAGCAGCTTATTTGCTAGGGTCACTGCCGTCCGGTTTTCTGACATTACTTTGTGTTTTAGATAAATTGAGTTTGATTTTCTTCAATCAAGAAGTTACCCAGTTTTAAAAGCACTAACTAATAATAACAACCCCAGATGCCCTTGGCAGAATATAAAATGCACAGGACTGCTGATTGCCTATAATCATAGTCTAGAACTTTCATTTTCTTCCTTTCCTATAACATTATAATAATAAAAGGTCAGGTTAGGCCTTTGTTTGCTTCGTAAAACAGGGTAATCAAACCGTTTAAACACCCTCCGGGCCTACCACCCAAATAGATTCTCTATATTCTCCTGCCCCTTTCCGAAATATTGTCTGAGTTATAATATGTTGCTGCAAAACATTGTGTTTCAATGGTCTTCTTTCTGCTGATTACCAGGTTTTGGATTCAGGAAGACTGAAAGAATATGATGAGCCGTACGTTTTGCTGCAAAATAAAGAGAGCCTATTTTACAAGATGGTGCAGCAGCTGGGCAAGGCAGAAGCCGCTGCCCTCACTGAAACAGCAAAACAGGTGAGTGTGCACCAAGGAGCTGTAATTAAAGTTTGTCTCACTATTTCGTTCCTCACAATTTGGCACCATGGGTCTGGTAACAAGCACTGTGTGCCCCCTTTCAATTACAAACCTCCAGAGACAAAGCTTCAGCATGTCCCAGGTTGAAGTCAGGCCTGGGAGACTTGACAGAAGCATTGGGGGCCGTGGGGTGTACATACGCATGCAAGCAGGTGTGCCTGATGGGGACAGTTTTAGACTGGACTTTTTCCCCATGTAGACTGAGGGTTCTGATTCTCACAGAACACAATACTCATTTTGCAGACCCATTGAATTTCATTCGTATGTGTGCTGAGGACATTTGAGGTGCATGCAGATGCTGTCAAGGTACATCCAGGAGATTTGAGAGTGTGAAGGGAAATGTTGAATATTGTTCATTTGTTCTAGAAAGATCTACCAGGGAAACAAGAAGATATAAAACAAAGTTCTTTGTTTTATAATTTGTCGAGAAAACTCCTACTGTCACTTTCTCCCCGGGTTTCTCCTAATTCTTTGTTAAGATTGGGTCCAAAGACCACTTTGTACTTCTACCTTCTAGAAGATAACGTTGTCGTCAGGACAAATCAAAAATCCATCAAAAAAAATTAAAAAAAAAAAAAATTAAAAAAAAAAAAATCCATCAAAGCTACGGTCTGAATAGTGCTTGAAGGTTTACAGAGTACTAAAGACATTTGGGTTACATGGTGTCTGAAAACAACAGCCATGCAGTCCTAGCTCCTTCTACAGACGGGATATTGCACTTTGGTTTAAGAACTTAGCCAGTGTCACACAGTGGCTCATAATTCTTTGAATAATTCTGTGAGGTGGTTTTGTGTTGGTGGGAGGAGGAAGGTGGGGGGAATGTCCACTTTCCTTGCCGCGTGTTGGGCAAGGGCTTCCAGTGGTACCTGATGAGGCTCCCTGTCGTAACTGCTCAACTCTTAGCATCATGGCAACATGGATGTGCTTTTCCATTTTCATTCTTCTCTGTATCTCCTAAGCTTTCAACACCATAGGTAGAATAACATTGCTTGGTTTTATATAGCATTTTAAATATCTTTTAAACACAACAGAATGATACTGTTCCAGTATCTAACAGTCCTTTTGTATGAGTGATTTGTCTAAAATGTAGCAAAGGTTTCCTTCTGTCACTGTTTCTTATTCTTGTTTTGGAATGAGGATCTGTGCCTTCCAATATTTCTTTGAGTCTTGCATCTGTGTTTAAAACTGTGACGTATATGCCTACATATTCAATATATCATGCTTGGTACTAACAACATGTTAGGCATGCCCCTAGTCATGGGCAATATAAACCAAAGAATAGAGAAGAACCGAGGTGTTTGGTGCATGTGTTGAACTGTTGATGATGAGGGGGATACTTTGGCACTCGTTGAGAGGGACACACTGTGCTAGGATAGACCCCCTTCTATCATTACGACTGTTTAGGAGGACAGGGCTCAGTGAGGGGATGGAACTCGCCAGGATCACATAGCTAGCTAAATAGTTAGCAAGGTTGGGGTTCAAGGTGTAGGCTCAGGGAGGATGGTGTCTGTGTACCGAGCTTTTCATAAAGACTTACACTGCTAGCACCCGAGGTGAGAAGCTGCACTTGAAGCACTAGACTTTTCTAGGCCCAAATTATCCAGAGGACTTTCATCTTCTGCTGGTCCAACTTTCCCTCATAAGACCCAACCAATCCTTTGGGATTCCCTGTGTACTCTAGTCACAAAACAGCCAGGAAACTCAAACTTCTTGTTTTTTTGACACCTCAAGCATTTCACATCAGAGAGATGAACCACCCCCCATGTACATGTCAAAATCCTCTTTTTAAAAATGTATTATTATGAAGGCATTGAGTAACGAGAGATAGATCATGAAATTTGGGGAGTAAATCTAGATCACGAGATAATACAGTTCATCATCCTTATCTTAAAGATGAGGAAATAAGGCCCCAAGATAATCGAGTGACCAGTGTTACCCTCGTTTGTAGCAGACACCAAATGAGAAATGTTTTCCTTCAACCTTCCTTTTATTTCAAGTGTAACATGTATACAGAGGTCACAAAATTAGAAACCTCTTGATTCTCTTTCATCTGCTTCAACAATACTAATGGTCAGTTACGTTCATGTAGTTTGTATAAGTTCTTGAAAATGATTTCCCTGGCTCTTCACAGCAGTTCTTTCCTATGGCACTTGGTTGGCAAGGATGTGGGTTGGTGGACAGCAGAAGGCACGTTGCTGGGTGAGGCCAACGCCCTGTTCCAGCCGCTGCATTCTGCATAGAGCCTGAAAACACTCCTCCTTATTTCACTGGGTGTGCAAGGTGGGGCCAGTCACCCAGGCTCCCTCAGAGGCAGAACATCCCTCTTGGATCTCAGGCCTGCCCGTCACTAGCACAGGTCACTTCTTCAGAAAGACAAAAGGAAATACAGATCTTGATTCCTAGTCCCACTGAATATCTTCTTGACATTATTTCTGCACACACTTGGTCCGCTTAGGAGAACAAGCTGTCAGAGTGTCAGCTTTTTAAATGTATAAGATCAAATATCAACGCTTCCTTCAGAACACTGAGGGGATTAGTCTAAATCAACAAGCTTTTCACTCTCACAGATTAGAATTCATTGGTTTGAAAAGAAAATTCAGCATCTGGGTAAAGGTACTTCCAAGTCACGTATCCTTGACCACATAGTTGCTTTTCTGAAAACGTTGGTGCGGGCCAGCTGATTGGCCTTTAGAGACATGATCCATGAAAACTTAGAGAAAAGTACTTTGTAGACATATAAAGCTGGAGGGTGTATTAGTCTGCTGGGCTACCCTAACAAAGTCCTGTGGGCTAGCTGGCTTTAAGCATGAGGACTTATTTTCTCAAAGTTCTGGAGGCTGGAAATCCAGGGTCAAAGCCATCATCAGCAGGATGACTTTCTTCTGAGGCCTCTCTCCTTGGCTTGTCGATGGCTGTCTTCTCATGGTCTTTCCTCTTCCTGTAATCTCTTAAAAGTTATATTGGATTAAGGCTCACCCCAAGTACCTCAATGAACTCACCTCTTTAAGGACTCTGTCTCCAAATGCAGTCACATTCTGAGGTAGTGGGGTTAGTGCTTCAGCACTGGGAGGAGGGGGTCACCACACCATTCACCATGTAACAAGGGCTGAGTGCCCATCATCCTCTTCCTGGGTGCAGCAGACCTAGTTGAAGCTTTCAGAGTTCCTTTGTTCTCCCCGTGGGATGGATGTGCCATTTTATCTATTCGTGAAATCACCAGGTAGAACCCAAAAGTCGTGACATCCTAGCATCCTGGATCCTAGGAGCCTGGACCTGATTAAATAGATAAAGAGGCCCTTAGCAGGCAGTGGCCTTGAATACAAGTCTGTAGTGCAGGGATTACAGTACTGTCCCGGCCCCTTCACCCTGCTGGGATCAGATGAGATGGTATGTATTTACATGCTTCCAAGAACATAAGCATTTTACAGATATAAAGAAATGTCACCTATTAATAACAAAAATTTGTTCACTTTTCAGAAGGCTAGAGGCCAAACCCTTTCCTCCTGGTTATAACAAAAGAAATGTCCAAAGCATTCTGAATAGCTTTAGAAATTCTGAATATTTAGAAATTATTTTAATTATCAGCTTAATAATAAACGCTAATGCTGTAAAATTTTAGGTTTTTTTTTTTAACTCAAAACTTCAGTTGTCTAAATAGTTTTTAAATATATTTAGACCTGTGTATTTCACTTCTCTGTTTTAATTGATGATACTTTCCCCAACTCTTAGCTGGCTAGGGTTTGTGCTCTTGTATAGTCTTTTTTTTTAAACTTTTTACCTAGAGCTGGGATTGAACCCAGGCCCTTGCACATACTGGGCAAGGCTGTGCTATACCACTGAGTTGCACCCCCAGCCCTAGTGTAGCCCTTTTCAGATTCTAGTGATCCAGTAGTGGGTTTGGCACCTGTGTAGTCCATCACAATCAGTGCCTTTTAAGGAATGAATTAGAGAATAATGAAATAGAAGGAAAATAACTATATTAGATATTTCATGGATCTCCTTGAAATCTATAGGGATGTTCTTATAGATAGGGAATGTAAACTGAACTCCATGTAAAGTGAGACATATTTATTATTACAGGTAGCAGTAAAAATAAGTAATAAGCTATAAAACAGTGTTCTAGAGGAGGGTTCATTGGAGCTAGAATCTGTGACTTATCACACGTCTGAAATAGTTGGCTGCTATCTAATTTAAACTTGCTTGTTATAAAATTTGAACACTTTGTTTGACTTAATATGTTGTAATCTTTGGTCTGAGGTCTTCTAAAATTGTTTATTCGTGTGGAGGAGTCTGAACCACACAGACATAATTTGGTCTTTCCCCTTGGTGCTCAAAGGATTCTTTCTCTATTTTGGAGGTCATTTGTTTTTTCTGGGATATCACTGTGTTCCCCTTGGGCTTTTGTTTCTGGAAATTTCCTTAAATTTACCCTATTTTAAAAATTTGATTATATTGTCCTCTTTACAAGTCTCAGTCCTGTTTATGCTATGTGTCCTTTGTCTGTTTTATAAGCCGTTTTCGCCCAGTCCTTTGTAATTATTAATTTCCAGTTGTTTTACTGAGTACTCAATCCTGTTCCCATGTCTTATTTTTTTCCATCCCTGGCTAACCATCTCCACGCTCCCTTCAGTTCTTCAGTCATTTCATTGATATTTTCATTTTTCCCTTCACTCCACTGTTGACCTCTGTCAACTCAGGTCCCATCACCTTTTTGCATTGCATTTTTACCTTAGTCACTTGTACCACTGTTGTGCATTGGTTGGTTGTTCTGCAACTTTTGCCTTTGCATGTATTGCATTATGGTGGGTTGGGTTTTTTTGTTTGTTTGTTTTGTTTTGCCATTTTCACCTGATCAGTAGTATTCATTTATCATGTGTCCATCGTTTTCCTTTTCTCACTTTTTATTTGTATATTTGACAGATCTTATACTTCTTTTTATTATTATTATTATTTTTCCTACTTCTCACCTTTGAATAAAATGAGTTTTTCCTAGACCATAGAGCTGTGGGATAGTTGTGGCCAGGGCATGGTTTCAAAGCAAATTCGCCCTGTTTATCATAGAATCTCCTTATGACTGCGCAAGAGAGAGACGACAGAGAGAGAAAGAAATGGGTATTTATAATGCAGCTCACATCTCAGAACCTCTCTCCCCCTGGGCCTCACCCATGTATATTCTTCAACAAAGCTGTTTCTGTATGATTTCTGTTGGCGCCAGCTGATTGGAGGACTTTACTCTCCCTGGTGGCTGAGATCTGCTCCCAGTGGTGTCCACTGTCTCTCTTTCCACAACCTCATTGAATCCAGTGGCACATGCAACCCTTCCGGATATTTTCCCAGTCAGTGTTTCCGATGACACCTGATTCCATCAAAGGCTGAGCTTATTCTTTTTTTCTCAATATCTTTGATGTTTAAGGTGATTTCTAAAAGGACAGGAGAGAGAAAAATTCATTATTGCATTTTCTTAAGAGCAGAAGCTCTAACCCTCCATTTCTCGGACAGTAGTACATACACACCAGTGATGCACACCAAAATCAGACCTGCTTTAATGAGGAAGGAACCTGAGGCCTTGAGTACCATGAGTTACACAGATCAGTGAGAAGGAACTGATGGTATTGAGCCAGAATTCAATCTGTTGGGCTGATGTAAAATAAAAGCCCCAGTTTTTGTCCATGAAAGGGAGCTGGTATTGCTTTCTTGCTTTTAGTAAGATCTAATTCCATTATGGTGGCTTTATGATGAGCCTGAGTTTAAATATGAAGTTTCAGACTTCATCAAAGGGACTCTTTGAACCAGACTCCAGAGAACCAGAAGAAGAGGAGCAAGATGCCCAACATTGACTGGACATAAAGTCTGCTGGCCCCAGACTTGAGATTGTATGGCACTGTCTCCAATACACTCTTCACAGACATTCTTATGTGACAAGGTTATCCCTTTTTGACACATGAAGAAGTTGAGACAGAGGAGGCTAATAATGTCCCAGAGTCCCCAACTGGCAAGGGCTGGTCCTCCAGCTTTAGCACCCTCTCAGTTGTACTTTCTCCTTCCGGCTTGCCACGTTCACTCAGTGGACAGTCTCAACCATGACTCTGGGGTCTGTATTAATAAAATCAAGATCCACAAACGGGACTCCTGGTGTGATGTTTTTGTGTCTCATGCCGGGTAATGCTGCTACTTTCCGTGTACTAAGGGGCCATTTCTCACAGCAGCATTCCCAAACACACCCAGCACTTAACTCGGTGTGTTTTCCACCAGCAGTGTGCAGCCATTAATTAGTTCCTATGAGGTAAGTCATTGTTATCTCATTTTACAGACGAGGCAGCCAGTATGGAGGGAGGGTAGAGTAGTTTTTCCAGGATCAGCAGTAAGTCCCAGGAGGGAGTATGAAGACTGGGCCTTTCCACCCTAGGATAAGCCTGGGACCTGAGGACCCTGCCAGAGAGGGGCAGTCATCCACTCCCCTCATCGCCTCACTGCATAAGAGATGCTGTATCCTTCTAGGCCGTTGTCCAGAATGTTTTATAACATGTGGCATCGGATTCGAGAAAGATAGGCCAGATGAAGGATTTTATACAAAAGGAAGTCATTCTCAACCAAGCCTTTCAGACCAGGAACTAAGACCATTTAGTGCAGAATTGCAAATAGCATCATTTTCTTTATAAAAAATGACATTGAGAAGGGTCAGGGGGACAAAACCACCATATCTGAGGAGGACTCTGGAGCAGAACTTCAGCTGTATTTCCATTTGTTCCATTGTTGGTTGTTTTTAGTTTCAACAAGAAATCTCCCTTTTGAAACATGTAAATCTATAACCACTGAAAATATAGCTACCTCAAAAAGAGCAGAACCCCCACACACAAGTATCATATTTTTGAAAACTTGTCCCAAATTTCACCCAGTGGGAATTAAGTAGAGAATACTTTTCTTCTTATGTGACATTTTAATATATCGAATATTGTGTTTAAGTCATTTTTTTTTTGAGTAACAAGTATGCAAGCAATGAAAGAAAGAAAGTGGGCTTAACACATAGGTGTGTGTCTCAGCGATCCTCATTTTGTATTTGAAGTCCATTATGTCCAATGATAACTTTGTTGACAGTACCCACAAATATATTTGGAGCCAGGTTTCATAAAATAGATCCAGAATCGAATGACTAAGAGACCCAGCTCATGACACACGTCAGCCTCAGATAGATGGTACATTTTCTGTTTTAAAGACTCGAACAAAACTTTTCACATTCTTCTTTGGGAATAAAAAAAAAATTACATTTGAAGTCCTTTTTCACCCAAACACATTTGGAGATAAGAGCTCACAAGTCTTGACATTATTTCATTTTGTTACGCGCATCTGTCAAGGAACCAAGATACGATACAGCTACTAAAAACGGATGATTGTGGAACAGAGAAACTTGACAGCATTTCATTTCCTTTATGTTCTGATTATACATTTATCAGGAAACCTGTATCTCTTCTAGTTCAGCTAGAAATTGGTAGAATTCAGGAACTCAAAGGCTTGGCAAAGGACTGTCCTATTATTTGGTATCATCTTACATTTTAGAGAAGTTGCTTGGTTGGGTCATTGTTCAAGCTTTTTCCCTGCTTTTCATTATTGTGACCCACTATCCACAGATCACATTTCTATGGGCCCTGGGACTGCTTTGCTGCACAAATTAAACGCTGGGATATTTCATACACAGAAGCCAGAGTTTGAATGCTTGTCAGTCAGAGTTTATAAAATATAGGGATTACAACCTGATATTAACATCCAAATCTATTGTGCTCATTTTATGTGCGAAAATGAGAAACCCTCGTGCAGACGCTAGATTTCCCAGCCTCTTTGTCACCCTGTTTTTAATTTATCTCCAGGTTTTGAGTCAGTAAAATGATTTTGCTTATCAATTTAATGGAGTGATAAAACATATCTGGGAATCAGAATGATCTGAACTAAAGTGGATCTACAGGTGGTTTGGCATTCAGCCCAGCCCAGCGGAGGGTTTTAGGGGGCTAATTCCTCTGCAGCATATGTACATCCCTGGTTTGTAATTGTGCCTCAGTAAATGACATGATTTGCTTCACACGAAGAAGTGGACACAGAAATGCAATGCCTTAGAGAGGAGGACTTTGAATCTTCTAAAGATGTTTTTTTTTTTATGCTTGTTATTTTTTTTATAGGTGTACTTCAAAAGGAATTATCCAGATATTGCTCACAGTGGCCCTGTGGTTATGAACACTTCCAATGGACAGCCTTCGGCCTTAACCATTTTTGAGACAGCACTATGATTCTACCAGGATGTCAATCAATTCCAAAGGCATTTGTCTATAGTTTTTGCACTGTGTAAACTACATTGTAGTTTGTTTTTTTCCTTAACTCTAGCAACAAATATTTACACATACAAGATGTTAGTTTTCTTGGATTTTCTCCCTTTTCAAATTCAAATGTTATAGCTGTTCTTTTACAATCTAAATCAGAGGTGCAGACCACCAATAAAAGGTGTCTACCAGGTTTTGTGCCTTAACGGACCCCAGAGCCAAAGCCCATTTTGTAAGGAATAGAATACAGTTATGACAGGGGGTTTTTGTTATTAGTTTTCGGATATTTTTGTTTTGTTTTGATTTTTTTTTTGTTTTTTTTTTCTCCTCTGTTCCCCAAAATAAGACACTAACCTCCAGTGGTATCAGGGACTCTACTTACTTGAAGACTGTGAAGTTGCCATTTTGTCTCACCACTCTCAACTAGGACTCCTTACTTTCCCCCAAAGGCCTCTGGTTAGAATAGTACAGATAAAACTAACAGGAAAAAACAAAACAACAAGAAAAATGTACTTCAAGTAACATTGTAGGAGGAAGAATCCACCCTGCCCCGGCTCCAAAAAGATATGTGACTAAAGTATAGGAGGACAATATTTTATTATAGGTTCTAAAAAAGAAAATGCTTTCTTAAGTTGAGAGCCTTTATTCGTGCTTCCATAATGAAGGATACACATGTGAACGTCCCTCATCTATAGATTTGCCTGGCTCAGACATGGAACTTCCTTGCAGTTTCTGACTCAGCATGGTGATACTTTCCCAAAAGGCCAAACAATTCCAAAAGTTGGAATTATCAACTCCAAGGATAATTCCTAACATATGGAGTATTATTCTTATTTGGATTTCTGGTTTACAGGAGGTTAATCCTCTTGTTGACTAGAAATCTTTTGGTTTAGCCTTTCCTAAGATCCTTTCCGAATTGCATACATAGGCTCTCTGACTTGGTGATTAAAACTGAAAATTGTTGCAAACATTGGCTGTAATTATGTACTATGTTCTCAGGATGCTTCCAGAAGCTTTCATGAGCCTGTTCAGATTAGTTTCCTTCTGACCACTAACAGCAGTTTCTTTGGGTCCTTCTGAATAGGCAGTCAACAAACCACAATACTTCTAGGACCTTTGTACTTCATTTGAACTATGAGTCCAGTTCTTCCTGATGCAGTAGCTATGTACATTGGGTTCAGGTTAATAGGATATCATCACCCTCATGTTGCATACATCAGTTTGTGTGTGTGTATGTGTGTGTTTCTATACACACACACACACATAAATGCCCATATATAGTAGGCTTTTCGATTCATTAACAGAAACAAATGTTTTGTAGAATGAAGCATTATTAAAAAAAAGCACACACACAGCAAACCACCAAAATACATGGAGCCACAGAGGCGGTCTGACTTTGTATTCAGAAGTTTGTACAACAATCACGCACAAAGTTGTTTTTTGAGAGTCATGTTTAGTATTTCAGGAAACTGAAATGACAATGATGTCTGTTTAAATATGAGAAACGTTTTAAATATATATGTGTTCATTTGGCCTTTAGAGGTTACACGGTCATATAAACATGTTTCTATTTCATTTCTGTTTTGATGTCATAGGATTTTTAATGAAACAAAACTCAACTGAAATAAATGACAGTTTTCCTCTTCATTCAGAGGTCTGTATTTTTGTTCTTAGAGGGATTACTGACTCATATCTTTGCTGAAGAAAGCCAGAGTTTTCCTGAGATCAAAAGAATATCTTCCTTTATCAGTGGGTTCTGTTGACTGCTTAAGTGAACCAAGTCTTCTAAGAAGATATGTGGGCTGTGGATAGACAGAAACAGTGGTTGTTGGGGTCCAGTCGCTCTCCTTCCGGGAAAAGAATATTAGCTTATGTCCAGCCTTGAGCAAATATTAAATGGTCAAGGTTTTTGTTGTATCTTAGAAAGTGATAGAATATTGGTTATCAAGAGTGGTCCCTGGGCTAGCAGCATCGCCTGGAAACTCGTTAAAAATGCAGATTCTGGCACCTTCCCCAGATCTGCTCAATTGGAAACCCAGGTGGTAGGGACCAGTAATCTGTTTTAACAAGCCCAGAGGGTGATTATGGTACAGGCTAAAATTTGAGAAATGGTGCCATCAAATGTACCTCCTAAAGCTCCTTAAGAAAGACACAGAAAGTTCAATTAGGGAAATGGACAGGAGACCTGAATTGAAAATTCATCTTACAAAAAAGAATATCCAAGAGGCCAACAATTGGAAAAGTGCATCAAACACCCCATGGAGCAACAGGAATACTCACGTACTGCTGCAGGTATGAATATTTTTATTGGAAAAAACTATTTTAGAAAAAAGTTTATAGCAGTTTCATAAGCTGCACACCCTGTTGACTGGCCAGATGTGTACACATATGCACCAAGAGTGGTGTTCAAGGGTGTTCCTACAAACGATTCCTAATAGCTCAGGCTGGAAATAACTGACATGCTCATCAACAGGAGAAGGAAAATGAGGTAGCAGAACACACAACGTTGAAAGCAATTAAACTACGTGAACAACACAGATGAATTTCACAAATACAACACTGCTCCAAAGAAATCTAACCCAAAAGAATATTTATGATTCCATTTAAGCAAGTTCCATTCAAGCAACATGCATGAGGCCCTAAGTTTGAGCAATTCTTAGCTTTGGGCAATGGAAGGTGTTGGTATTTTGGATACAAAATGGGAGGGCATCTAGGGTGCATAAAATGTTCTAGTGTTTTGGTTTTAGTTTGTGTGTGTTTGGGCTGATCAGTGTCTACTGGACTTTTCATATGTTTTCTGCACTTCTATTTAAAATACTTTACAACTGAGTTGACAAAATTGTTCTCAATATTATTTTTCTTTTAGAATCCCAAATTCAATTCCTCAATTTTCTGGGTGGCATGGAGGTGGGGAACATGCCTCAGTCTTCTACAAATGAATTATCTGCATCTGGGAAATTATTTCTACTGAGTTTATGTTTTAATACAAGGCTCTTCTAGGATTGTCTTGTGGCCCACAGCAAATGACACATTTGAAGTCCTTGGCACATGAAAGATCAAGGCCTATATTTTCTTTAACCAATTACATAAATCTCACTTCCTCTCCAATTTTAATATAGATATGAAATAAAATGGGAGTTTTGGGGATTTTATTTTTTAAATGTCTTGAGGTATAACTGAATACAAAAAGTTGTAGATATTTAATGTCTATACTTCGTACATATATCTGAGAATCCATTCTCACAATTGATGTCCTAAACATATTTATTACCTCCAAGAGTTTCCACCTGCTGTCTTTGTTTTATTCTTCATTATTAGGAATGAATTACACATATAAGTCAATGTAATGCTAAGTCCTTTTGATAACACCATAAATAATTGATGTCTTAACTTGAGAAGAAGAATCAACTTTTCAATTCAATGAGGCAGTGAATTAGATTATTATTTAGCATTGTGACAATTTGGTGAGTTAATTTATCAGCTGACTAACTTGTCAATTGTAAACCAATGAAAGTCCATGTTTGTAGAGGTGTTAGAAGCCCCTCTTCTCAAATCTGAGTATTTGTTTCAAATCTAATTCTGAAAGATTAATAATGTTCAGAATCTTGTGCTCTGAAGTGTGTTCGATTTAATGTGTATTAAGTCACTTCCCACAGTCAATTCTGTTTGGGAATGTCTTCAAGATTCACCTTTACCTAGAAGACTGTGACATTCTGGAGACCACATCAAAAAACTAATTTGTACTTCCTCTAATGTGCCACAACTACTAAGGGCGGACTTATAATTTAAAAGGAAAGAGAAAAATCTTTCACCTGGAATGAAGAAAATTGAGAAAGTTCAATAAGTAATGGTCCAACCTGAAAGCCATGTTTATTGCCACCTGGTTTCTTCACCAATGATATAATTTTCAAATGTTCATTCATTGAAAATTGAGTGTGTCAATAAGGGAAATTACATCCTACTCCATAATTAGTAGTTATGGGTTACATTATTCCTCAAATACAGACTGAAAAATAGAAATAGGTTTCCTTTAGAATTTTGATAAAGTCATGACCCCATTTCTACAAAATGTGGCTTGTGCATTTTAATGGGCATGCTGATCTGTATCGAATTCTGGCTTTTAACACAGAGGGTAACCTCATTCATACAATCCTTGTTTCTACTGCTTTACCTTTGGGAGGCTTAGAAATAAATGATATGAGTATACATATAACCAATAATTTTTAAATTAAAGTCCTCCTTGAGTACTGGGTGCTGTTTTGTCCATGTTGCAGTTTGGTTCTGTGGGATGCGATGCTGTGGTGACCATGATCAAGTTTAGTGTTCTTGATGCTATTGGCATCAGTGGCCTTGGGATTAACACCTTTAGAATCTAGAGGAAAGAAGTAACATTGGGTGGAGGAAGAAACAGCTGGAATGTTGCCCAGACAACCTTAGTCCACCCCACAAGAAGCTGTGAGCTAAAATGGTGCACAAGGATCGTCCTGCCATGTGCCGGGGCCAGGCCTTTGTACCTCCACCTTGGTCAGTCATTGCACACCAGCTGCCCCCAGAAGGCTGACAGATTACCCACGGGCAGCAATTCCTGCAGTTGGGGCAACACACCTTGAAGGGGGATCAGGGTAACACATCTGCATGTTCACTGCACGTGTCACAGCCCAATTATTGGGGATGCACTTTAGTCACAATGACTCTACACAAGGCAAATATCCAATCTGTATTCCCTAAGGTCAGCACAGTTTTCATCTCTTCCAGGAAGCTATCTTAGGCTCACTCTTGGGATTGGGCAACTCCTATGTATTTCCATAATGCACTGAGCACGCCTCATTGATTGAATGAACACAGACAGGGCTTTTTCTTGGAAGGGCCCAGCACTTGGCTGAATGCCTTGTTGATGCCATCTTGAAATTCTCAATTTTTAAAGGGCCCTGCCTGTGTTTTCATTACACCGGGTCCTATAAATTAGGTAGCCTATCCTAAATATAAGTATTTCTGGGTCTGTTTCCTCATTAAACCAAGTTTCTGAGGACTTGAACCACTTTTTCATTTCTTAGCTTACATCTGCTAGTGCAGTTTCTGTCACATTGTGACAATAAATGTTTGCTGAATGACTGAGAATAATCCCTCTGGACTTATAATTACAAATTTTAATGAATAGCCTGGGGTAACAGACCCCTGGTTGGGAGCCTGTCATATATCATATAGATAGTCCGTTCCATCTCTGCCACTCATTGGCAACATAGGGTGACAAAGAAGTAGGACACTTGAAAGTGAAATGGAAGTGCCACTTGCCCCAAACAAGGTGCTAGGGCAATAAACTGGGATCAACCTTTGCAAACTGGGATATAGTCACACCACAACCTGTTGAGAGCCACAGCCGAAGGGGCCCCAGCAAACTTCCAGCTGCCGGCTGATGATTGGCTCACAGCGGCCCCAGCAACATCTAGCTGATTGGCTCCTCTGCGGTGATGCTCATTGGGCTGTTTCCCTGCCCTTTCAGACCACGGAGCTGCTCATTGGGGGACTTTTTTGGCTCCGCCCACGTGACCCAGCCAATCGGCCTCAAGAGCAGGAGGATTGTGGGAGGGGGAGAGAAGTTGTGTGGGAGAGAGAGGCTTGTGGAAAGCCGGTGGTGGCAGTTGAGGCTCTGAGGGTTTTTCCTGAGAGGCTGTTTTGTTTGGCGTGTGTGGTTCTAAAAATAAAGTTAGTTTCTTTTGACAAGTGGCTTCTGATTGTGCCCAGCCAGACTGCGGCAACAACCATGCAGCCTTAGTTACATGTTTGGGCAAGTTTCTACCTTAATAAACCTCAGCTTCATTGTCTGTAAAATGGATCTTCTCCCTGTCCTTGCACACTTATTTAGATTGATGGATCAGAAGCATACAGGAAAAATAAGAAGAATGGAACCAAGAGATACAGGCACTGACCGCGGACAGGAAGAAGGTCCCTTTTCCCCCAAGAGAGGTGTGGATGAAGGCAGTTTGTAAACTGTAGGAGGTATATTTGAGGAGGTCTTTGATGATCCAAGCTGAACTATTCTTATTTGACAAGAAGTGTAGGCTCTGGATCTGGCCCGCCTGGTCCAAACACTAGCTTCTCTGTGCAATGGCTGCTTGAGTCTGAATCTAAGTTCTACTCCCTGCTAACTATATGCCCTTGAAATGGGGAAACAGACTATCCCTCCTTTTTTTTCTCTGTAATATTAGGATAATACTGGGATAGCAATTTTTCTTGGGGGACACTTTCAATGATGAAATATGTAGTACTTTACGGCAGTGCCACTCAAAGCATGGTCTTTAGGTTAGTAGTGCCAGTCTATGAAGAGCTTATAGCTAGTCACAATAAGCACAAGACGAATTTCAAGAAAGTGTTCAGAAACTTTTATAGCCTTTTGACATTACCACAACTCCAAACTCAGGATCAGTGAACTCCTCTTCTTGCTAAGCAGACCAGACACCAGATCGAGTATTGAACTTGAACTGTGAGGCTCATGTGGCCCCAGCTACACCCTAGCCAGCCCTGTGTGGTAGAACTATTCATTTGCAATAGATCCAAAATAATTTAAGTAAAAATGTTTCTTAACTCTAGATAGTTGAGAAGCACTGCTTCAGAACAAAGCCTGGTATGTGGTTAGATCTCAGTAAACATTAGATCTTTATAAATCAGGAGAAAATTATACCATGATCTTTACATTTAAAATTAGACCACATAAGCTTCAAGGTGTTCTTCAAGAACAGTAGCAATATTTTTAAATAGCATTAAAATGTTCAATATTAAATAGGGAATTTTTAGGTCTAAAAAACTATAATACTATGCCTATGTGTATATCAATTAGATACTTGAATCAAAAGCAAGATCTTGATGTGGAAAGTAGCTTTTAAAAGAGGTTTATGTTCAGGCCATTGATTTTCCTTTAAAAATAAAGAATGTGAATTAACAGGTTTTGCTTTTTAAATCTAAAGTTATAAGGTAAACAATCTCATGTTTTCAGTTAACCAGCAATTACATTAACTGAAATGTTTTATTTATTTATTTTTAATTTTTTAAAAATTGTAGGTGGGTACCTTTATTTTATGTGGTGCTGAGGATTGAACCCAGTGCCTTACATGTGCGAAGCGAGTGTTCTACCACTGAGCTACAACTCCAGCCCCTGAAATGAGCTTATTTTAATTTAGAACTTAAAAATAACATTAATAAAAGGAATGACATGTCTTGGCCCTAGAAGACCACCATCGATGCTGCAAGCCCTAACTTGCCTAAGTGGACAACATATGGGATTATATGCCTTTTCAAGACAAGCCAAAATCAAGACTGAGATGCACTAAGAATATTGTCAGAAAGCTTACTTTGGAAAGTTCTGACTAAATCTGTCTTTCCCTCAGCAACCATTTTCATAAAACTAGCCAGATCACAATTATGCATCACAATAGATGGAAGACTGGTATTGCAAACACTGTTGGTCCAAAAGTTAATCATAATTAATTTTAGAGGGCATTATGTGAAAAACATTTTTTAATTAAATTTTGCAGATTACATAAATCAACATGAACCTCTAAGGAGTATTTTAAGTAAAAAAGGAACAACAGATAGGATTAAAGATCTTAAAACTTTCCAGCTTATAACATAATCATGAATTTAAAATAATCCATGAGTCCATACTGATTCTAATAAGATCCAGAGAGGCAACACACATAGGTAGATACATAAGAAGATGGACAGATGGAAGGATGGACGGACCAATGGAAGGGGAAAATCTCTTTGCAATAGAATGCCAACTAATAAATGTAGAAGGATTGGCTGAAAAAGTACCCATTGAAGCCATCATTACCATAAATAATTCCAACAAAATCAATATCGATTGCTAAATAATACAGTGAACATTTGGAAGGGAATGATACATGTGCACAGATGGAAAGTATCTTCCCATATTAATAAGAGGACAATTGTATCTTACCCATTGTAATATCTGGCAGATATCACCCGAACCAAGTGACCAGAATTAACATCACCAATAATGGGACCAACTAACACACTCTTGCTGTGTGAGGCAATGACAATGACAGGTCACTTCTGTGAGATTTCTGCCCCCGCCCCAAAAAAAGCACAACCTGGATGAAATCGACAATTAGATTGCTCCAAACTTAGAGGACATTCTGCAAAACAACTGGTCAGTACTCTAATAAAAGTGTCAGTTACCATTAAAGTTTGAGGAACTGTTTCTTATTAAATGAAAACTTAAGATAATGAAATGCATTGTGGGATCCTGGATTTGTTAAAAAAAAAAAAAAGAATACAATAACGGCAGTAGTGAGACAATTGGAGAAATTTTAATTAAAAAAATATATAATCGATAGAAGAGTTTTATCAATGCTATATTTCCTGGTTTATTTATTATACCATGCAATGTAAGAAAATATTTTTATTCTTAAGAAATACACATTGATGTTGTTATGGTTTAGATGTGGTGTTCCCCAAAAGTTCACGAGTGAGACAATGCAAGAAGGTTTGGAGGAAAAATGATTGAGCCATAACCTTAACCTAATCAATTAATTAATCCCTGATGGGATTAACTGAGTGGTAACTGGAGACAGGTAGGGTGTGGCTGGAGGAATTGGTTCATTGGGGTATATATTTGTATCTGGAGAGTGAAGACCCCTCTCTCTCTCTCTCTCTCTGCTTCCTGATAACCATGTGAGCTGCTTCCCTCTGCCACACACTCTGCCATGATGTTCAGCCTCATCTCGACCCCAAAGAATGGAGCCTGCTGACTATGGATGGAGACCTCTGAAACCATGAGCCCCTGAATCAACCTTTTCTTCTTTACAATTGTGCTGGCTGGGTCTTTTAGTTACAACAGCAAAAAAGCTAACTAAAACAGATGTCTTTAGAGATGAAGGACCATTATGTCTCCAACTTACTCTCAAATGTTTCAGCACAAGTGTATATACACGTTATTTATATACATGATTCTGAATCAAAAGATTATCAAGACAGAAAACAACTGTAGGAAACAGTGTTATGTGAGTGAACCTAGATGAAGGATACATAGGAGTTTATAGTGTTATTATTGCAACTTTTCTATTGACTTAAAATTTCTTTCAACATAAAGTTAAAAACAATATTTTCCACAGCTCCACCACTGTGTGAAGACTCCACATCTAGATAAACAAGAGCTTATGACTATATGCTTCTACAGAAATCATCAGAGGAGTTTAATTTTGTGAGTATGGTTTGTATAGCTCCTTCTAAACTGAAGCACTCAAATCTAGCTTAAGGCAAAGGCACAGAAATATGCATACCTGTGTGGCATATGCATGTGGAGTCAAGTGCCTGTGCAGCACCTAGACCCAGGATGCAGGCAGGTCCACATGCGGCCACTCCCTCCAACAGTGGGTGACTGCTGCAGTCCTAGAAATCTGGCTCATCAGCAATTCTGCATTTGGCATTACTATACCTCGAAAAATTACATACTGTATCTCACCTGTGTGAAATAATTTTGTTAGCAGAGGGCACCTGGATGATGCTGTTCTTGTGATGACAGCTGAGTTAGGAGTGGATGCCTTGCATCTCTGCCAAAAGTTAAGCACAAAGCACTGCTAGCTGCTCAGCTAAAGCCATGCAGATGATCCCAACTCTGATCCCAAATCTGTTCCAGTTGAAATTCATTTTATCCCAACCTGTTTTCCCACCATACATGGCTATTTCTACCTGGAGTTGTGCCAATCAAGTTTATTCCAGTAAGAACTTTCTTAATATGCAAATAAACTTTTTCATACTTTTTCTTAAAGACCTGGTTTAACCCAGTTGCAGCTGCTGCTAGTGGGTTTTATAAGAAAGCACCATCACTGTTGTGTTGCTACTTTTGAATGCAGTAACTAAGCCAGTGTGCAAGCAAACTGGAGAGAGATACTGATTCTAGGTGTCCTCCCCTCCAACAGTCACCACTTCTAAGAAAGTTCACTTTGGCAACTGAAATAGTATTGAGAAATGGGGATGGATGTCTGATTTAACAAAGCAGAGGTTAACATCTCTGGTCACTCTGGAGTTCTACTGAAATTTGAGTTTTGTTTTGCTAAATACTTTCCTTCCTTCCTTCCTTCCTTCCTTCCCTCCTTCATCTTTTTAGCTGTAAGTGGACATAATACCTTTATTTATTTATTTTTATAGTGTGCTGAGGATCAAATCCAGTGCCTCACATGTGCTAGGCAAGCACTCTATCACTGAGCCATAACTGCAGCCCCTCTGTTGCTTTCTTAGCAAATACAGTGAAAATGAGGGAACTGTCCAGTTTCCAAGGGTTAAAATAGAAAACACTATTGGGAAAAACACAGAAAAATTAGCAGCATCAAACATGCTGGTTAAAATGTGAATGATGCAAACTGTTCCTGCTTTTTGGCTCAAAAAATTCTCTTCTAGGGATCAACTCTAGGGATACAATTATAAATACCAATGAGGGGAAATATACATTGAGATATTTTTGCAATGTTATTTTGCAATGTTATAATATCCAAAATGGAAAAAAAACTGAATTTCAAAGAGTCAAAAATTGGTATGCTCATGCAATCAGGTATTAAACAGTGAATAAAATCATCTTTGCAAAGATAATTTAGTGATTGAGATACTCATAATATTAAGTGACAAAAGTTACCTTTAAGTATTTAACATTTTATAAACATTGAACATTGTCTCTTTATATGTATAAAGCACATTTGCATCCTTAAAATTCTGAAATTAAACAATCAAAATGATAAAAATCGTTATTTCTGAGCAGTATGAGCATTGCTGGTTTTAATTTTTGTAAGCTTTTTGAGTTCTCCAAATTATCTACAATGAGCGTGGGTTAATTATAAGGTCCAGGAAAATATGTAAAGAGAAGTTACAGTGCCTCTTTCAGTTAGGACAAACTTGTAGATCTTTATTTAAGAATAGTGTCTCATCTGCCTGTAGAAAGCTTCAGACACACCCTTGAGTACTGAATTCTATGGCCAGTAGAAGTTTTATATCAAGTTTTATCTTTCTAGTGTTGCTGTTCTAAATCACTGTGTTCCCATTAAAAAGACAGACCACATGAACCCTGGGCTTGGTAAAGTGCTCTACAAAAAAAAAAAAAAAAAAGAAAAGAAAAGAAAAGATTTTTGCATGGCACTTTTAGGAGAGATAAATATTCACTTATTTCTACAAATTCGGAATCCTTTTTACAAATACATAAATATCACTGTGAAAGAGTGCTTGGTGAACATAGCCTACTTTGTGTCCTGTCCAACTTAACTTCCAAGTAGCCACAGGAGTGGTCTGCTCCACATCAGGATCTAGTCATTGTGGAAACCGTGGCTCCTCAGTTGCACAATGGGCCCAGATTTGTTGCCACATGTCTTTTGGGGAGGCACCTGAAATCAGTTATCAGGCAGAGAGAAATGGTTAGGCAAATTTTCCTGAGAAACTTGGTGTTTCCCCAGATAGTAATAATGTTGAAGCTTCTGATCTACATGTGTGGGGGCAGAAATGCAGATGACGATTAGGAACATGAAACAATAACTCATTTTGGTGGAATTTGGACTTTCAAGTCTTTCTCAAGCAGCTGTGCTGAGAGGTGAGGACTGTATCAACAAGCCAGCCCAGCCTCCAGGCTGCCAGCCACAGAGGAGGACGGGACAGCTGTCTGTAGGTAGATTTTTTATGGGATGATTATTTATTTATTATATGAAGACTTTTTATTTTTTAATTGTAGATACTTATAGGGTACAGTGTGACAATTCCTTCCATGGATATAATATGTAATGATAAAATCCGGGTAATTAACATTTCCATCTCTAGCTATTGGTTCCCTATTTTTTTTTCTTTTTTGGTAAACAAATGTATATTTATAAATTAGACTGGGTTTAGATAATCCTAATTTTGTTGGCAACATCCAAAACATCATAATCAGGAGCTGGCTGAACACACACTTCTTTCCATTGGGCTGATGAGGATGCTGACTTTGGCCACGTCATGAGCTTCTTCTTCACTGCCTGTTTGACCTGGTACTTGCTGGCCTTGACGTCCACAATGAGTGTGTCACTGTCCTCTGTCTTCTTCATGGCAGACTTCGTGATCAGAGGGAACTTAACAATGGCATAGTGGTCAAGCCTGTTTCTCCTGGGGGAGCTCTTCCAAGGATATTCAGGCTGTCTTGGGAGAGCAGTATCTTGGACTGCCAGAAGGTGGGTGACATGGACATCTCCTTTCCTATGGCTGTGGACACCTTTCAATAATGCTCCTTGGCCTTCAGAACTTTCAAAGCTCGGGCTTTGAAAGGGGTCGGAACTTCCTTCTTGACTCTGCTGCCATCTTAGTGAAAAGGCTGGTTCCCTTGTCTTCTCAGTTTTGTTCCCTCCTCCCCTAATGAGAACAGGACTCCAGCTTAATGGATTTCCTGGCTATTGGTCATTGGAATGGAGATGGCACTTTTAAATTAGTGCATTATAATTATACATAATAGCGGGATTCACTGTATCCTATTTATACCTGTACCTAACAGTTTGATCAATCTCATTCCCCAGCACCTTCCCTTTTCCTCTTCTCCCCCGATCTACTTGTTCTAGTCTACTGATGAAGACGGCATTTTTGAGAACAAGTTCTATATCAGGGTCAGCCTTGCCTGATAAACATCACTATGTTCATTTCACCAGGGCTGAGAGCCTCTTCTTCTCCATGAGTTTTTGAGTCAGTAGACCAGGTAGCTGGCATGTGTTGTGATTTAAGAAGCATTGGGGAAAATATGTTCCCCACTAATGCTGGAGCAACCACCATTGGTCATTTTTTCATGTCAATACTTGTGCTTTTGAATTTCTTTTAAAGATAAGAGACTGGATATGAACTGTAAAACATGATGCGACCAGTACTTCACCATGAGTTTAGCAAGGGCTTTCTCCCCAGCAGAAGCAGCAATGAATGCAACACCTGGTTTTAGGGACTGGGTGTTTTTGATCCATCAGGAAGGGAAGAACTCATCCTTGATAAACAGGACAGAAACTTTACCAGTGAAGATATTTCAACAACCAGATTTCATTAATAATATCAAGTCACAAAAAGGAAATGACCAATATCCTAAAAAAGATTTAACAGATAAGCAATTGAATTTGCCTTTACTTTGTGCTGTCAAATATACAAATTTAAGCATTATCCACCTGCCTGTCTTGCCTATAAAGCCAAATTATCCCTCAGGTACACTCCAGGTAAGAGTTGATTGGAGGATCTTGACGCATTTGACTTGGAGTTCATTATTTTGGGGAGAAGGAAGTTTGAAGAAGCAGACCTGCTTCGTAAAGAGAGGTTTAACCTGCTTAAGTGGTCAAGGGAATTTTTGAGGGCAGCCAGGTCTCATTCATCAGAGCCTAGCTAAACATGGTGTCTGGACCATAATGGAAGAATAATCAGTGTCGGTTGAAAAAATGAATGGCTTTCATACTGAGTGTTAGTTGAACAAGTTGAATTCTGTTTGTTCTTGAAGTTAATCCTCCTTTAAGGCAAACAACTGTCACGGACATCTCAACATTTAAAAAAAATTCAGATGCAGATTAAACTCTTAAACAACTGCTTAGAGACTATGCATTTACATGCTAAGAAGTGCAATGTTACACTGATTCTTTCTTTCTGAGTTCCCTCTTTTTAATGTAGGAAACGTCTATGACCTATAGGGCCTAGCCCTAATATTTTCTGGCCCAGGGCAAGAACATGATTGGAGGTCCACAAATCACATGTCTAAATAGGTAAAGCTACAAACCAAGTTAATGAAGTATTGAATACAATATGTGTTAGCCTCCCAGTTTAATAACCCATTTTAACTACCTGGAAGGTGTGATTAAAATTTAGAATCTTGGACTCTCTGAGTTTTGTGCTGAAAAGTGGAAGTATGAGGGGAGCTGTCTCACACATAGCCCATACCAGGAAAGACATCCCAGATGGCACAAGCATGTTTGGTCTTCTCCTCCCTAGCTCCAGGGCTACTCACACTGGCAGTGTTGCCAGCTGCTTTCATCCTTGTGAGGGTAACATGTTCTGAAGCCGCCATCTTGAACAGGCCATTCTTGGATCCTCTCTACCCTGAGTGGTCAAGATCACTGCTCCTGGGTCTATAATGTGCCTACAATCCACCTGAGGATCTTATTAAAAAGCTGGGGGTCTGGGGTAGAACTAAGAGCCTGTGTTTCCAACCAGCTCCCAGGTGATGGCTTAGGAACCCACTCTGTTACCAAGCACCAAGAAGGAATGGGCGCTAGATGGGTGTGCCCTCTTGGCTCTTAGTCATTTCACCCTATAGGGACAACCAGGACCAAGGAGAGCTAGAAGGGGGTTCTCTAAATGGTAGGGCTCAGGGAAGAGGTCCCTTGCTCTAGTCTCAGGGTGGTTCTGGACCCTTCTTGCCACCATCTCCATTGCATCAATGTGCTCTGTTCCCACACTGCTAGGCTCTGGTCCTCTCCCACCTTCGACACCCTTTGATCTCCCACCCACTCTCCCCTAGTCAAGTTTTTCTTGGATCCTTTCTCCATTGCCTTCCCACTCCCTCCCCCGCTCCTCTCTTACGCCACAAAACAAATGTAAAATAACATCTCAAAAATATTAAGAATTAATGCTGATGAAATCATGGTTTTGTTTTCTTGGAGTGGAAGCAGGCAGTAACAACAATCTTAAACACAGACTCCAGGGCTGGGCCATTTGTTTGTGGAATTAAAAAAAAAAATCCTATCTGTTCACCCATGACCTGAAATCAGGATTTTCAAATACAATGCTTGCTGGATTCAGGCACTCTAAGGTTTTTTCCCCCATATTTTTATTTTGCCAAGGCTAAAAAAGCTGCTATCTCATCTAATGGAATTAGATAGGTTGCTCAAAATAACCCATGCAAGTTCTTATTACAGGTGGGGTATACCACCCGACCCCGCTGCTGCCGGTACTGCGATGAAGCTTAATCCTTCAACTCACCCGGGTTCAAGTATTTGCACTGGTTTTGAGTTCTTTTCTTCTATCCAAGGCCGTTTTCCTACTATTTGCCCCAGTTATTTGAACAGGTGGCTATGCACACCCTATGCTAATGTGAGGCTTTTGTCTGATTTCAGATTGCTCAGGGACCTATTTAAAAGAGAAACGTTTTCTTGCTAAACTATTCACACCTGCTTTGAAAAACACCCGCGTTGAACTAAAATACCAAGCCAGAGAGGTCTTCCTCTCCAAATGGGCACGCGTTCACTGTCCTTCCTCCGCACAGACAAGCAACCCCAAGGTCCGCGTTCTGTGCCTTAGGCTGTTTCCCCTCCGCGGTTCCGTCTAGAAGCAAGCGGGCATTAGGAAGGTTTTGGGGGCGCCTCGCTGGATCCTCGCTGGATCTGGTGAATGGCGGGGTGCAGGTGGGTGCACGAGGTCTCGGGGGCACTCACCAGACCACAGCCTTGGCCTGAGCCAAGCGCTCCACTGACCCTTTGTCCCCGGCACTTTCCGCGGGAGCTTGGTGCGGCGGGTCGGCGGGGGCGACAAAGCGAGAGCGCGGGCGCGGGGCCGCGCTTGGCGCGCGATCATAGGCGGGCGCCCCGGGACGCTCGGCGCGCGCGCGTCCTGGACGCAGATCACAGGCGCCCGCCCTCCGCCACGGCCAGAGCGGGAGCCCGCCTGCTGCCTGGAACGCGATCACAGCTGGTGACTCCGCGCCCTGAAGCCAGGGAGGGGGCGCGCCAGGCCCCTGGGGAGAGCGATCGCTGGCTCGTTCCCACGGGGAGGCCCAGGGCTTCTCCCAGCTCTCCCGCAAGTGCGTCCTCCACAGGTGGGAAGGTGGCACAGAGAAGTGAAAGAAATCGGGAGGCATTGCGAAGGGACCTTGGGAGGGGGTGTAGACACACCCTAGTACCTGCCATTTGGTAGCCACGTGACTATGGATTCCCAGGGACGTACTGAGGATGGGCTTTCTAGATTTCGTTAGTTTATTTGTTTTTAACCATCTGAACCCTTTTAGTTCACTGGCCTCAAGAAAAGAAAGAAGGAAGTGCACATGGAATAGGCCAGGCAAGCTTGGATATAGTTTAAAGGATCCCGCCTTACCCACAAAAATGGGTATGATGATGCCCAGTTCTCTCCTGGCCTGTCATACCCCACTTGTGCGCTGTAGGTGGACTCCTAAGCTGCCTTTCTCACTTTAGCTGAAGGCACTCAGGGCGGCCGCACTGTGTGCCCGCACACATAAACACAGGTAGTCTTAGGAGACCGCAAGAAAGCAGAACCCTCCATACGCCAAGCACCCTTTATGATGGCCCTGTCGCTTATCATCTCATAGGAGGTTGTGGAAGGCAGCAGCTGTTTCCAAGCCAGTGGGCAAAAGCCCAAAGAATCATTGGAAGGGATCCCCTGGATACATACACTCACCAAGCATGACCAGTAGTTTAAGCCAAACTGAATGGCTAGAAAATCGTAGTGTTGTTTTTCAAATTTATGTAAGAAAATATTATTTCATTGTAAAACATTAATGAGTTCAGGGTAATTCTTCTTAAGAGGCATTTACCCTTTTGGCAGACAACAGTAATGGTGCTGATAGAGGGAGGGCGTTCTAGTTGCTTCTCAACCCATCCACACTTCCCACTATGAGTGGCAACCACTTGGAGTTGAATTGGTGGAGGTCAGTGGTTCACAAGCCTGACTGCACATTAGAATCACCTGAGAAGGTTTTTTTTTCAGGGGAACCCGGCCACTGAGCCACATCCCCAACCCTATTTTTTATTTTATTTAGAGACAGGGTCTTGCTGAGTTTCTTAGGGCCTCGCTGAGTTGCTTAGGACCTTGCTAAGTTGCTGAGGCTGGCTTTGAACTTGCAATCCTTCTGCCTCAGCCTTCCAAACAACTGCTATTACAGGTGTGCGCCCAGTGATTTTTTTTTTTTTTTTTGAAAGGTGATGTTGGTATTTCACTATGGAGAATGATTCTAAATGGAGAGCGATAAGGGCCAGAAACTAATTAGGACAGGGATGCAGTGTGTTTAGGGACCAAATTTTGTGGGCCTGGGAAGTTAGAGGAAATTCCAGAGACTTAAAGGGCTGCCATGTCAATTAAACAAATGTGGTCTTGGAGAGAATTCTTACTTTAGCCTCTTCATTGTAACTGGTAACATATTCCAAAGAGGAGAGACAAAAGAAGAGAAGAAAATAAATTAAAAATTTAAAGATGATGTTTCATGCATTTTTCCAAACCTTTTTTAAACCGCAGAATTATGAAAATTTTTAACATTGACACATTACCAGGAACTCATAATCAAATGAATTTTGATTAAAGTAGAGACCAAAGAGTGGTCTCAGATTAAATGCACAAAATTATTAAAATGTGCTATGCTTGTTTCAAAGTGGGCTTATTAAGGCATGCATTATATCAAATAAAACTCATCTATTTTATTTTATTTATTTATTTTTGAGAAGGAGTCTTGCTATGTTGCCTAGATCAGTCTCAAACTCCTGGTCTTAAAGGATCCTCCTGCCTCAGCCTCCTAAGTAGCTGAAGCCATAGGAGTGTACCACTGTGCTCAGCTCTAAAATTCACCAATTTCAAATGTGTTCAGGTTGATAAATTTTAAAATGTATACAGTCATGTGACTATCACTGTAATCAAAATAGGTGATATTTCCATCATCACCAAAAGTTCCCTTGTGCTCCTATGGTAGTCAATCCACTTCTTGTGTCTCATGCCCTTTACAACCACTGATCAGTTATCTATCTGTACAGTGTTGCTTTTCCCAGAGTTTATATAAAGGAATCAATTTGTAGCTTTTTGAATCAGGCTTCTTTCACTTAAAATACTTTTGAAATGCATTCATGTTGTTGCATTTATCAGTACTTAGTTCCTTTTTGTGAATGAGTAGAGTCTTCTGTGTGGATATATCACAAATGATTTATCCAGTCACCAGCTGATGGACATTTGGGATGTGCAGTGACTGAAGACAGCCATCCTAATCCCTGGAGACTGTGAATATTTCCTTACATGGCAGAGGTGTAACTGTTAAGGATCTTTAGAGAGGGAGAGCTTATCCTGGCTTTTCTGGGTGAATCCCAAATGCCATCACATATGTCCTTATAACAGAGAGGCAGGGGGAGATTAGGCACAGGCATATGGAGGAGAGGTGATGTCAAGATGGAGCAGAGAGAGACCCAGCCAGAAGATAAGAATGCCAACAGCCCCTGGAAGCTGGAGGAAGTTAAGGAAGGACTCTCCCCTACAGCCTCCAGAGAGGAAGGCCCTACCTACACCTTGATTTTGAACTTTTGCTCTTCAGAACTGAATACGTTTTTGTTGTTTTGCACAATTAAAGAGAACACTGGTTTCTTCACATCTCACTAGCTCTTGCTGTTGTCAATCTTTTTAATTTTAGCCATTCTATTGGGCATGTAGTGGTATCTCGTTTGGTTTTAATATGCATTTCCCTTATGGCTAGTGATGTCAAACAGCTTTGCATGTGCTTATTTGCTGTGTAGATTTTCTTTTGTGAAAGATCTGTTCAAAGGTTTTGTTTAATTTATATTGAGTGGTATTTTTATCATTGATACTTTATATGCTTTTAGTCTATACTATCACGGACAATAACATAACTAAAATTTTATTTTGGTGAGAATGAACAAAGAATATAAGAACAAAATAAAGCATCTTTTGGTTTATATATTTCATTATCAAACACAACATACTCAATAGCTTTTTAGTGAACTCTATCTCACATCTCTATCGCATATTAACATTTGGAACAATGGGGCTGAGTCAGAACTTCTTATCAGAGGCAACATCAAGTCTATTCATTTCTTTTGTTTTTGTTGGAGCACAAAGCGTGTTGTAGCAAAGGGAAGAAGAACACAAACTGTATGTTTTGTAATATTTGGGTACTCTTGCGATAGGTTGCTCCAAAAATCATTAATTATTTCAT
The DNA here is from genome assembly GCF_001458135.2 of Marmota marmota marmota. Classification (NCBI taxonomy): domain Eukaryota; kingdom Metazoa; phylum Chordata; class Mammalia; order Rodentia; family Sciuridae; genus Marmota; species Marmota marmota. The sequence continues at coordinate 14,856,999 of NW_025999932.1, forward strand.
CTTGGAGAGCTTGCATTCCAGTTTTTCAGGATCTGGAGGCTGAAATTATTCAGTTATTTATCTTTATTCTCAATTGTTCAACTTTGGGCTTGTTCAGAGCCACAAGATTGATTTTCTATTTTAAACATCCCTCTTTAAGAAACCTATATGTGGAAAGCTGAGTAAAATAAATGTTCTAATATATATTGAACGTGGAGTAGTATTAAACTAGATGCAGAGATTATACGATTCACAGCAGCTGACAGCTGCCTAATAGCACTGCAAAATGAGTTGACAAGTGTTGTTTGGTATATTCATGGCACCAAATATTAACATATCAGATGACCATGTATTTGTTACGTCTTGGTCTCCCTTGATGGATTGTACCATTTTAAGAAGTGATATTTTCATAATAACCTCTATATAAATTTGTTTAGCATTAGTCTGTCTTACATATATGTTTTTAAAATACATTTTAGAAGAAGCTATATCCTTGCATAATTTTCTTTAAATATTTGCCTTTTAAGGTTATGGAACAGTTTTAAGGTTATGGACAGGTCCCAAGCAGATTCACATTCATGGGAAACATTAAAATATCCACTGTTCACAAAAAGTTTAGAAAATCTCCAGTCTATATAATTTTAGAGGTATTTCCATTTTACAATTTGGCTTTACTACAACTTAAAACTCCATGCACATAGCATTTTGGTTAGTTAGGGGAGAACTTAAGAGAAAAGAAAAAGAAATATGGAAGTAGAGATAAGATAAAGCAAATGGAGAAATACAAACAAAATGATGTTGCTTCATGATTTTCTGTTCCTCTCTTTCACTTTCTCTTTCTCTTTCTGTGCCTCTACCTCCTCCTTCTGTGATAGGCAGAATTCCAAGATGTTTCTCAAATTCTGGGCCCTGGTGTATACATACCCCTTTCCCTAGTTATTCAATAAATCTAATCTAGGTGTTACTCTGAAGGGATTTTGCAGATGTATTGAAGGTCCCAAGACAACTGACCTTAAGATTAACCATGGGCCTGATCTTGTCAGAAACAAGGAAGCTGGAGAAATTTGAAGCATGATAAGGACTCTATGTCATGGAAGTGACAAAAGTTATGTGACATGAAATACAGGTAGCTTCTAGGAGCTGAGAGCAGCCTCACTGACAGCAAGAAAATGGGGACCCCAGACCCACACTAGCAAGGAAATATATCCTGCAACAATCTGAAAGAACTTGGAAGTGTGTTCTTCTAGAGTCTATCTCCCCAAAACACAGAACCCCAGTATACCCATGAGGAAAACATCAGACACACCAACATTGAGGACCAGTCTACAAAATATCTGACCAATGTTTCTCAAAACTGTCAAAGTCATCAAAAAGAAGGAAAATCTAAAAAACAGTTGTAGACCAGAGGAGGCCAGGGAAACATAACTAAATGTGATGTGGTATCCTGGATGGATTCTGCAATAGAAAAAATTAAGAACCGGTAAAGACATACTGAAATCCAAGTAATCAATGGCATTTTATCATAGTGTGCAAATATAGGTCCCTTAGTTGTGATAAATGTACTATTGTAAGATATTAACAATGGAGGAAACTGAGTATATGCAACTTTTCAGTAAATCTCAAAGTATTCTAAAATAAAATATTTATTTTTAATATTATGAAAATAGTATGTTTATTCTATAGAGCTGGAAGCTTTAAGAAATTACTGCTGCTATGAAAAAAATTAGGCAATGGCTAAGTAAATTATAGATACAATTAGGTACAAAATAAAGATGATTTTTATTGGTGTTTCATTATTAAAAACATCACCTTTTAAAAAAACACAATGCTGTTCTGGGGTTGTGGCTCAGTGGTAGAGTGCTTGCCTAGCATGTGTGAGGTAATGGGTTCGATCCCCAGCATCACATTAAAAAATCAACAAAATAAAGGTGTTGTATCCATCTACAACTAAAAAAAATTTTTTAAATAAAAATACTATGCTATTATTTATTTTATAGAAGTTATTAAATTTGTCAATGAGTATTTACCATCTTTTACAAATATATATCATCTAATTTCTGAGTTAATTATAGTTTCTCATCTCACTTGTTTATCCTGGATGCATATTTCTTTTTTATAAAGAACTTACATAGACTTATTGAGGATACAGGGACAATGTTGTGGCTCAGTATTTGTCTACCCCTCAAAATTAATATGTTGAAGACCTAAGTCCCAACATGATAGTATTAGGAGGTGGGGCCTTTAGGAATTAATTAAATTTGGACAGGGTCATGAGGGTGAGATCTTCATGGTAGGAAAGTGCCCTTGTAAGAGACCAGAAGACTTGTTCTTCCTTTCTCTCTCTCTCTCTCTCTCTCTCTCTCTCTCTCTCACACACACACACACACACACACACACACACACCCCTACCTCCTTCTTCTCCAACAGTGTGGAGACACAACAAGAAGATGGCTACCTGCAAACCAGGAAGAGGGCCCTCACTAGGAGCAAAATCAGTTAGCATCTTGCTCTTGGACTTTATAGTCTTCAGAAACATGAGAAATAAATGCCTGTAGTTCAAGCCATCCAGTCAGTATTTTGATGCAACAGTACAAGCAAAATAAGACAAATAGTAAACTTCCTGAGTTTTATACCTGGAGATCAAAAGGCTGCCTCTCCCCCTGCTACTCCAACAGTACCACCACAACCATCATTAGCGATAGTTTAGCTGGGTACAGAATTCTTTATGGCAGTTATTTTCCTTCATCATTTAGAAGATAATGCTTTATTGTCTCCTGGCATCTATTCTTCTTGATGAAAAGTCCAAATTAACTTTCATTATTTTTACTTTGTAGGTATTCTATCTTATCTTCATAACTTTAATAATTCTTATCTTTGATGATATACTATTATGTTAGTTTGTGATATTTTAAGATATGGATTCATTTTTATTTGACACTTCCTGTCATTATGCTTCCTAACTCTGGAAAGTCATATCTCTCATCAATGCTGGAAAATTTTCAACCATTGTTCTTTTAAAAATTGTTGTTCTGCCCTTCTGGAGAGCTTTCTCTACTTCATTCACTCTCATTAGGCCTAGATTGAAGTATCTCAATCTGTCTGGCATATGCATCTTTAATGCCCTTTTATAGCTCTCATCTCTTTATCTCTGTGCTAAATTCTGTTTTAATTCTTCTCCTAATTAGTTAATTACTGGTTGAGAAACAAAGACAAGGAACGGATAAGTACCACTGGACACAGAATGCTTCAAATCAAGGGTGAGTGCATTTATCAGAACAAGTTCTCAGAGGGAAAGGTAAATAATCCAGATTTCTTCTGAACTTGGTCCTGGCTAACCAGGATATATATTTTTTGCCACCAAATTCAGTCTAAAATTGACTCTTTTATTCCCCACATGTCTTTTTCATACACTCTTTATTTTACTTTTTGCCTACCTTTGCATCTTGATTTTGTTTTGTTTTGTTTTTTAAAGTGCTGGAGATCAGACACAGGGCATTATGCTTGTTTGACAAGTGCTCTAACCCTGAACCACACCCCAAGCCTGATTTCTTGTTCTTCTTAATGAATAATATTCCTTTTTAAAAATCTCCTTGATAAGTTTAAGTTATATTTAGATAGCTTTGAACTTTTCATTTTGCCTGGGGTGAATTCCTCTGCCCATTGCTGAAGCACTTGGCTGATTTTCGGAGCATTAGTTTGCCTCATGTTCTGCAGGATGAGAGTTTAAAAGGTTATTTGCACTGGAATTCCTCTCCTCTATCTTAATTGGGATTAGGTAGTGGTTTGGTGGTCATTTTACTCACAAGACTGCCCACCTCCTATCCATAAGCAGGTTTCATATTGGTGGTTTGGAGAACTCAGCTTGTGATGTTGGGGTCTTAAAAAACATACATGGAGCCAAGGTGGGAGAGGAGGAAGGGTTGGTCCAGATTCTGGTTGTGAAAATGTATTGACTTTTACAATTTGGGGAAGTTACTTAGCTTTATATAAGGCACAAGGCCAGGTAGCAATTATAGCGTTTCAGCTTGCCCCTTCCTTTTCAGGGAAACTCCTGACCCAGTCCTAGTTTTGAACTTGAGCTTGGTTCCATCACTTTTCTCAGATGGGGTCCAAATCCTGGCCATTTCGGCCCACTTTTGAACCTACTAGACATGCCACACAAGTCACATGAAGTTAAGTCATAGTAAGCAGTCTTCTTCAAAATGAGCCAAGCACATGTTAAAATCTGAAAATGATCTGACATGAGTGGTAAATATCCTCCACTTGACCCTTCTGTCCTGTCTAGTCTCTGGATGGGGGGCTTTGAGGGCTGGCTTCCAGCTGGTTTGAGTAAGGGGAGGCTTCAGCAGGAGCGCGGTGACCAGGAAAGCAGAAGGTGGAGCGATGACTTCTTTCTCCTTCTGTGCTTCAAGGAAGCATGTCTGAGAGTAAGTGACCCCTCTGTATCCCCCCAAGGACAATAGTTCTTCCTCCTCACTCCAACTCTCCCCTTGTCCCACCCAGTGGTGGAAACAGTTTTCCACTGGTGACAGTCTGTACATCTCCCCGTCATGGGATCATCCCGTACTTGAGCATCTCTACGGAGCCTGTCCTTTTTGTGTGATGGAAATGTGTGTAGGTTTATAGAGAGATCTATTTTCCCCACTCCTCAGAGCTCTAGGAATCTAATCTATTTTTGTTCACTCATTCATATTTATAACACTGGGTAAGGCAATGCTTGTACACCCTGTGGAAGACTCAAAACCTGTCAAACATAGGCCCACACATCATTCCAGTCTCTATCTGGTCATTCCCTTTATTACATCCATCATCCAGGTAAAATCATGGTGTCCACTGCTTTCTTACAAAACTCCGTACTTTACTCTCCTGATACTTTATTACCTAACACTCCTTGTCTTAATTGCCCCTCTGCCTCCTCCATTATCTATTCCATCTTTATCTTTCAAATTTCATTAAAGCACTTTCCACCAGGAAGCCACCTCTAGTTCTGTGACCTGATTGACATTTCTCTTTTCTGCAATTATTCTCAGAGCATTTGGCACAGAATATACCAGATACAATGCTAAGCATTTTGCACAGATTTTTCAAATAATCCTCACAACAACTGTATGAGGGAGGTACTATTATGTCCCCTATCACAGATTAGAAAGCTAAATCTCAGTGTGTTTAAGTGCAGTCCAAGTTCAATAAGTGATGGAACTGGGATCTTATCTGGATTATGTGACCATCATGCAAATCACCCTTTGCATTTACAACACTAACAATTTTGTTGTAGTTCTTGTTGTCTTTTTGTTTTGTTTTGGTACCTATTTACACCATACAGTCATAATCCAAGGGCATTGTGTTACTCACTTCACACTTCTCTAGTGACTGCCACAGTGTTAGGGAGGAATGAAGTCACTGCCAATCTCAAAAGCAACAGAAAGACCAATTCCACATTCTCAGGTACTTAAACTTGCTTTGGAAATTCACAGCTAGTTGAGGGTGAGAGTTGCTTATCTTCCAAAATCAACTTTTAAAAATGTTACATATTAATCTTAATACCTTCCAAAATATGCCCAAAGAATTTTGACTTTTCTAGTAAAAAAAAAATTCCCTTTGAATTTTTACAGCAAAGCTTAGGGCTGTAATCAAAATGACATAAGAAAATATCAGTGTTTATATCATTAATTTTGTGTCTTATCCTTCTCAGAATCATGTAAATATATTGATTGAACATGTAAGTGTTCCATTAATATTTGATGAATAGTAATCATGGTAACCGAGTGAGCGATGGGAAGATGGAAGTTTGGGATTCTGAGCATCTTTGTGAGTTCTGTCTTACTAATAAAAGTCGTGCTGAAAGAATTGAGGACACACTGGTTTTCAGGGAAACCTTTTTCTTATTCAAGGGCAAGACCTAGGTATACAAGGATGCTTGTAATAAATGGAGGATCTCTGGATGAGTGGATTATTTGGTAGTGCATAGACTTTACATGCAGATAAATCTGGCTTTGAATTTCAGTTCCACAGTTTACTAACATGGTCTTGAGCAAGTTAATAAAAATCTGTGAGATACAGTTTCCACATTTGTAAACTAGAGGTAATTCCTGTTTCTCTGGCATCAAGCAAGCTGGTGTGCATGAGTATGGCTCTGCCAGCTATTAGAAAATGCTGAATTACTCCTGACAAAGTGAATAGAGCCCTACTACCTCAGGCTTCCCAAGATTTTGCTGCCAACCAGCTGCCCTGGCCTCTCCCACAAGAATCTCTTTCCCCTGGGAGTGTTCATGAGGCAGAAAATAAGGGGTTAATGCCTGGTGCAGTGTAGACCTCCAGGATTCCATGCCAGTTCCACAGGGACCCTTCCACATTTGTTCTGATTCATAGGTGAGTATGTTAATATTTTGTATATCATTCTACTTTTATGGGGTTGTTGGGCACATAAAATGGTTTACTATTTATACAATTTTTTTGCACAGTTCCTAATACATACTAAATAGACAAGGCATGATATTTGTAGTGGAAATATTTATTTTATGTCCTGACCTTGGATCCATCAACCTATTCTGGCCATATATCATATTTCCCATGCATAACTAACTTGGGGATGTGGGTGGGTAGCACGTGATTGATTCTGACCAATTAAAATAGTTAACCTTTCCTGTCAGGTGATTGGTGCAGGAATGGGTACATGACCCAAAGTTGGTCCAATGAGCCATGCTTGGCTTATGCTTTTAAGAGGGAGCACATGAAGAGGAATATGGAGTAGCTGCCAAATAATCTCCAAAGTCTCTTTCGACTCTAACACTGTTACAGAGCACTCAACATATGCTGATAAAAGTCATATTCAACTGCAAGAGATGGCAGCAACTGAGTGTATAACTTGAGCATGCATATCCAGCAAAACCTGAATGAGATTTTCTTGAACATTAAATAATTTTCCACCCCACTTTCTATTTAAATTTGAATGGGGGTTTTGACACTGCGAGTCATACTACAGTGGCTCGATATTATGATCGTTTGGCAAACATGTAGTGAATACTTACATATGCTATTGTTCTGCTTCCTGTTTTTATCCTCTGTGAGACTCTGATCCCTTTCTCCACCTATGACATTCAACAATGTCCCTGAGGCTGAAATCACTGAGCCTTACTTTCCATTTGCTTCCTTTTAGGACTCTCAAGGAAATATCTTTCCACTCTATAGTTTATTTGAACTCCATCAGTAAGGCACCAGTGTATCCATTCTGGAGACTGTGAAATTCTGTATGCCAAAAGTCACATTTTACAACTATCTATTACTCCCTGGAAGAAATGAACATCTGTCTTGCCAAAACATATGGTCAACAAGTGCGGGCTGACACTCTCCAAAATAAAAAGGGTGGAGAAATATTCACAGTTTGTGATCAACTATAACTATACTAATATGCTTAGTTTGATATAAAGTTGGATGTCCAAAGAGTCATTTAAAACATTTAACAGGGATATAATTCATTCATGAACATAGGCAAAGTCACTGGTCTCTGAAATGTTAGTGACCTTCCCTTGCTATTGACCTTTATAACAAAATCAGGTCAAGCATGTATCATTCAGTCAGTTCTGCAATGGCCCAAACAGCCCGAATCAACTGACTGTGGGAACTATACTTCAAGTGATGACTGAATGGAAAATTGTTATGTGCAGTGTTTTTCCAGGCCACACCCTCTACCTATTGGGCATTTGAGGACAGAGTTACAATGCAGAATCTCTTGGCAAGCCTCTGTTCAAAGTTTCTGAGACTCATTTTCCCAACCACTCAGATAGGTGAGAACTGCCTTCTTTCAAGCACATCCAGAGGAGAAAGTTTTAAAATTTCCCTGCTGAGTCCTTTCTGGAAAATATGAGGTTGCACAATTTTTACAGATTAAAATTCCCCAAGGAGCCCTTGATTTTTAGAAGCTCACTCACATTCTTTGGAATTACACTAGGGAACGAGCCTGTATGATACCATACAGCATCTCTCAGTCCATTTTGCTGTACAGTCAGGCAGAGGACAGATCCATGACACATTCTTAACTCAAAGGCTTTTCATATTCTACAGAACAGCTCTCTCAGGAACTCTTTCTTCCATTTGGACGTGCCCAAACTGAGGCATTCAAGTTGATTATGACTTAACTACTTTCAGTTTTGAGTATTCTGCAAAAGAGACTTCTGACTTGGAATGATCTTAGATATGACTTGGCAGTTACTCCAAACTTCTTTTCCTGTGTCTTCCCAAAGGGTATAGATTCATAAATTAAAAAGTGACTGCTGACAAATACCCCATGATCTCTCTCATATGTGGAAGCTAAAAGAGCTAATCTCAAAATAAAAAAGTAGAATAGTGACTACTAGAGGCTAGGAATGGTAGAGGACAGAGGTTGAATAATGAGACCTTCATTACACGAGACAGGAGTGATAAGTTTTAATGTTCTACAGCACTACTGCAACTATTCACAAAAATTTCTTAATGTATTTGAAAAGAACTAGAAGAGCAGGGCTTAAAGGCTCCATACGTAAAGAAATGTATTACCCTGATTTGATCATTACACCACATATACATGTATTAAAATATCATACTGGGTCCCACAAAAATGTACAATTATTGCATGTTAATTTTTTAAAAAGTGGAAAGCCAAAAATGGCCTTGATTAGCCCCTAGTTCTCTATGGAAAATATGCAAACATACTCTAACATAATACCAAAAAAAAGCAAAATAATAAACATTGCACTTAGTATGTTTTTCACAGATAAACCTGAAAAGGAATACTTTCTCAGTTGAATTGTGTCAGGTAAGAGAAATCACAATAAAATATCGAGTACAAGGAATCCCAATAGCACATGGTTTGTGGAAGATGTACCAGCAAATGTGTAAACCTACTTAAGATATTCCACATGAACATTTGAAATATAACAACATAGGTATCTCAATTCCTTAATTACTATGTTTAAAGAAGCAAATATCAAGGCACCATAATCGTCTCTCAAATCTTTATTTTGGGGAAGAAATCTTTCCCTGTTTGCTTTTAACCCTTGGGCAATTTTTAGAGAAAGAAAATCAGATCAATCCATCCACCCACTTCTAATTATGCAGAAATAATATGCCTTTCTTAATACAAAGAGGGAAAATTACAATTGACTTCAGATTCCTTTGATAGAAATGAAGGCTTTTAGCTTGTCTCTGGGTGTGAAGCTTTTGGAGTTATATTTTTGAATATGTGACTTTCTATAGATGAGGGTCTGAGGGTCTGAAAGAGCTCTTTCTTCAGGAAACACTGAGGTCATGATTGACAAAAAGAACTAGTGAAAGTGGGCAGAGCTATAAAGTAAGTTCATTTATTCACACCTATAGAATTTAAATTACTGAACAATTTAATTAGACATCTTGTAGTTTCCAGAGACTTGGGTAAGTCTAAACTGAGGTTTGGCAATTGAATGAAATTGTGGCATTTGCCAGTACATAGATGGAACTGGAGAATGCCACGCTAAGTGAAATAAGCCAGTCCCATAAAACCAAAGGCAGAATGTTCTCTCTGATATGTGGATGTTAACCCACAACAAGGGGGGTGGGTAGGGAGGGGAATTATAGAAGTCCATTGGATTAGACAAAGGGGAATGAAGGGAAAGGAGTGGGGAGGGGAATATGAAAGACAGTCAAATGAATCAGACATAACTTTCCTATGCTCATATGAATACACGACCAGTATAACTCCACATCATGTTCAACTACAAAAATGGGATACTAATTAGAATAAGTTATACTCCATGTAGATATAATGTTTCGAATTACACTCTCCTGTCATGTATATCAAAAAGAACAAATTTTTTAAAAATATGAAGATAAAATGAGGCTTAGGTTTTGACCACAGAAGGTATTGAGGGTCATTTCTGATCATTGAATGGAGTTAACCTACCTCAGAGGACTTCCAAGGCCATGGGTTTGGCAGAGAATCCCAGGGCCCCTCAATCCTGCTTTGCACAAAAGAGCTACTTGGATAGCTTCTTGAAAAGGCTAGATCCCTGAGATATCACTTCTGGTGGTGAAACTGGATATTAATCATTTTTAAAAGTTCTTCAGGTGAGTCTGATGTGAAGCCAGGATTGGGAATCACTGATACAAAGACTATCTTAGGACTTTGAATGAAGCTAAATTGTGGATCTAAGAATCCACTGAGCACACATACATTTCAGGAAAAACTTTCAGCATTCTGGAGGTTTTAACATCTCTGTGACACAGTAGCCAAAAACACTGTGGGAGCCAGGGAAAAAAATGGATTTAATTACTGACCCTATTTCTAGCCAGCACTGAAAATAGACAAGATAATCATCGAAGTCTAGATTATCTCCAAAATGGGAATAATACTGTGCAGGAAAACAGGCAATGTCACGTGTCCAGCAGGGTGCCCAGTTCTCAGCAATGAGTAGGTTGAAAAATGACCTTCCAAATGATAGCCAGGGCAAATTCCTGGAATCTGTGAATGTTATCTGGTCTGGAAAAGGGATCTTTGCAGATATGATTGAGGATTTTGAGACAAACAGATAATCCTGGATCCTCGTGGTAAGTCCTAAATCCACTGACAAGTGTCTTTTTAACACAGGAGAGGGAGGGAGGGAGGGGGAGAGAGAGAAAGGGAAGGAAGAGCGGGATTTAGGACAGACACACAGAGAAGACACACACGGAGGAGAAGTCAATGTGAAGTCAGAGGCAGGATTGGAGTGATGTGGCCACAAGTCAAGGAACACAGAAGATTGCCATAGCCACCAGAAGCTAAAGAGGGCACGAATGTATTCTCCTGGAGACAAGGACGCAACCCTGCCTCACCTCGACTTCCAACTTCTAAACTGCAGAACCCAGAGAGAGTGAGAGTAAATTTCTGTGGTTTTTAGCCACCAAATAGGGTGGAGCCTTAGGAATCTCCTAGAATTAATGACTGCTTGTTGGCTTCAGTTTCACGACAGAATAAGAAGCTCCAGCAAGGACAAGTTAGGCATCATCTTGAGGAAGAAACAAAGCCCCTTTGCAGTGGATCTAAAGAGGTTTCTGGAGTAGAACAGACATTTGAAGACAGGAGAGCAAACGTCCACTGGAGAAGTTGGAATGGGGTGCCAGCTATGGGGAGACCAGGATGGGATGCAGGTGTGATTCACAGTGAAATATCCAAATGTACTCATCAGAGTGGCAAAACCAAAGGCTGCATAGACCAAGTGATATCGAGGATTTGGAGCAGTGAGAATGCTCAGGTGCTGCAGTGGGCAAGGAAAATGGAAAACAGTGCAGTATTTTCTTAAAAAAGGCAAATGTTCTCATAACATGCAACCTCGCCATTCTACTTTGAAGTATTTACCCAAGACAAAGGAAAATGTTCATCTACACAAAGGAGTACTGAATTGTCACAGCAGCTTAATTTGTAATACCCTTGAAAAGAAAAACAACTCCAATGTCCCTCAACAGAAAAGTAAAATGTTATAGAATACTGATTGTAAATAAGAAGAAGCCATCCACTGATACCTTTAACCATTAGAATGAACATGAAAGCTGTTATTCTGAGTTAAAGAAAGCACACAAAAAAAGTAATTCCATTTGTGTACATTTTTAGAAAAGGAAAACTAATCCATAGTGACAAAAAGCAGATGAATGGCTGCCTGGGGTATGGGGAGGGGCTTGGAGGGAGGAGCACAAGGAATCTTCTGGAGTGATGAAAATGTTAGTATCTTATTAATGGTTGTGGTTTCATGGGTGTAGAAATCTGTCAAAACTGCCCAAAATGCATTTTTTAAAGCTGTGCAGTGTATTTTGTATAAAGTAGCTCCAATGAAGTTGTTAAAAAGAAATTTCAGCACCCACCTCTAGGAGACCAAATGGAACAATCAAAAGGCCAGTGGGAACCCACAGAACTGACAGAGTGAACTGAAAGGTGTGACCCAGGCAAGGTGTTCTGAATCAGAGTCTGTAGAGGGTAATGAATGTTGATAGATATTTCATAATAAATGATTTAAGTGAGAGGTGCAGGAATCACAGGGTCCCCCCATTTTAATTAGGTTCTCTGATTTCTTAGGGTCAAGATTCCTGTGTGTGCACACTCAGGCAGAGCTTGTCACTCAAGTCTGCTTGCTGTAGCTGGAGAGGATTCTGGTTAGGGCTTGGTTTTATTCCTTCCACCACATCTTTTTTTTTTTTTTTAATTTATTTTTTTTATTGGTTGTTCAAAACATTATAAAGCTATTGACATATCATATTTCATACAATAGATTCAAGTTGGTTATGAACTCCCAATTTTACCCCAAATACAGATTGCAGAATCACATCGGTTACACATCCACATTTTTACATAATGCCCTATTAGTAACTGTTCCACCACATCTTTTAATCGCTCCTCTCTTCATGGCTCTGGCTGGTGTCTCCCTGGGCCCAAGGCACACATCCCATCCTGGTCTCCCTGAGAAACAGAGCTCTGAGGAGCAGGACTGGCGCCCTCACTGGATGGTCTTCTCGTCTTTGCGTTTGAGTGTGTGTTCTGCTCCAGAAACATCCTCAGACCACTGCAAAAGGGCTTTGCTTCAAGTGTCTTTGAACATTTGTTCAAGAACAGTTGTTTTCACTTTTCTACTTTAAAATAGTCTGTCCTTATAAAGAAAGTTTGAATTAAAAATTTGGAAAGTAGGAATAAGGATTTTTTTTTTTTTTTTTGCTATTCCTACCATTGAAATGTAAGTTCAAGTAACTTTCTATTTTTTTCCCCACTTTCTTTTTCAATAAAAGGCTTAAATATTGTCATTATGTTATACACACACCTTTATTTCTTGCTTCCTCCTTTATCATTACCCCCTGTCACAAATCCGTGTTATACCATCTTCATGAATATTATCTTGACTGGCTACATAAGATCCCACTGAATGAATGTGTCAGTGTTAACCACGGGCCCATTAGCAGAGAGTCTGAGACACAGCTAGAGGGTAACTTCACCCTGGACAGATTTTACTCAGGTCATATAAGGAGGAGGTCTGATGTGCAGAAAGTTCCCTGGATTTGGAGTAGGCCTGAGACTTTGTTCAAGCTGAGATACCAGCTGCTGAACTTGAGCACATGTTCCCACTTCATTGTGGCTTCTTCTTGCTCATCTACAAACCAAAGATCCATTTAGCATCTTAAGGCTCCTTCTAGCTTTAATACACTTGGAACCTATGATCTACTTCACTAAACAAAAATGCCTACTCTTGACCATCTAAGCTCCTTTCGTAAAACAACTGAAAAACAATAGGTGCCCAGTTTATATTGATTTGAATTGAAGTCATTTGAGTTCAATGGAGCCCATTTCAAAAGACCTCTTAGGAGGAAAAACAATTTATTTTAACTCCCATGTGGATAGAAACAAGTGTTTTGAAAGATCTGACTTGTTTTCTGCATATTCACTCAGGATGGTTATGACATTCCATGTCACAGCATCAAAAAAGAACAAAATCAACACAACAATGTTAATTTCAAGAGTGACACAAAAATCATGCAACATAAAAAGATCAGGTGAATAACAACATAGGTGAAAATACACATCTGATTAACATCTGCAATTAAAACCACTCTTCAGGCTTCGAAAAACTCCTGTGGATTACATGGAAACCACTGGATTCATTCCATACTTCACGTTAAATTCCCAAGATTGTACATCTCCAAAAATAATAGGAGAGACTACGGCCCGGCTGTCTGGAGCCCGATAAACAACTCCATTAATTAAAAGGTGCAGGTCATTAGCATGCACTGCTACTATTACTCTGTATTATCTTCAGTGTGCCTTATATTTGCTTCATCATGCCAGATTAAACTCTCAGCTTCATCTGAGCCTTTATTTATTTTTTAAATAGCCGTTTCTATTTGATATTTTGTGAATAGTATTATTAGACAGAAAGAATAATCTCTTTATTTCTATATGAGAGACAATCCAACCTTAATAATATAATCACTGCTTATGGAAGTTTAAGATGCAGAGTCAATAATGCTTCAAAGGAGAAACATTAGAGCTTAGAAGTATAAATCAATATGCACAAATGGCTATTTCATCAATACCCCATGGGGTATTATTATCTGGTGGTTAAAATCTTCACATCGTGGCTAGATCACCAGCAACAATATATATGAGAATGTAACAGAGACAAAACAATGGCGTGTCCTCAGGGGTGTTCAACAGAACAAAACGAAGAGGAGAGAAATAAGTAAAATACCTTTCCTTCAATTGCTTTATAATTTTTAATGAAATATTTTAGCAAAATGAAATTAAATTTAGTATAAAAATATAATAACCTCATTTTCTTTTAATCATCAGTTTGTTCTTTATCAAAGATAGGCCCTTGGGAAAATTAAATTCATTAAATTACTATCAAAGTCTATGTACTTTCTGTGAATCCTGGAGAAAACTTCTTGTTAACAGAATGGTAAGAAGACCATCATTCATATTTTAGTTCACTAAAATTTAAACAAGATCCTTCTTAATTTTGCCAAATAAATTCAATATTTTAAAGAGAATTACACTTGAGTTGGTTTAAGTGACCAGAAACAATATAAGTATATTGATTTCTCAAGATGTTAAAAAGAAAAAAAAATCCAATATTCCTGCTCCTCTGTGGACTTGGGAATGCCTCTATCTGCCACAATAATGTGTGAGATGTCTCCTCATTCAATTACTGAGGGTACCTCAGGGTAGGAATTCATTCACTCAGGAGAGCTATTGACCAATAAGAAAGTGAGGAAACCCACTCACTGAGTTCATATTCATTCAAAATATTTATGGAGTACTTCCTATGTGCCAGGCACACAAGAGGAAAATATTTAATTATGAATCGTTACAGCCTAATTGAATACTCCTGAAAAACCACCATGAAGTATTTCTTGACCTCCCCGCCATTAATATTAGTTCTCAGAAATAATTCCAGAAGTTAAATTTCTTTCATACATTGAACATACCCCTCCATATACATCATCAGTAATTGCCTACAGAAAGCCGCTTGAGGTGGTGGAAGAGTCACAGGTAAGTGAGATCAAGTCCAGACCATTGAAGAGCTTGCCACCTGGTGGGAGAGGGAGACCATGTACTCTAACAAGAATAGTGACCGGGTTAGTGTGTAAGAGGAACTGCCAAAACTCAGGGCAGGAAGATAGGCCTTCTGCATGGGGCTGGATTAAAATTCCTTATTCTTGTTTCCCTGCCATAGTGCAAAATCTATGAAGCCAGGGCATGGGTCTGTCTTCATTGGATCCTCAAGAATGAATACATACTCTCGGCATACCTTCTGCACATATTAGATATGCCAAAATATTGATGAAGTGAATCAATGTGAATGAATAAGCTGGCATTTTACTTGGGTCCTAAAAGATTACAACTCAGTTGAATGGACAGGTAAAGGGCATTCCCCATGAGGGCCATGTGGACTGGAAAGGAAGCACAGTGCATAGTCGCCCAGCTCCACATTTCTAGGAGGAATTAGGCTAGGTAATCAAAACCAGGTGCTTGCAAAGGAAAAATCCTTACATCTTAAATGCTCACTTAATACAACAATAATGACCTATGTGAGTCAGCAGCCCTCCTCCATATTTTTAGATGCATTGTCTGCAGTAGATGGTTCCCAAGGCTGTCACAGAGGGGAAGAGAGGAATGGAAAAGCCATCCTGGAGCTTAGTTGCTTTGCCCTTGGCACATAGTCAATTAGAACAAATGATGTGGCCAATTTAACATCAAGGAAGCCTGGGAGTATGGGAAGGACATGGAACAGTTGGCAAGCACTAACTTTCTGCCATTCAAGTCTATGTGTCTATGTTTATTTGTCATCAGTTGTGCACATGTATATTTTATACATCGTGGTGTGTGTGTGTGTGTGTGTGTGTGTGTATCTAATATCATTTGCCCCTATTTCCTATAGCTTCTTCTAGACCACAGGCCAAAACTCTTGCTTCCTTTGTCATTCCCACAACTAAAGATAAGTGCTTTGTTCTTTCTAGCTGCTTAATACACACTGGTAAAAAGTCATGATTACATCACATCACAAACCATGCACATGTATAATCTGAACTTTTATATCAACATGAGATACAGAACTGCTACTATAATTTATCAGATATATACATGAATATGAGTTGGAAATATGACTTAAAGAAGTTTTCATTTGAAACTAACCAAGAGAAAATCTGGCTAATGTTTATGCCCAATTAACCTTTCATGCCTCATCTGAGAAATGGGATTATGGATCTCATTGTTAAGATACTTTGTTTCTTCAAATAACCCTAGGGCTCTGATCTGGGCTGAACCATCTAATGACTACTTCATTTTTATACATTACACTTAAGCATGAAAAACAGCCAGCAGGATGATGTGAAATTCCATGGAAGACCCTAGATAAATATATCTGATAGCTAGATTGTATGGTGTAGAGTATGCATGTGGTCTGTGATATCTTCCTGTCGTTGTTTTTCCTTTAAGTTGATTTTTAAAAAATTTCTTCTGAAGATGGAAAATGAGTTATATTAGTCACAGAAGTAATGAGTGAATGTTTACTTGAAAAGAAAAAAAAAGGATGGTTGGGTAAAGATTTCTCTGGGGTATGTTTAAATTCAGGAAAAGGGAATTGGACAATATAAATTCACTATAAATTTTAATTAGGTATGATTAACTGAGTTACAAGAAAAACATGTACAAATGAACAAAATCTCATATATATAAAATTATTATTTTTTAATTCCAGAGCCTTAGTTTTTAGGCACAGGGTTAGTTTGCTATTAAAAAGAAATCTTAGTGACAACATACTCCCTTAAAAAAAAAATTCAAAGGAGGGCCAACCAAAGAATACATTTGCTTCTAGCCAACTTACAGGGCAGTATTTCTCTAAGCCACTATTTCTCCAGCTTCAGGAAGAGTCAGACTCACGTGGAGGCTGTGGATCCCCAAACTCAGGGATTCTGATTCTGTAGGTCCAGGTGGGACATGAGCGTTGTCACTTCTAACATATAATGATGATGATGTTGTGTGAGAATCACATTTTGAGAACCATTGTTTTAAATCCTTCTTTGCAAAAAGGACTTAATGAAGGTAATAACGAGAAATTGTGCACTAGATAAATGTTTCTGGACTTTACACTCAGGTAGCGTCTGTTCCTGGGCACCCATTGGCTGCAGTGGGGTTCACTCAGCAGGTCTTGCTAATTTACTTTCTGCAAAGGTAATGGGATTGGAAGGACAATGGCAATTTGATTATTGTAAATAGAGTCAAATGAGGAAATAACTCTGTGTTCCAGGTATTCACAGAATGTGGAATCTGAGATGGATTTTGAAAGGTTTTTGGTGGAACACCAGGCTTTGGGAGTGATACACATTGAGAAGACAGCGGAGGCTCAATGTAATCCACTTGGCTTCTCAGTGTGGTTGGAGGTGTACGGCTGGGCCTCCATGCCGGTGGGGTCCATGTTACTAGATTCAACCAACTCTGGATGGAAATTACTGGGGGAAAATTACATCTTACTGAAGGTGTGATTACATGGACAGACTTTTTTTTGTCGTGATTCCCTAAACTGTACAGTGTAACAATACATAGTATCTACATCGTATTAGGTAGTATAAGTAATGTAGATGTAATTTAAAATATATGGGAGGATATTCATAGATTATACAAATACAAAATACTACACTATTTTATGTAAGGGGCTTGAGCAACCACAGATTTTGGTCTTTGGGGAAGGAGGTCCTGGAACCAATCCCCTGCGGATATTGAGGGATAGCTGTAATTGCAATATGGTCTTCATGGTCAACAAATGGCTTGTTGACCCAGGTCAACAGTCTGTAGGACAATGATTTTCAGATATAGCTTGACAGAGGTTTTATAAACTCACATAGAGATTCATGTTCAAATCAAAAATACCTGGTTTAGGGGGGAACAGATTAATAATTGAGATAATTTTTCCAGTGAATTTGGCAGAAATCAGTCACTGAGATAGTTAAATAAGGAAAACTAACCTCCAAATTGCTAATTAGCTCATTATGTATAGTGGAATCTTCCATCGTCTTATGAGCCAATCCCCTTTTACCATAAACAAATAGCACTACTTAGTAATTTTTATTAATAGAGTTTCTGTATATACAATACCACTTTCAAGTTTGATATCATACTACTCAAGTGCCTTGTAAAGTATGTAATAAACACCCAAATTATAAGGAATGTAGGAATGCTACAGTAGCCTGGCAAATCAGTATGAAAATAAATCAGGCCACAGAAAATTGTAATCACTCTGCCACCCACCAGGAGGTTCACATGGGATAAAATAATAAAAACAATATTGTTTTCAACTTGCCGCACGTAAGTTCTTACTCTTCAAGGACTCAGTGGGCATACGTTCAAAAGGTGGGCAAAAGTATCTGGCCACAAATTATTTTTTAGGGAGAAAATAAAGAAATGAGCACTTCTCCGGGTACAGTGGCACGCTCCTGGAATCCCAGCAGCTTGGGAGACTGAGGCAGAGGATCTCAAGTTCAAAGCCAGCCTTAGCAAAACGAGGCACTAAGCAACTCAGTGAGACCCTCTCTCTAAATAAAATACAAAATAGGTCTGGGAATGTGGCGTAGTGGTTGAGTGCCAAGTTCAATCCCTGGTACCCTCCCCCCCCCAAAAAAAAAAAAGAAAAGAAATGAGCACTTCTCACTTTTCACCCAGAGCCATTTGGGATACAAACTGGCCTAACAACCAAGCCTATAAATTATTTATCTAGGCTCTAAGAGAAACTCACTGACAAGGAGGATTAGGTCCTGAAAAATATTCAGGACAAGACCCCAAACTTCATATGTGGCTAGGCTTCTTAAAGTCCTGCTCATTGGTGAAGGTTCCTAAGAACCTTGGACCTTCTGATGTTGCTCTGATTGTCCATGTGTAATCTGAGGAACTACAGACAGAAACACACACAGTCCTTCAACCTGTTCTGTGTTTGGGTTAGGAAAAAAAGTTTTTATTGACTTTTAGTTTAGGGAATCACAGTCCTTAATTAAAGCAAGTGTTTCTTTCACAGAAATTCTATGGCATTCTTGACGCCTGGCCCCTTTAACAACAGTTTCAGTCCACCAGCTTCCTTCCTTAGATCTTCCTTTAGCATCCAAGGACTCTAACAGTCCTGTGTGTTTGTCTTGCATGGCTGAGTCCTGCCACACCTTGCTTTTAACCCCATAACCCTGTAATTCCTATAAAAGTTCGGCAGTCATGCCCCACTTCTCAGTGAGACTTAATAACAGTGATCTCCAGTAAAGTCTCACACTAGGTCATCATTATTTGGATAATATATGCTATTAAGAATTTTCACAAATAATTGAAACTCAACTACACTTGTAAAAATAAAGGCACAAAGTACAGAAGGTAGCGTGTCGGTTTAGGAGGATTCTCCCAGACACAGGGGTGAAGGAGGCAAGGGGAGAATGTTCAAGAGAAACCCTCAGCCAAGCAGTTTCACTTGCCTGGTGCGATAAGTGGTTTGGGCTTGTTGAACTTTGGCTTTTATGTGCTGCTACTTAAATATGACATGGTGACATTTTTAATAGATGTCATTTTAATAATCTATACCCAAGAATGCATAACATTCTTGCTAGTAGACATTATCCAATTTCCTGAGAATAACAGAATTAAATTTTCTGATAGAGGTGCAAAAAATGCCATTATGAATGGTCATGAGAAAAGGAAACAGAGTACTCAACTAGAAACCCCAGAGCATTAGAACACTGCTGTGGGACCTAACCTTAGTCATGGCCACCATTCATTTAGCACTATGCAAGGCTTTTGGGGTTTGTCACATAGTAAGTGTTGGGGCTGTGATTTGAGTGATCTCAGATAGGCTGAATGGAACCTCCATGTCACCCACAGCACTGTGCACCCCCTCCCCCCAGGAGAAGATGAAAAATCAGTCTTTGAAAGGTTTGGGGCTCTGAGTGGCAGGAAGGGAGCTGCCTCTCTCTTACCTTTGCTCCAGGTCTCAAGCCAGTGGCCTGGCCCTCCATGCCATACAAAAGTACACACAGTTTCTCAAAATTCTGCCCCCAAAATTGAAATTTGGGAGGTTTTCCCCCAGTTTTTATTTTTCCTGAGTACCCCCTTCTGTTGCCATCCCAATTTGAGGGCAGTGTTCTCCTACCACCCTTTGTTAGGGACAGTCCTTGATGGAGGATTAGAGAAAGGAGAGAGATACTACTTGGGGCCACCACTGCCTGTCAGACAGGCCTGGCACCCTGCAGGAGCTCCAGGTGAAACAGGTCAATGCTCTGGTGCCATTTCAAGGCCCAGGACAGGAATTCACAGAAGTGACAACTACCTTCATCAGCCAAAGAAAAAATAGCAAGTAGCTTCAGTTTGTCTCCAAAGTCATTATTTCAAAAGCATGTTCCTGGGGGACCAGGACCAGTCCTGCCAAGACACTGGGAGAGGGATCCAAGGCCTGATCAAACCAGATTCTCTGTAGAGGAGCTGGAGGAGAAGATGGAATGGAAATCACCTTATGTGCACCCTCCAGCTCGCCCTGTTGGCTGCTCATTCTGGAGACTGAAATCCCAGAGCAGATCCCCATGTCAGGCTCATTAGGAGAGCTGAGGCAGGAGGCAGCTGTCACAATAATCTGGACGTTTCCTCTCCTTTTGCACCAATATTTGGTAAATAGCTAAACACTCTCTCATGAGTGGTTTTGGTCCTACCTAACATTACCTAGTCATGAGACCACAATTCACTCTGGCTGAGGCAGAAATGAGAAATAAACGTCAGTGTCCCCCAAGATTGATTTTAGGAAGACCACCCAACATTTATTGGGGGAGAAGATGAAAAATCTGAGGTAACCCAACTCAGGGAGTAGTCTTTGTATTTTTCTACAAAATCCTCAGCATTTCCCAAGCATTTAGTCTCCATTAGGGGTAACATAGTCTTTGCACAAATTGCCAGTGAAGTCAGAAGGGTGATCCTTTTCTCCTTTCATGAATCCACTCATCCTTCTCTAGGCCCATCTGTCCCCAAGTGCCTTGTACTGGTTGCCAGTCTTCCGCCATCAGTTTTACCTAAACATCACTTCTGTGGCATTCTGCCCAAAAAGGACATAACCTAAATTTATTCAAGGGAATACCAGAGATAAATCCAAATCAAGGGCCTCACACAGGCCAGGCAAGTGCCCTACCACTGAGCCACATCCCCAGCACCCTGAGATGCTGATCTTTGAGTATCTCTTTAGGTATTTTTCTGCCTTCTCAGAAACTGTTAAAGGCTTTCATTTTCTTTCTCAGTGAGTGATGCTTCTGGTCACAGGCCTGGCTTCTATCCATTGCTTCACTCAACGACCCGGTCATTATCTCTCACACAGCCTGGGATCTCCTTTTTTCTGTGAGTTACTGGCTCTCAATCTGCCTCTGTGAAATCCCATTCTTTATTTTAAAAACTCTTCAATAAATAATTATAGCCTAATTTTGATTAATCCACGTAGGAGGAATGATGGAAATAGAAAATTACCATTTGGCAAACACCACAGTAATAATTGTAGGCAAGAGTCATGGGTGGATGATAAAATTAGTGGGCAAAAGGATAATGAGGAACAAGATATTTGCACAACCTCAAAGTACAATCCCATAAGAAACTTATTAATTACAAGGGGAAAACACTAACCTTTAGTGGAGAAACCTCTCTGATACTACTGTAACCAGATGATCCGAGTTATTATCACCCATAACAAAGCATAGCGACACCTTGTATCTCCTGATACCATGTACTGAGAAAAGCAAAGCATCGCTTCTTTGGCATTCTGCCCAAGAAAGACATAACCTAAATTTATTCAAGGGGATGCCAGAGATAAATCCAAATCAAGGGCCATTCTACAAAATGGCTAGTCCTTTCCAAAAGTACCAAGGTCAAGGGCAATTCAAGACTGGCTTAGATTGCAAATGGCCAAGGAAACACTGCAACTAAATGCTATGTGCAATCCTGGATTAGGTCCTAGATCCCCAAACAGCCATTAGTGGGGAAAGTTGAATAAGGGCTGCAGCTGAGCTAATAGTACTGTAACAATATTAATTTTATGGCTTTGAGAATAGCTCTAAGTTTATGTAAGGTGTTAACATTTGAAAATGAGTGAAGGATCCGTAAGAATTCTTTGACCATATTTTCATGTTTTTTGAAAGTTAGAAATTAATTAAAAATTATAGGTTAAAATAATTTTTTAACTTACTCTAAAAACCAACCTATATAAAACATCTATATAAAATCTATATTAAAAAACCTGCCTATATAAACTCAGGCAGTCAAATCACACATACAAACACTCTGTCAGAGGGTAACTTCAAGCATGGTAGTGAGTGAATAAGTTTTTTTTTTTTTTGCACTGGGGATTGAATCCAGGAGTGCTTTACCATTGAGCTACATCCCCAGCCCTTTTTATTTTTTATTTTGAGGCTGGCTTTGAACTTGTGATCCTCCTACCTCAGCCTCTCCAGCCACTGGGATTATAGGCATGTAGCACAGTGCCTGGCTGAATAACTATCATTTTGACAAATATTTATTGAGTATCTATTATGCCCCTGTAATTATGCTAGAAACTGAGATTTCATAGTTGGGTGCATTGTACATATTCAGTTCTGCTAATATGCCTTGTGTTTTCATTTACATGGAAATCTCCTACCAGACCATCTCAATATTTCTTGGCACTTTTCCATTGGATGTCTGAGACAATGTCACTTTACAATTCCCTTGGTAAAAAATATATTGGATATGTGAATGAATTCCATCTGTTATTTCCTTTTTGCAAATAAGCATGGTTGGGGACTAGTCAGTCCCATTGCCCACTTAAAGGCAGTTCTGTGGGTCTTCTTTCTTCTGGTATCAAGCTGGTTCACCCATCTCTTCCTCCTGCCCTCTCCTTTGGCTCATAGTGCTGTGGGAACACATCATTGTTCCTGCAATTCCAGGCACCATAGAAACAATCTGATGAAAAGATAATACTCTGTCCACGACCTTGGGCAAATCACTTGACCTCTTTGTGCCTCTTTAGCTGTGCCACTAAAATGGGAATACTGATAAAGAGTTGTCAGGGCTTTGACATGCCTCTTTCCCAAGTTTAAGTGCAAATTATCAGTAATTAAGAGTAAGGATAAATGGAGCTCCTTGCGGGAATCTGCTGATGGGGAATGACAAGTCTGTTTCCACAGTTTAGTTAGGGAAAGCTTTTTTTTTTTTCTTAAAATGTCTTCAGTCATACTTTTTCCTGGGTAAATCATAGCGGGGAAAAAGGCTCATTTGTTCCTAAGAAACTTTATCTAGAAAGTTAGCAAAATTATATCTTGGATCCCTATCTCATCAACTGCTCTCTTTCAAAGGAGCATCAACATCTGGATTAACAGAGTAGGCTCTGCGTGGACCTTTAACTGTTTTACAGAGCTCTGAAAAGCATAACTAGAAGAAAGAACAGATATTTTAAACAATACTGGAATAAGTTTGTAATCTTACGGACTTAATTGAGAAGAAAAGATGTGCTGGGCAATTCTGGGGGTCTTTGACACTTTTGCTCTTCCTTCTTTATTCTGAGTTTGCCCCTGGGCTGAGATGGGCTGTTTACAGGAAAGCCAGTCTGTTCATTGCACACCTGCAACATCTAAGCCATCTTTCTCAATGGCTCCTCTGTTATTGGCTATGGTGAGAGGTTCAGTGTTCAAATACAAATCTGCTACTTTGTATAGAATGGTTTACAGGACTGTCCGAATTTTGGCTGCTTAGGACTAATTCCTAGTGCCATAACCAAGAGATTGGTGCAAAAACACACAGCCGAAACAAACAGACCAAGATTTGGATTGAAGGAGGCTGCATATTTTAGAACAGCTTGTGAGCCGCTGTGCTTATAGAAACTGCAGCAAGAGATGCAGCGGGACTGAACACAGCCAGAAGACACAAGGCAAGCATGCATAAAATAATCGCATTGTCGTGTGCCAGAATTCAAAGCAGGCAGGGACATGTTACTGTTGTGGGAAAGCTTGCTGTAGCCATTCGGAATAGACATTCAAAGATGAGTATTTCAGGAGATGTAACAGAAGAGAAAAAATCCAGAGATTTTGTTACTCCAGGAAGGGCACAGAGAGAGGATTCCCTAAGGACTGCAAACTAAATAAACATATGCATGCTGTGGCTGACGATAATAGAGACTCAGGCTGTGAGAGTGGGCTAGCCAGTTTAGAGATACAGTATTCAGCATATTCAGTGTGGGCAAGAGTGATAGAAAAATAATCTGGTTAACACCCCAGGTGGAAGCCGAGATGCTACAGATGCAGCTGGGTAGAGGATCAGCAGTGTCCATCACTGGATGGCAGGGATGTGGAATATCCCTCAAAAGTATTAAATTGACAGAGGCAGACCAGCTAGAGATGAATATTTAAGGGAAGAAAAAAGAGTCTCTCTAAGTAACTGTAAAAAAAAAATTAGCACCCAACATCGGATACATATGCCCAGTAGAATAAAGTGTCCAAATGTTCTGTTCCTATGAACAACTCCTTAAAAATCAGCTAAGCTTGCACTATTTTAGTATAATTCACTTACCTCCACTGACCAATATACCAATAACTGGGCAGCTGAGCAGCTTTTGAACATGAGAGTAAAAGCAGGAGTGTAAGCTGGCTGAAAATAAACTTGGTTCTACCAGGCAGAGATTGTATATTATGCCATCTGGCCAGGAATAAAAGACGACTGGAAGAACGAAAGGTCATGTTAAAAGGTCTCAAGGGAAAATGGAGGGTTGAACTTTCCTCTTTCAGTTCATAAAGCTTGATGATGCCATCATTTTATATGTTTGAGCAAATCCTGGAAGTTTTCAATGGGAACTCTGACAGCTCAGCGTGGAACCTCCACAGGTTTCCTTGCAGAGGTAGGGTGGCTAGTGGCATTAGAAAGAGATGTACTGGCTCCAGCACTATTTGGCTGTCTTGCCTTGGAATAGTCCTGGCGTCTCTCTGAATCTTAGGTGCTTTTGATCTCCATTTGCAAATTGAAGAAAACACCAGCAGTCGTTCCAACTTCTAAGTAGCATCAGGAGAACTAAAACAAGAGAACATTTGTGAAAGTGTTTTGTAAATTTCAGAACCCATCCTACAAAGAACATACTGCTAGGGTGACTGAAAACGAATGCAGTAGATTTGGAAGCAGAGTGACCTGCTAGAGTAAGGCTCAACTACAGGGGAAAACCAAACTGCAAACCTTTGCTATGGACCCAACTTCACACAGCAAGCCCAGGAGGAGGAAATGCAACGGACAAGACAACTTTAGATAAGAGAATAAGTAACTTTTAAATTTACACGTCTTCAGTGTTTTATAAACTTTTGTGAATCATTCAAGATTGCGTCTGCCTTCCTTTCAAATTCCCTGATACCTGATTCTCTTTGGCAAACTGCACCTACTACACAACTGAAAAGCCTCACAGTGGATTCTTTCAGTTTGGCTGACCCCAGCCTCTTCAGAAGGCAAGGAGTGCTGGACTTACTCTTGTAAGGCTGTGACGTCATTGCATGCTCCACCAATCAATGCCCAGTGAACAAACTTGCTGTCTCTGTAGCATTTGCCTCAGATTCATTTGTATTTTTCTGGAGTTTTGTAATTAAATTGCTAAGATCCCTTTTGTCCCCAGGTTGCTCTTTGACATGCAGGTAATGCTTAACTATTCTGAGAGTTACAGAAAGTGATTATAAAGAAAATTTAGTTTGTAAATTTTTGTGGGGTTTATAAAAGGTGCAATCTGTAAGTAGCTGGAAATGATTCAGATGATGTTCTCATTCTAATTGAGTTCTTTTTGGAGGAGTGCCTAATTAGAAGAAACCCAATCTTTTACATGGCAGAATAACACACATAGCCTGGATCAGAGCGTTAGCTCGAGAATCCAAATTCTTCCCATAGGCTGGGAAGCTGGGACAGGAACCACATCATGGAAGATATCCATAGATAGATAAATTATTATCAAACAATTTCTATAACTTCAATTCAAGTGAAAAATAGAACATAGAGGAGAGTGCTTAGGAATTATTTCACTAACAATATTGAAATGTCAATCATGTCTCATTTTTTCATCATAAAAATTGATATTTTAAAATAACCTTAGTGTTAATGGTTAATGAACATGACTTACGTTTATAGAACACCCTTACTTTATAAGGGTTAGCTTGATGGATTCTTGTGGTGAAAGAGAACAGACTTGGGAAAACTGACTTACACTCAAAATCTATTTCTTCTACTAAGTAGCTCAATGTGGTAAGAAATCTAACATCTGTGAGCCTGTTTTCTCATCTGTAAAGGGGTGATGATACTAGCCACTGGATGTCATTTTTTTTTAAATTAAATGAGGTGTTTCCCATACTCTCAGCCTGTGAGTAGGTGCTTGAAAATATTAATTTTCCTTTCCCTTGATGAAAGTGGATGCACATGGAGACCTTTAGGGGACTGAATTTGAATGGATTAATGGGCAAAACACCATTTAGAATCTCTTTGATTCCACTGGCCAGGAGGACACTGCAGTCCTAATGATGAATAGAATTAACACCTGCAAATAAATTATGAGTTACTTTTTTTCTTCTTTAGCAGAAGCAACTAATGACAGGCATTAATTTTAACGAATATAATGTGAGCCTCATGTGGGGTCTGTATCCCCAAGGCTTGATTAGTGCCTGCAGCTAGAAGGTGCTCAATTAACATTTGCTGAACAAATGAATGAGAATAATGACTACCCAACACATGTCTCTTCTTTGCCCTACCTTTTCCATCCAGCATTTCTATGATTTACACTGAGACCTTTAAAGTATTTTTTTTTCCCATGTACTTCTCCTGGGTTTCCCTACTTCCTTGCAAAGGTCTAGAGAACTCTCTCTCACGTAGACTAACAATGAGCAGGTCTCATTTAATTTTCTGTAGGTGTTCCCAGCACAGAATCACTGCTCTCCACACATGAGCATTCAGCAAGCTGCTTGGTCCTCTACCCTTAGGAGCTAATATGCATGGGATTCCCTCTGCAGAGTTTCTGGCATGCTCCTCATCACCTCCATATGGACCCCTCCATATGGACTCCCCTCTTTCTTTTCCAGTCAGTGCAATGACAAAGTCCTGCCCTGATGGAGACTCTACCTAGTTCCTGGTCCAGGTAATTGATGGTCAAGACCAGTTTTTGATTCAGAGATATTTCATCGGGAGAATCATTTGGGCTTCTTACTAAATCAACTCTAACAGTTACACTGGAAGTGACAGCAACTCCAATGCCATTTCCCATTTCCCAGTGTTAGATTTTTAAAGCAAGGGAAAGTAGTTCTTGTGTGTTACATGTACTCAGGTGCATGGTTATTTTAAAAACGTATCCGAGGGACTGAGAGAAGAAAACACACACTACTAAAGGAATTAAGCTTTATGTTAAGATTAACATTCTCTTTATTGATTATTTTAGTATTTCTAATAACCTGCTCCCTAATTCCTCCCACCCAGGATACAAACTAAAGAAATGATCATTTAAACAACAAAACATATGCATATTTTAAATCAAGAAAATATAGGGCGATGTTAGGAAGTCTGCTTCATTTTTTCAATGTTATTAGTGTATCTTGAGTGTTAACTACAGTTCAATAGAATTCAGTGGACATTAGGGATACAAGGGAGATGAACATAAAACTGCAGTTCGATCACATTATATGACACGTCCGACTACTGGTTTCTACTTTAAAGGGGCTTTGAATTTATTAAATATTCCATTTACATATGCTGTCATAGGTCTGCATTTATAAATGTGCTGTTTTGCATGCATTTTCAGACTGAGAAAATGCAAACCTAATGGGCTCAGCTTCTTGACATTCCACGTCCTTTTCTGGGTGAAAGGGTTACATTAAAAATCAACAGCTAAAAAAATAAATTGGCTCAGTCATTTTTAAAGCAAAGATCAGAACGTTGCTGTTTCTTTTCTTTTCCCTTTTGAGGTTTGCAATATAATTCAATATTTTATAATTGAAAAATGTGCTGCCTCATGGACCACACTGAGATGGTAGTCTTTGGAATTTTTGAAAAAAAGCAAGTAAAAGAAAAATTTGTTTTAAAAAATGTAGGCATGCATTACAGGAATGAATGTGTAGTCAAAATACGTTCTACGAGAAAACTCACCAGAATTTCCAGGATTATGACCTATTAAGGGTTATAGTTTTAAATATGTGTAAAAGGTCAGAACTGCAAGTACAGATCATCTTCTAGGCAGTATCTAGTGGTCAATAATTTGTAGGATTCACAGTCTTGAAACTATCATTGACAGGATGGTTCAGATGAGTTCTAAGGAAGCTTTTATAGCCAGTTGGACAGGTAATGCATATACTTAAAATACATTAAGTATTGTTATGCAGCCACTCATTGCTTCCAACAAAATAAAATGCTTTTTAAAACTGCCTGAACCGTGACCGGTTCTGCCTAGCACGGTATCTGGTGCTCAATACATATTTAATGAATGAAATGTCTTTGCTAATGTTGGTTAAAAAATAAAAAATAAAAACAAAGCTACAGAGTTCTTACACCTCTGAGTAAGTGGAAGGCCATAGAGCACATGAAAGCGTTTTGATTTGGGCCCTGACCATCCTGTAGGCTAAAACGAGTTGTCCTTAAGGTTGAAGAGTGCAAGGATCCAGGAAGAATTCGCGGAAGCCCACCCCCTCGCCCCTCAGCTCCCCGTGCCTGCCCAGAACTGTTGCTAACCTGAAATAACACGCGCAGCTCAAGTTAAAAATTCAGAACAGGGGCTGGGTGTAGGGTAGAATTTCAACCTCATTTTTGGCCGGCACAGCTGACTTTTGTACGTTCCACCCCAAGACTCCTCCCCGGGACCAAGCTTTGTGTGGATTCTTCTCGAGTTACCAGGAGTTTTAGCAAAAGGGTAGCTCTAACTCAGCTGCACTGACTTCCTTTTGCTTAGGCGCTAATTTCTCCCTCCCTCCCTTCTTCCCCCGGGGACGTAAATGGTGACATAGAAATGCTGGGGGGTGAAGATCTGGGGTCGGTGATTGCAAGGCAAACCCAGCAGAGCCGAGGTTGGAACGTCGCCTGTCTGCGGGCAGCGGAGTGGGCGCTCTCGGGCAGGGACGCTAAGAGACATCTTTAGCCGTTTTGCAGATTCGCCCCTCGGGCGCAAGGCGGCCGCCTGGAGCTCGGTGCAGAGAAAGAGCGGCAGAGTGGGACGCGCAAGGGAAATTACCGAAGCCCCCGCCTGCTGCGTTAAAAATCACAGCGAGCAGCGCCCTCCTGCACCTCCCCCGCTCCATTCCCGCGCGCCCTTGCATTGCGGGACCTGGCACCGGGTTTTCCCGGGAGGGGGCAAATGCGAGTCTTCAACTCGCCGCCAGCCCCTCGCTTCCCTCTGCTCTCCAAAGGCGCTCCCCTCTATGGACTCCCTTGTCTGCCCCAAAGCGCCTGGGGAGCCCCCACAAACTCCCTGATAAGGGGCCCCGTGATGCTGGGGCGAGGACAGAAGGGGGAGCCAGGGACTGTGCCCTGATCGTGCAGAGGAACCGGGGGCGGAGGTGAGGATGGGGCAAGTGGGGCCTGCAGAGTCGCCTCTGCCCCCAGTGAAACTTGGAAACGCCAAAAGGAGAGAAGGAAATACTTTTCTGCCTTCGCCCCCAAACTTTGGGGCTGGCGAGACTTGCAGCTGCGATCGCTTGCGGGGAGACCGAGCGTGAAAGGCGCTCGGGCCGCGACCTTAGGGAGGAAGGGGTTGGGTGGGGCTGTGGAGCAGGAGACCCCGGCCAGCTCGCTGCCCTGGGGGCCCACCCTCGGCGACCACGGACGGGTAATTAGGAGCCTCGCCAAGTCGGCCCTGCAGCCCTACACTTTGTGGGGCTCGACCTGGGGAAGCGCAGTGTCATCAGTCTGCAGGGAGCGGCCAAATGACAGAGAGCTGTACCGTCCAGGCGCTCGAGTCTCGGCTGCGCAGTCCCGCCGGGCGCCCGCGGAGGAGACGGAGCTGCGGCCACAGGCGGGCGTTTGCCCGGAGCCCGCTACTCCTCTGCTGCACCCGGCCGCGAGTGCTGGGCGATCGAGAGGCCGAGCGGTCCCACAGACTGCTGGTAGGGAGCCCTCCAGTCTAGGACCTTCAGGGCCAGAGACCTGTTGAAAACTCTTAAGGCCGACTTGAAGGACAATCAAATCGCCCGAGCAAAACCCTCTTTCCAGCCTGATATTTTCAAATCTGCCGAATGCTGCATTGCAGTAAGATTGCTGTTCCCTTAAATGGGCCAATAATTTCCAGCTCTCTCGCACAAATTCCTTCAACCAGGGATTTCAATGTAAAGCAATTCAAATAAGTAAAAACCACTTTATTGCTGTTGGAAAATTCGCATGCATTTATTCTGCTTAAAATTTGATATAGGGCATTTTTTTTTTTGTATTCCCATTTATCGCTTGCCAAGAAATAATTAAGAATAGGAGCTCGAAGATTAATTTTAAATAAAAAAATCTTCTCAAATGAAAATGTCAGGTCATAAAAATTCCTTTTAAATCATAACAGCATATAAATCTTTGAAATTAACCATGTAATTACAATGTCTATCAACTTTTACCTTGAGCTTTGAGCCTCTCTTTTTAATCTTCCATTCTTTTTTAATGAATAGCTATTTTGAAATTAAAAAGTACTGTTCATTACACATGCCCCACTATAATAGGGTTTTTATCATATTTGCTCTATGTAAAAATACTTGCTACTTTGTAATTATTCACACGCCGATCCTTTCCTATATTGAGTGGAAAATAAAAAATGAAATAGAAGTCAAAGGTGCTTTAGAGCTGAATGATTTACACAATTCATTAAGGACGGTGATTTTTCAGTTAGCATCAGATTAAATGGTTACTTACTCTCAAATAGCCCTTGGGGAGTTGAATTGCTGGGTAGCAAACAGATTAAAGTTTGCATTGAAAGAAAAATTGAATTCAGAGGTAATCAATAGCATAATAGGGGCAGTGAGTGGTGCCTGCTGCCTGAAATGAAATTACCATATTTTTAATCTTAATTTTCCACTCTGTTTATCTGACAGTGTGGATGTGCAATCCAAACAGATAATGAGAGAGTGGGATATTGACACCGCTGTCCTCTGGAGTGCTTGTTTTCAGTGATTAAATGCTGTGATCTGTGATTACTTTGTGCAGGGATGTCGGGGCTGCTGGCCAGAACCAAGGGAGGGGCATCACCCGGCAGCTGTAGCTCCCGACTCTCCCAGGTCCTAATGTCTGAAATTCATTTCCACTGGCAATATTGAAAAATAAAGATTCCCTATTTATGTGTATACTTCGGCTGCACAAATTACAATAATTAATCCCATTGTTATTGTTGTCCTGACTCAAAAACATTTTAATTAGATCAATATGTAGTGAACCCTCTAAGTTCTGTATTAATGAGCCAACAAACTTGCTTCTTATCGGGAGACGTGAGTTATAGAAAGAAATATGTTAGGAAACTTTGAAGGGAAAGTGTGTTGCCATTCGAGAAGCAGTGGGGAAAAAACTAGGGAGCAGTAGAGAAAAGAAATCCAACTCTAGTGGTTGCAATTATATAACAAGCTGTGTTCATTTTAAAAATGCAAATCACCTTCTTTGGGTTTTGGGAGAAAGTGTACATTTAATCAAGTTCATAGGTCTAGCCAAATAAATACCTATCACAAAATTTTAAAGTCATATAAATCCTATGTTCTCCAAGGTCAGTATCTTTTGATATCTCATTGCACTATGGTGGTTAGTATAGTTTAATGAATATCCTATCTCAAAGGCTTTGTTACGTTTTGTGATGAGAAAATTTACAGTGTTTCACCTTAGACAATATCTTGTAGATGCATCATTTGAATTTGAATTCACTAAATCTGCTGTGGGAATAGGTTTACAACAGGCGATGGCTATCTAGCATCTATACCAGCAACCTTCGATGTATAGGCTCCACACTGTGTAAAGTCCAAATGTGTTTAGAGAATTTGGTGATTATGCATAGTTAATTAATTTATCCTCCCTCGATATGGATGGTGACTCAAATAAAAAGACACGAGGAGAAAGGGTGTTGGGCAGTGGTGGCTATCTGATAATAGATTATTACACAGCATTTATTTAGCCACACTGGAGAGTTACAGCAAGCAAGTGATGTGTCACGCCTCATCCGATTGTTCCTTAACTTTTGCTAGACATAATGTCTTCAGTTCCTAATTCACATAATAACTTTCATTTTCTCTCAATTATTTCCAATATGCACAACTCTCTGGCATGGGGAAGAGAACTCTGGGCAAATAACTCAGAAATGGAAAATAACTTTTGCGCAAAAGGTAGTGAACCGCCTGACTGGGTGTGAATTCAAGTTTATTAACTTCCTGATTGGCAGTGTCCCTCACCAAGACATCCATCTTCTCCAAAAGGCCAAATGGGTGAAACTAGAAACCTTTAATAAGTTAATATTTTAACCCTTGAGTGGTCATAGGCAACTCTTCTCGTGTTGTACATATTAACTCAGTAAAGAAATTGGGACAGCAAAGTTCCAATGAATCTCTATAGTAGTGCTGGAATGAGCTTAAAATTTTTGCTTAGAGTCTTTAAAACACCACAAAAAGATGTATCAGGCAGATTAACAGAGTTTGAACTGACTCTTTCACACGAAATTTTAGTACCAGTTTGACAATGTATTCAGTATTCAGAAAAATCCATAAACTTGAATATAAACTACATACAGTCCTGTCTTCGTTACAACAAACTCATCCAGTTTCTTGATAACTTGTATTGTGTTCTCTAAAAATTTTTTTATCAATACTTAAACATGCTGATTCTTATAGCAATGGAATATGGCTGATACATATCCATTGACATGGAAAGTAGTCACAGTGCTATTTGAACTTTTTCCCTCTATCTCCTGACTACCTCTATAATCCAACTGAAACCTAGGTTTTGTAAGGACACAAAAGCTTTCTTCTGCCCCTCTACCTGCAGTCACCATTCGAAGTTTATTGAGCTTTAGAGCACACAAAGAGAGGGAGAAAATCCAAACCAATCTCTTTCCTTTCACTTTCTAAATCCTGACATGGTCCATCACCTTTTGAAAATAGTGAGCTGGCCTTCCCCCAAAAGGAGAAAGGGAACAAAATCTCATGGAAAACAATGGAAGAGGGATAATCTAATCTTCAAATAAGGAGACATGTTTCTGAAGGCTTAAGAAGGGAGTTTCACACTGATGTCACCTTCTCCTGAAAAAAAGAGTGAGCCCCCAGGAGGTAGAGAGGGCAGCACAATGCCCTCACTCCATTGTTCTAGAATTCTCCTTAAATAGGTGGGTGCTGAGGGAAGACTCTAGGTCCTGGAAAATGAACAGCTCTGATTGCTACTGACTGGTGTTTTGTCTGTGAAGTCATCAACAACCAGCCCCTGGACAGACCTCAATATTCAAGTGAATCCACGAAGCAGCTACTACTTCCTCCAGGTGAGCCGAGCTCTCCCTCCCAGCTGGTGAGGCTCTCATGGCCCAGGGAAGAAAGAAAATATCATTACCACAGACTCTGGAGAGGACAGTTTCTTCCTGGGCTCCGCTAGGTTGAATCATGTCTCAAGGACGCTTTGTGTTAAGAAAACAAACCCCCAAAGGCTCTCTGGAAGAAGAGATTGCATGCCAGCACCAAATACTTTTGTGATTTTTTTTTTTCACCTTTAGAAACCAGAGGCGTTTAATTAACCCTTGAAGTCTGTGCTTCCCTGTAGCACTGGGGACAATCATGGCAGCAAGAACTTCAAAATAAGCTATCAACGAGGCAAAAAGAGAAGTGACCATTTCTGTAGAGTGAAGGGGAGGAGAGGATGGCCAGTGTCACAAAGTGGGCTTGGGGACACATCTGAGTTATTTATTGCTCTATCTCCAGCACCTAGCACAGTGCCTGGCCCATGGTAGACAGTGGTTACTCACTTAATGAATGAATGAATTATCAGGTGACAGCAAAAGCTTGAAAACAGATTATTTTTGGTTTTAAGTATCATTAATAACTCAGAATTAAAATATTTAAGTGCTAGCAAGAAGTCAGCATTCTCAGGGCTTGCAGTATTTCCTAGCCGTACTCTAAAAGTAAACAACTTAAAAGATATCAACAGTAGCCTCATAATTTACTCTCTGCTTGCTCAGATACTCCATGAAGCACAAATGACCATACTCCAGACACTGTCGGTCCCAAAGGCTACCCACAGATGTGTGGGCTCCACTTGCCCAATGGTCTGACACTCCACTTCATGAGCTCCCAGGAGACCCACACCAAGTCCTATCTTATGTCCCCTTCCTTGGAACAGAAGACACCTCTCTAAGTGTTGAATGAATTAAAATATAAGGCTTGTACTGGCAGATTCTCATCCTGAGCTGTCTCCGAGTAAACCATAACTATAAATATTGTCCATTTGGGAGTTTCATTGCAAACTCTGCCATATCTCAGGGTTCTCACGGGAAAGCAGTTACCCATCAGTATCTTCTTTCTTCATCTGGAAAATGAAGGCATGGCTCTAGGTAGCTGCCAGTTCTATAATTCTATGATCAAAGATGTTTTTCTAGACTATTTATCACCTGGCTAGATTTGCTCACAAACTCTACATTTCGGGGGGTACTGCAGTAACTATGGGTAGAAATAGAGTTTCCCAAATCATCTTTTCTTTCATTTTATGTAGAAAAGCCAACGGATGAAAGTAGATTTTTTCCAAATTAACAGTTTCTTTCATCCATGTGGAAAAGTTACAGGAAAAATCTGCTTTCTTTATAGAAATGTAACTATAACATGTACCGACTAAATGACTTCACATTTAAATGTCTGCATAAAATCTTTCCATTCAATTTTGCTCTAAAACTCTCCCCTAAACCATGATCCTGACTGCCTTCTCACAGCCAGAGAAAACCCACAGCACCATGTTAATCTTCAACCAGAGAAGAGGCCCATTATGCTGTTAAATCACCAAGCGTGTTGGGCCAGCCAGATCTCAAGATGGCTCACAATAATCCCACATCCCAAGTCCCAAGTTTTTATTCTGTGTTGTTCCCTTCCATGTTGGCTCCATGTCTGTGTGATCAATAGAATACATAGAAGTGGTGGCATGTCACATCCTACATTAGCTTAGGTAGGACTGTGGCTTCAGGCTCATATTCTCCCTTACCCACTTTCTCCCTTCTTTCTCTTCGTGTGCTGGGGGGGAAGCCAGTTGCCATGTTGTAAATTGCCCATGGAGAGCTCACAAGCCAAGAAACAGAAGCCCTCAGGCCATAGCCCACAAGAAACCCGAGAAGCCTGCTGCCATGTCATGAAGACATTTCAGCCTCCTATGGAGAAGCCCACAATGCAGAAAATGAAATCCCTCCTCACAGCCAGTGAGAGTCCAAGACCTACCCCCAACCACATGGATGAGTTTGGAAGCAGAAATCCCAGCCAAGCCTTCAGATGAGACTGCAGCCCTCCGGAGCTGCTCAAAGGTTGAACTTGACCTCAACGGAGCCCTTGAGTCAGAACCACCCACCCAGTCTGCTCCCAGGTTTCTGCCCACAGAAGCTGTGAGATAACATATGTTTGTTGTTTTAAGCTGATAAATGTTAGTGTAGTTTGTTGCATGGCAAGAACAGGTATCACAATATAGGCATCAATATATTTATTTCAGTATCTTGTGATTACCAGTTGTACATCCTCAGGAATCCTTTTACTTGTTAATGAACCTTTTTTTTTTTCCTGCCTTGGTAGATGTGGAGTCTAAGTATTCTAAGATGTGGAGTCAGCTTAGCAGCAACCTAAGATGTGAAATTGGCTCAATCAAGATATTTGTGTTTATAGTTTGTGGCAAAATGTCTTCTTGTCTTGTGATTCCAATATTTAAGTCTGATGACTGCTTTGCTGTGACCTAGATTTGTAAGTTTTACAGAGTCAGGACTTGAATCACTAACTTTTTCAATGATCAATTAAAAGTGATACATGCATCCAATAGACTCACAATATAAATAAGAACAAGATAAGTTACAAGATATTTGTGGTCACCAGTTTACTACTTTTGTGCCACATTCTGAAAATCATATGGAACTAGACACTGAAGCAAGACATGGCATAAGTGGAATCTTTGATACTACTTAAAACACTATTTTTCCTTTTAGGTTCTCCAAAATGACAACATTGATAAATGTTTACAAACAAAGATGTAATTTGTTGCATGTAATTTAAAATATGTAATTGATTGGGTTTTTTTGGGAGAGAGGGAATACCAGGAATTGAACTCAGGGGCACTTGACCTCTGAGCCACATCCCCAGCCCTATTTTGTATTTTATTTAGAGACAGGGTCTCACTGAGTTGCTTCGTGCCTTGCTTTTCTGAGGCTGGCTTTGAACTCTCAGTCCACCTGCCTCAGCCTCCTGAACTGCTGGGATTATAGGTGTGCACCGCTACACCCGGCTGATTGGGGGTTTTGATAGAATGAATATAGAGTATAAAATAGAATACAGAACAAGAAACCATTCTAGTTTGAATATAAGATATTTTCCTTATCACCTTAGCCTGGATATTAAACAATAGCTACAGATTTTTGACACTGCCAATAGTGACTATTCACCGAGCATTTGTGTGATTTATATGTACATTTTTATATCAAGTTAAAACTCCTTTTATATTGAATTTGATGATAGGTATTACTGTTCCATTTCATGGATACAAAATTAAGGCTGAGAGGATTTACATAATTTGCACACAGCTAGAAATAATGGACCCAGGATTTTGAAGCCAAGCCTTTCTGAGCTCAAGGTTCATGTTCTCAGCTATATTGCCATCTGATATTTTATTACTTATATTAATTTTGTTAGCAATAATGTATTAGCAATAGTTGAGGTCATTAGTACAGATTTATAGCAAATCCATAGCCACGACTAACAACACAAAGCCTTGCGTTGGAAAAGATTTTATATCAAACTCATGGTGGTAAAATGAGCATCCACCTAGAGTGAAGATTCTCAGCAAAGGGCAGAGAAAGGATGTGGGTGCTGAGCTCCGGAGCTCTCCAAGCCCATCTGGGGAGGATGATGCTGTCAGCCTTTTATGGATACACTTTCAACACATGCCTGCATTTTGTAACTGTCACCATCTCCTGAGTTTCAGAGTTGGCCTTTTGTCTCAGAATACCATTTCCCTTTCAATTTTCCTATTGAAGGTAAATATGATTTTAATATATTTCTGAGTATTCAGTGCCAACCTTTAAAAAAATCTATACACATATAATTAGATTTTTTTCCAGGGGAGAAGGCCATTTATGTTATTCATCTTCCCTTGGAGTCTGAGTGGGAGTCTTTTGGTTTTTCTTGTTAGGATTCAAAGCAGGCAGATTCTTCAGAGAGTTTCCGGGCAGCAGTCACATTGGCGCTGGGTAATGTTTGTTACTCAGACTTTCAGGGTGATGGGTAAAAAGGAGGATGGCCAAGCTCACTACCACTCTTCAGAATAGTGCTTTGTCTGCTGTCCCCACAATGAATCACCCCAACTTCTGCAGGGATCAAAGGGAAATGGAGAGAGAAACAATCACTCATAGCATCACACACACACACAGGAAGTTGCTGTTTATTTATTAAAATAAATATGAAGTAGGGGCAATTTTCACCTCTTATTTATCAATTCCAATGATAACAGCCTGTCTTAAAAATGTGAATGTATAAATGAGTCCATGACATTAATGAAGTATGATGAAATTCCATCCTGTGATCTATGATTAAGCAAATGGAAATCAGAGTGTGTATTTATCTGAGGTTAGTGTTAAGACAGAAGGAAGAGGAGAAATAAGAGCGGTCAGGTATCTAATCTGCTTCTATGAGAAAGAGGCTCCAGCTTGTTCAATGTCCTTCCAGAAAGGGCATTCAGGACCCAGCAGAAGGCAAGTTTTTTTCCTAGGAAAGGACATTTAATTTATGATTTATTTACAACATAGGCTGCCCTCCTGCAGATCACCTTGCCTTCTGATACAACCAATCCCTTACCTAAATAGGGATTAGCACAATGGGGATTGTGTAGATGGATTCTTACACAGGATGGAGGCTGGAGCAAATAATCTCTAGTATTCATTTTAATTCTTAAGTATTGTAATAGTACAATAATCAAAGAACCCAAAAGATGACTAACTTGAAACTTTCTTGCCACAAAAATGTATTGACTCTGTCCAAGTGGATGTCATGGAGGAGGCAGAGGTTGAAGGGGGTTTTCACTAGTTTAGAAATACAAAAAGCAATCCAACTTCAACTGGGCAAAATTGAGAGTGTGTTAGCTAGTTTCCCATTACTATAATAAACACTTGAGGTTAAAAAAAAACTTATAAAGAGAAAAGGTTGGTTTGGGTTCACATATTGGGAAGTTCCATCCATGATCGATTGCTTTTGTGCCTGCGGTAGGTAAGAGTGTGTGGCAGAGCAAAGAAAGCAAAAGAGAAGAGGAAAGGACCAGAATGCTATAATACCCATTGAGAGCACACCTCCAGTGACCTCCCACTAGGTCCCACTTCAGTGACTTCCCAATAATGCCACCACTTTCCAACCGTGCCACCCTGGGGGCCAAGCCTTTAACATGTGGATCTTTGGGGAATATCCAACATCTCGCCTATAGCAGGGAGCAAATGTAGGTGCAAAATGGGGACAAAATTTGCAACATCAGTCCTGAGATGTTGTACTAAGAGGGTTTGTGAAGATTCTCCTGTCAGAGATCTTCACAGAAGGAATAAACAATTAGCCATCTGGGAAGGTCTGAGCATAAAATCAAGGGTCAGCTGATCCCACAGAATCCCTCCAGCTCTGGCTCATCATGACTACTTGCTATCTTAATTAGCTAAAATACCACCCCCTGCTCCCGCAAAAGAAAAAAAGAAAAGAAAAGAAAAGAAAACTTCCAGTAAAGAACAGAAGAGAGCATGTCATTTTAAGGCTTCTTTGATTTGCTTCTTTCGGTTACAAGGAATGTTCTCTGAGTCAGTGGGCAGGATCAGGCTAATAATGTATTATCTTTTAAAAATGTGATATTACATCACATCATTCATCACAGATCCAGAACCAGAAGTTGTGTGCGGGTTTCTGATCTGTGCAATATCTTACAAAAATAAATGCCCAGAAAAACCTAGATGAGACGAGAGTTCTGTCACTTATAAGCAGGAGAGGCGGAGAACGCCGAGATCCTTCTCTCTGGGTGATAAAAAGGGCAACATATCCACTGAATGGTTCTCCTTATTGAGGGCTTCTGGGAGCAGAAATCAATGCTGTTGCTTATGGGGCAGGTGCACAGCAAATAAAGCCCCTCAGTGCTGTCCCTGGGCTCAAAGAGCAATGAGATCACACAGTTCACACAAGCCACAAGCAAGCTGCCAGCTCGGCCCATCTGGAGGCTGCTGTCAAGATGAACTCCCCAAAGGAGCCGGTGCCCAGCCTCTCTGCCTCTTTTGCTGAGCTCACGACTTCCTCCCTCAGCACAGGAAGGGAAAAGCAAACATCCTCTGTTGCAGGGCATGTCCCGTGAGTTTTGCCTCTTGCTGTTATAAAATGCAGATAAAGGAGGAAGTGACAGTTCTACCAACCGGACAGTCAGTATCAGCAGCATGATGCTTTTGATGGTTGGTAACCAAGTCTGGGTAATTTGGCCACAAAATGAAAGCCCGTATGTCCACTGCATCCCAATGAAGAAGGTTAGCTCCACCAAGACTCTACTCAATGGTAATTTAAATACCAGGACCAAGCCAAGTAAGGGTTCAAAACTTAGATTCATTAAAGTGTTGCTGAGAGTAGTTTTTTAATCTTCATTAATTAGCTAAGGCCGGCAAATATTACTCACATTTGTGCATGTATGTTTTCCAATTATATTTTTAAAAAATCCCTTATATTGTGTATATAATTATATTAAGTTCATTGAGTTGATATCAAAGATTAAGGGCTTAGGAGAATTTCTGATACTCTCATACTACAGTGAGAACAAAAATATAGTAAATAATACTCAATTCTATTGTCTGCCATTATTTCTAACTTTGAGAACTATTAGGATTCTGGATATAATGGTATGTTTTAAAGTCTAAGTGAGCTTTACTAGATTTAACCCAATAATTGAGAAACTGTAATGATTTAAGCAAGAACTGAGTAGTATATCTTTGTGTAGTCTATAAAAATATTTTTGGCAAACCAAATGAATCCTGCAGGGAGTCCAGAGTTGGTCAAATAGGGTGGAGTTTAGTTATGCAAACTAAACTCCTGAAAGACGGATATAAACCACAGCAATAGCCAGGTTCATGCCTATGATGCCAGCAGCTCAGGAGGCTAAGGGAGGAGGATCATGGGTTCAAAGCCAGCCTCAGCAACTTAGTGAGGCCCTAAGCAACTCAGTGAGACCCTATCTCTAAATAGAATATAAAAAGGGTTGGGGATGTAGCTTAGTAGTTAAGCACCCCTAGGTTCAATCCCTGGTACCAAAATAAACTTTAGTGATGAAGTTATAGCTTCAGCTGTCAGGTGCAATCATTTATCTACATCTTGTCCATACAGTCAACCATTTAGGCTTCTTGGGAATGCCCACTGTGTGCTAATTCTTTTGTTTTTGCTCTCCAAGGGTGAGCTTATATTCAATTTCTGAGGATATCTTATTTTAGATAGTAAGACTGTTAAGAGGGAATCTCCAAGTATGAATATTATGCAGAAGTAAAATGAGCACAGGAATAGTCATTTTAAAGAAACAGGTTTTATTACACCATTGTAAAACTCACCTCTACTAAGTGTACGATTCAGTGATTTTTGGTAAATCAGAATTGTTTAAACATCCCCACAATCTACTTGTAGAACATTTCCATCACTCCAAAAAGATACACTAGGTCTGCCTGCAGTCAATTCCTGCTTCTACCCCCAAATCCCAATCAACCACTCATCTGCCATTTGTCTCTTTGGATTTTCCCTTTGAGGACATTCCATAGAAATGTAATAGAAATTGTATGTATTTGGTATTTTGCACTTAGTTTCTTTCACTTAGCATAACGTTTTTGAGATTCATCAGTGTTGTAGCATGTCTCAGGACTTCTTTCCTTTTTATTGCTAAATAATATTCCATTGCATGACTGTACCACATTTTGTCTATACATTCCCCAGTAATAGCTCCCTGTTTTTGACTATCACAAACAAGCTGCTTAAGAATATTCCTGTATAAATCGTTGTGTGAACACATATTTTCATTTCTCTTGGGTAGATAACTAGACATAGAATTGTTGAGTCATAAGATTATTTTAAAAGTTCGAAA
This sequence comes from Marmota marmota marmota, assembly GCF_001458135.2. Classification (NCBI taxonomy): domain Eukaryota; kingdom Metazoa; phylum Chordata; class Mammalia; order Rodentia; family Sciuridae; genus Marmota; species Marmota marmota. Next base: position 14,898,253 of record NW_025999932.1, read on the forward strand.
TTCTCAAACTTTTTTTCTAAAGCGGCTGTACTATCTTACATTCCCACAAGTAATGTACGAAGGCTCCCATTTCTCCTCAACCTTGCCAGAACTTGGAATTGACTGCCTTTTTTGATTTAGTGATTCTATGTCTAAGAGTCACTTCCTGTACATTTAACACGGGAGCTAATTGGTGCTGTAAGCATTGTGCCCAGGGCTACACAGGTGCAAAAGGCGAAGTCATTGCTCAATCTACTCCAGTGCACTTCTCAGCCAGTCACTGGTATGATCTACCTATGGAGATAAGAGGGCTCTGCCACAGTCCCCTCTTCCACTCTGATCCTGGCTGTGTCTCTGTGGGATGTAGCTACACTTTACCCCCTGCTGTCTCCCTCCCTGCCCCGAGCACCCTCTTCTGACCCTGAACACCTCTCTCCCCTGGAATCTGCGGGTGAACTCTCCTCTGATCCACTTCTCTCTCACAATGGAAAATTGCCTTCTGATCCTCAGTGGATTCCCCGGGAGTCAATTCTGCTTCTGGGCAGTTCCTTCATCCCGGAGTCGTTCATTCTCCGTGCTGTTGACATTTTAGCCAAGGCAATTCTTAGCCATGGGGGCCGTCCTGCCAGCCGCAGCCCCTTCTCCCCGAGTTTGACAACTGAAAATGTCTCCGACCATTGACAAATATCCCCTGGGTGGGGTCTCAGAGTTGCCCTGGAGGAGGACCACGGCTTCATTATGGGTTGTCATTGCGGAATTCACTGCGCTGTGTTAACATGAGTGGTCCAGCGCCTGTCTGACTCAGAGTGAGAGCACGAATTCAAACGTGGAGAGGCTCAGGCTGTGTCTTTAGAATCGGACAGGGTTTTGATCTCTTCCCTAACACCCACAGTATGATGCTGGAAAATTATCAGACTCCTAACTTGTGTGTCTTTATTGTAAAGTGGGGGTAGTGGTGCCCTTAGGGTTTTGGTGCTGATTAAGTGACGTCATTATGTGTTAAGGTCTTATGTCTGCTTTGGGGCAGAGAGAAAATATTAATGAATGGCGTTATAAAGAGTCTTCTCTGCCTGTTGGATAAAGAAGCTGGAGTTCATCCCTTTCTGGTTTAAGGACTGCATAGGACAGTGGCTCAGTACATTTCTGGGATAGGACTGAAGTGACCTTGTGAAGATGTATGACAGAGCCCTCAGGATGTGCGGAGCAGGCCAGGCAGCAGGAGTAGGCGGGCTGAAGTGGACAGCAGAAGGCCTTTTCCCTACCATCTGACCCTTCAGATGAACAAACTAGAACTCAGCAGCTGAGCTAGGTGCAGAACAACCTGGTTGTATAATAAAGCTTTTAATCAAAGACAAGTGCGCCTAAGTTTTACTTTCTCTACTAGATGACAAACTGCCTGCGGGTTGGAGGTATTGTGGCTTGTTCCATTTAACTCTCTCTTTTTCAGAACCAAAGTTCTTGACCTAGGTGTGAGCAGGTCAGGCCTGACACTCATCACCTGCTGTCCAGGGGAGCACGTGTCTCATGCAGTCTCCCTGTGTGGGATGGTCTTGAGGGGACCTTGAGGGTTCTCTGTCACGTACCCATTGTGCTCACAAGGGCAAGATGCTGACTGGTGTTAGAGGCAGAATGTGGGCTTTGAGAGGGCTGGATGGGATCAGCCTTAGCAGAACTTGCTTTTGCTTATTAATTTTTACTGGTCTGAAAGAATCCTTTGGTTCATTAGCTTCACTGCTAGTGAACCACATTAGCCTTAACTATTGACTGGAGGACAAATAAGAAAATCAAGTGGAGATGCACCAGAAGGTGAGGGTGGGGAGGCAGGAAGGAATCTATCGGGTGATTTTTCTCAAGCACGGTCTTCAGATAGCCTGCCCAAGAACCACCTGGAGAGAAGTTTCTATTTTATTTTATTTTTGTATCAGGGATTGAACCCAAGGGCACTTAACCACTGAGCTCCAATCCCCAACCCTTTTTATTGCATCTTTTTAAAATTTATTTATTTATTTTTTGAGACAGGGTCTTGCTCAGTTGCTTAGGGCCTTTGTAAGTTGCTGAGGCTGGCCTCAAACTTGTGATCCTCCTGCCTCAGCCTCCTGAGTTGCAGGCCTGGGCCACCACACTGGCTGAGAGGTGCTTTTTTTAAAATTTTTTTTTTTTTTTTTTTGTGTGTGTCTTTCTTCCCCACAAGACCTATGGAATTAGAATACATTGGGAAAAGACCTAACCAAGAAAAAAGATGAACAATAAAATTTGAGAACCACTGTTTTGAAGAAAAGAAATTTTAGTATATATAGTCAACTTTTACTGAGAGCCTTATTTGACATTACTAGCCCGTGACAGTAGGCATCCACTGCTCCTACAGAACACCTTTTCAGGTCCTAAAAAACATCGTAATTGTCTCTTAGAAAAGGAGCTCTGGTTTGCTGTAAGAAGACCTGAGGACTGGGCCTGTCAATCAATATCTGTGTCTCAGGCCAAAATCTCTTCGATACTCAGAGCCCTTAACCTGCAGCAGGGTCCGTTGTCTTCCTGAATGGTCCAAATGTTCCCTGTAGGCCCGAGAAATCCTGAGGCCCTGGGTTTTAAAGCCCTCTTAACTGTTTTATAAATGAACAATAACAACAGCAAACATTGACATACACTTGGTCATTTACTCCTTCTCAGGAAGCCCTTAAAAGGGGTAACCCCATTGTACAGTTAGTAAAACTGAGGTGCTTGGAAGTTAAGGAAGTGCTCAAGGGTAGACAGCTCAATAAACAGCCAAAGTTTATTTTTTCATCAAAAGTAACTATTTTTTTAAAGTAGTTTTTTTTTATACTAAAATATAAAAATATTCCTACATTTAAAATAGCAGAAAGGGCATGGAGAGGGAGTTAGGAGGCTGACGCTAACCTGAGCTATTATTACTAGTCTCACGACTGTGACTGGTCAGTTAACTCCATGGTTCTCGTTCTTCTTCCTCAGTAGAATGACATTCTAGAATATTCTAGGGTTCTTTCTAGCTCATACAATCTCCTTGTGCCCTCCTGACTCATCTTCCTTGGTCTATTTTGGACATTCATGATGCCTTTAAGGAAATGCTCTGTTCACATGAAAGAATAATGATCATGAAAGATCTGCTTCACAATTTTCTTTAAATTCCTACTTAAAACACGACCAATACAAATTGGTCTCTAATAGACAAGGGGATAAATACTCTAAAAATAGGCATCCTATTTCCAAGGGTCTGTTTAATTTTCTTTTTATTACGGCACCTGATGAAAAAAGGGGTGTCCTGCCACACTCCCCAGAAGGCGCTGCCAGCCATGTGCCACAGCTTGATGGATCCAGCTGAAGTTAGCGCTTCCTGTTTTTAAAGGAGGCGAAAGCTTATACCACTATTCATTTTGCTGTGAAAATGTCCTCTGTTTCTGTAGATGAGCTTTCCCAATGGGTGATAGAGAATCCTATAAGCAAGCACACCCCAAATGTTTCCTTTTCATATGATCTGAAGCACTGGGGAGTCTTGAAAAGACAATTGTATAGCTTCTTGTGTTGCTTCATGGGCCTTAAGTGCCCACAAAGAGGATTCCTTATGCTTTAATTTCTCTTTATTTTTCTGACTGTAAAGACCCTTGGGGTAAATGCCAGCCCCACAATCCCGCCGTTATATGGTTACTGTCAGCCTGCTCATACGATGCTTCCTGTTCATTAGGCCTCTTTTCATCCGACTACAATGTCCCAGCTTTGCTGCGATTCTTCGTCAACGCCCATCTCTTCAATAGCCTGTGAATAGTATTAAATGGTGTTTATGCTAGCTATTGTCGCCTTTTGTGCGGTTTGTCTAATTCACAGAGAAAAGTCCGCTTTTGTGGTGCAAGACCAACTACGTCATGGCACACCAAGTGCTTTCTGATGGGACTGGGTCCCTGCTGAGTGATAACATTACAGGCCTGCGCTTCTTTGCAACACAATCCTGTATTCTTAGGACAGTCCATACTCTCACAGGCGGACTGGTTTTCTCCTTTTATTAAGAGGTAGGGGAAGATAAAGCACAAACAAATACCAGGCCCTGAAAACAAAGCAGAAGAGAAGGGTAAGTTCAACTGATTTGCAGCTTACTCAGCCAGGCAAGAAGTGAGAAAGCAAATGAAAAGAAAATCACAGATTTATTCTGTCAGCCACCAGCCCGGTCGTGCCAGGTGTATCCACCACCGCAGCAAATACTTCACATTTCAGGAGTAAGATTGCATTATGGTTTCAAGGTATTGTTTAAAATGACACTTAATACCACAGTCGCTCCTCAGCCAGGCTTTCTCTAAAGTGCTCACAAAAGAGAAAGGATATTGTATTGATGATTACATTATCCTCTGGTTGGAGAGAGTCTTTGCAGGGCAGGTATGTCGCTCTGTTTTGAAAGGGCTTTTGATGTAAGAAGATCATTATGGGCTCAGTGGTAACTGATCCCCAGCAGCTCTGGCTTTTGGTGCTGTGAGTTATTTCATCCTGTTGCCCTGCGTAATCCGTTTCCCAGCTATCTACGATCTTTCTTATGCCCCTAATGGTGGCTTATATTTTAGTGTATTTATTTTTCCCCTATGAGAAGAGCAGGGCTTCCATGACAGTTGGGAGCGGATAGGGGGACAGACTACTGTTAGCTGGTGGTGCACGTCCTTCAGGATCAAACGCGTGCTTCTGAAGGATGGCCAGCCCGGCAGGCTTTCCTCTCTGACATAGAAAACAATCCCACCATAGCCCAGGAAGGAGCAGGAAAAAGAAACCAGGAACTGTGGCTAAAAGTTGTCACTGCGTCCATGATTGCATTGGAAAATACTGACCAAGAGGGATGATTTTAATTTCTGTTTCAGATTCTACAAATTTAGCTCTTTAATGAGCGTGTTCAAGTGGAAAGGGTCAAATCCCCCATTTGGCTTCCAGTCCAAGCAACGCACAAAGACTGCTTTTGCAAAGGCGCTGGGAGTCATTTTTCTAAGACGAGTCTCGTCAACCCATGAAAAGACACCTGCTCCAACTTGGCTGACAAATATTTATTATGCTCCTGTGTCTCCAACATGGAGCAGGTTGCTGCGGTAGGTTTCAGAGACGTGCAGTTTGCAATGTCCCGGGGGAAAGGAACAGGGTGAAGAAATCAGGGCTCATGAGGGACTAGGGGGCAAGTCGGGAAGAAGCTGGAGTTTAGAGGCAGGAAAGGCAGCGTGAGCTGGGACGACAGGAGAACAGGCTGTGTCTCCTTTGTACCTGTGTCATCAGACCTGAACACTGGATTGGCATGTGACAGGGTGCCAGGTAAGTGTTGGCTGCATTTTGATGGGTCACTTGTTGAAGGGATAAAACAATATTTAAGATAAGGATCGTTTCAAGCCAGCGAGGAACAAAAGTCATTGCCTGGAGATAAGAATGAATTGTGGGAGATGGGAATGGTACCCTGAAGAGCAGTTCTTCTCTGGACGCAGAGCCAAGAGCAACATGGGTGGCGGAGAAGCTGAGAGATGGCTAATCTTGGACAAGTGGGTCAAGCCTGGCTCCAGTGTGGAGGGTCCTGCCTGACCAGACTGCACAGAGGAGGCAGGATGTTGTACCAACTTCATGAAGTAGGTCAAGTCAGCTGTTTGGTAGAAGAGGGGTGAGATACCTGTAGCCATCTAAACTCAGAAAAGCCCTCTGCACTTGATGAAATTGGCTTTCGTTCATTTACTTATACACTTGTCCCTTTATCTGATACGCATTTTGTGCTTACCAACTTATTTATTCAGCAAAACACAGTGCCAGGGACTCTTGTGGATATCAGGAAAATTTGAGAATCCTTCAAGGGCGTGCCTGGTGCTCTATTCCAGAAGTATTTCCATCTCCACCGTTGGGTTCTCGGTTCCCACGAAGGCTCACTCCTCACCGTGGCCGACTGAAGTCAGGGGGCACCTCCATCCCCAGCATCTGCTCTTGGACTCATTCACTCTTTCACTTATTCACTTTGCCAAACAACTGTTGAGTCACAACTTGTAACTGGCACAACTTAAACTGTGGTGACCGGAAAATCAACAGAATTAGTTCATTTCAAGGGGTGCGTGGTCGGGTGGTAGAGTTGGACATATGAAGCACAATTGTAGGAATATAGTCCTTATCTAGAGGGTGCCGTTGGAATACAGAGGACAGAATGCTCACCTCTGCCTGGAGAGGCTTGAGCAGGCATCGCAGAAGAGCTGGTGTCCTGAGCTAGGCTGGTCCACCCTCACAGGTGAGGATGGAGTGGTACCAGGCAGAGAGAAGAGCATGTACAAAGAGCGATCCACATGTTTAAGGAACTGCAAGCAGTTGGGTGGTGATGGGGAGGGAGGGGGCTGGTGTTAGGAAAGGAAGGCTGGGTGAAGACCAGGAGGGGTCTTGGCTTGATTGGATTCTACCTGTCAAAATTAGCCTCTTGCTCTCTTCCATGTGGTCAAGCTCCACTTTTATCCCCACCTGGCTCTGTTATTAACCCAGCCCCCACCTTCCCCTCTTGAGAGCTTGCTGTGGTAAGCCACTCTTCCTTTGCCGTGCCAGCTTCTCCTTCCCTAAACCTCTGCCAGGTGTCTGCAAGCAACTTCTCCCATTTTCCCAGATGAGAGATTTAGGTTCTCAGATGCTAAAGGAAAAATTAAGATCATTGAGCAATGGTTTCTCATGCCTCCCTGCCCCCCGCATTAAGAGACGCGCTAGATGAGCTTTTCCTGCAAGACGCACGGGCAGGAGTGCACTCATCTCCTCGACAGCAGCCAATAAGATAGGCTGAAACTAGCTCCTCTTTCCAACCCAAATGATGCTTCATGAAATGCCAGTAATTGAAAGTGCATTATTGCTGGAGTAACATGGGAGCTGCAAATCTTGGCCCTCCCTAAATCATATGTACCAAATTCCCTGGGACTGATCTTACATCTGAGCTCAACCATTGCTTGACTCTACTTACAACACCCTTGAACTTCAGCTTGACTATTCCCGATGATGGAAATCTCACTCTCTCATAAGATAATCATTCAGTTTTTGAACAGCTCCAAATGTTAGCGATTCTTTTGAGCAGAAATTTCCCTTTCATGACTTCAGTTCATTTGTCCCAGTTCTATCTTCTGTCACTACATAGAATATAATCACGCCTCCACCTCATGGTCACTTAAATACCTAAAGATGATCACTCCCATAATAATTTTCTTTTTCTAGTTTAAATATCACAATGATCTGGTTTTCATTCTTGGGGGAACTCCATTTTGTCAATATATCTCATGAAATATGACACTCAGGACTAAGCCAGTACTGTGGACTGTCACTTGTGGGCATGCCAGCCAGGCATACATCTGGGACTATTCCTGTGTTTATACTGGATGAAATATTTCTATTAATGTAATTCAAGATCTCATTAGTTCTTCTGGTAATTCTGTCTATTGACCAGAATTACAATTTTCATTAAATTAAACCCCCGAAACTATTTTATTTGAATTACCAATGGCTCAGGTGTCCCTCATCATTCAGGCATTTATTTTTAACCTCATTGCAGAAGTTTACATTTACCTCTATTAAATTACATCTTATTAGCTTTGCTGATTGTTCCAAATTGTCAAAATCAATTTGGATATCGATCTGACACCTAGTATATTAAATATCCTTCCAATTTTGTGCCATTTTCTAAAACTGGTAAGAGTGTCTGCTTTATCCTAATCTAAATATTGAACAGATGGAACTAAATGCGGAGACTAGTGGTCTTCCACTGGAGACCTTCTTCTCCTTCTAAGTTGCATTGCTCCTAATTAACATTAGTAGAATAAAATATGATGGGCAGACAAGGAAAAACCAACTCTAAATCTACCAAACCCATCCTATTTAGACTTAAGATATTCATAATGATATGCATGTCCTTTGAAATAAACATGCAACTAATTTTAAATAAAATTCTTTTGGAAAAGGAGATTAGGATGGCCATTTTAGTTCAATACAACCTCACATAGGGAAAAGAAGGTCTTTAAAGTTCTTATTAATTGGGAAGAACAGAAACTATAAAATAAAAACATGACCAATTTATTCAATGTTCACATGGTTAAAAAGGTCTGGAAAGCAAAAGACAAATTAAAAAAACTCGGGAATCCATCTGGAACATGTATAAGAAAGTGCTAATCTCACTAATATATAAAGAGCTCAGGTGAATTCACTAAAACAAATCAAAAAGGTATACACCCCAAAAGAAAACCGGTAAAGGATATGAACAGGCAGTTCCTAGGCACAAGCAAACAGTGAACACAAAAAGAAATGTTCAGCCTCACTCACAATTAAAGAGAGGGAGATCCAAACACAGAAGAGACACCATTCTGCACCTGTCAGCCTGGCAGAGATGCAAGGAACGCAAGGTTGTTAAGGGGCACGTGCAGAGAAGCCCTCCTTCGTGATTCACTGTAACTTGGTAGCACTTCTGTGGAAGGCAACTTGAAATTATCAAAGTCTAAAATAGACATAGCCTTTGAGTCCACAGTTTTGCTACTAGGATTTTATCCCACAAGATTTAAAGAAATAGGGAAGTTACAGAGGGTGGACCTGATCTGTCACTTGTCAGCTGTGTGACTTTTGGTGAGTCACTTGACTCCACTATGTATCAGTGTTCTCATCTGAATATTTGGGATAATTATACTCTCTGTGTAGTGAGATGTTGTGAGAAATGAATGAGTTCTTTAGAACAGTGTCGAACATACAGCAAGTGCTACGTTCAAGTTCACTTTTATTTTTTACTACTATTACTTAGAAAGTCTATTTTAACCTTTAAAAATGTCAGTCAATAAGGGGCAGACTAATTAAATCATGGATACTAGTTGAATCATGCATACCTTTTAGTGTCATACAACCATTACAACTAACTAGGTAGTTCTGTAAATCTTGAATTGAATTAATGTCCAAGTTATATATATGCTTAAGAGAAAAAATAGCAAGGCAAAACAATATTGTAATATGATCATGGCTGTATAAAAAAGGAGGATATGCTGTACATGTGTTGTATGTTAAGAACAGATTGACAGTGATCATAGATGAAATGTGAAGCTGAGGTGAGAAAAAGGGCCACTTTTCACTTTCTGTCCTTGGGTACTGATGAATGTTTCAAAAATCACATACATATAGTACTTTTATTTTTAAAAAAATGACACACTGAACCTAATTCTTGCAACTTATTCAAGACAATTTTTCTCATGAAAGAGGGAGATGCTCTGATTATGACACGCAGACAAGGGAAAACCAAGCAGGAAGACTTTTCTGGGTGTCTGTGACATTCTCTGAGACGGACCTGGCATTACTGCACTGGGAGGAGAGAACGCCTGCACCCCATCCACCTCTGAGTCCTGTTGCCTGTTTCCCAACAACATCCTGAATCCAGCAACTTCTCACCGGTCCTCTGCCAGCATGTTCAGAGAGCGGCTGTCCTCTCTAGTTTGGGTCAGTGCACCAGTGCTTCAAACTCCTGTCAAAAGGCCATTCTCAGCAGAGCAGCCAGTGGAATCCTTTCCGTGGAAGACAGTGCCACTGCTCTGTTCAGAAGCCTCGGAGGCCTTCCACTGCATTCAGAGCCAAGCCTGGGTCTGCCTGGTCGCTGGAAGGATGGGCCTTGTGCAGTGTGTCTGACCTTGACTCCTCACTCTCTCCCTTCTCTGCCCAGCCTTAAGCTCCTCGCTTGTTCCCTAGCATGTTTCTTGGTCCTGAACACCTCCCCAGACACCCGCACGACCAGTTCCCACACCTCCCTCCAGTCTACCCCAGTCCCCCCTCCCTCACTGACCATTGCTCCTGCATGCGCCTGCCCCCACCGGCAGCCCTGGCTCTTCCCTCCCCACACTAGCGCTTACCACTCTAACAACTGTTCCCCACGACTGGCAGGACCAGGTCCCCAAAGCCAGGTGGCTGAAAACAACAGCAATTTATTCTTTTGCAGTTTGGGAGGCCCCTAGTCTGAAGACAAGGTGTCAGCAGAGCCAGCTCCCTCTGACACACTGGGTAGAACCTTCCTGGCCTCCTCCCAGCTTCTGGTGGTGGCCACTGACCCCTGACATTCCTTGGCTTGCAGCTACCATCTCTTCAATTTGCTTCTGTCATCCTGGGGGTGGGGGGCAACTGCCACTGCTCTGCCTATCATAATGGTCACACTCCAGTCTGACCTCATCCTAACTTAACCGATTACATCTACAAAGACTATTTCCAAATAAGCTCACGTTCCAAAGTACCAGAGCTTGGGACTCCAACACATCGTTCCTGGGAGATACAACTCAACCCATACTGCAGACTGTGTAATTTACGTTTTTTTATCAGAGGTACTGTTTTTATTGTCTGTCTCTCCCCATGAAATATAAACTCCACAAGGAATTTCTTTTTGTCATCTTTTTTCTTTCTTTCTTTCTCATGAAACCCAAGGCCCTGGAGCAGTCCCTGACAATTCATAGACGTGCAATAAACATCTTTTGGCTGATGCTGTCTATTGTCGCATGGATACCCTGTTCAGAAAGATCCTTCAACTCTGTGTGCTCATAACTATCCAACTACTAAGCATTCTTTGCTTTCTTTCTTAAGAAAATAGGAGCAGCTGTTGAAACAGTTACCTAGTGGTTACATTTCTCATTGAAAACTTATTCTGAAAGCTCAGCCTCCAGCGATTCATCACAATTACCATTAGCGCGTGTCTGCCAGTTAGGGCTCTCACAGCTTCTCTCCAGCAAAACAGAGAGAAAACCTGCTCTGCCAGACTCAGGATTGTCACAAAAGTGCCCGTCAGCCTACAGCTTTCCATGATGCCAGGGACAGAAACAGTGATTCCGCAACAGCTGGATTCAGCCTGCTTTTTTTTTTTTTTTTTTTTAGGTGGTGTTGGGATTGAACCCAGGGCCTTGTGCAGGCTAGGCAAGCACTCTTCCAACTGAGCTATACGCCCAGGCCCTCAGCCTCCTTTTATGGGGTCAACTCTTGACTCAATTCTTGACTCAGTTCTTGACTCAAGCATGAGCCTGGTGACAACCCCCACCCCCACCCCCGCATAATAGCCCTGGAGATTCCCCTTACTCTCCAGGAGTCAGATTCACTGCTCCCTGCTTCTGGACTTGGAGCTCAAGAATCCTGTATTATTATTATTATTATTATTAGTAGTAGTAGTAGTAGTAGTAGTAGTAGTATTTTTTTGTGGTACTGGGGATTGAATACAGGGGCTCATAATCACTGAGTTACATGCTCAGACCTTTTTATTTTTTGAGTCAGGGTCTATAAATTGCCCACACTGGCCTCGAACTTGGTGATCCTCCTGCCTCAGCCTCCCAGGTAATTGAGACTTCAGGCATGCACCAGTGTGCCCAGCAACAAACCTGTGTTTTCAGCATAGCTTACAGTTTTATATTCTGTCCCATTTTTGATACACTAAAATACCTATTTTGAATTTGAAGCCAGATTGTGTTTGCATTTCCTCCTTCTATATTTTATCTATTACTGTTACTACAGGTTGAGCATCACTAATCTGAAAATCCAAAATCAGAAATGCTCCCAAATCATAAGCTTTTTTAGTGCTAATGTGACACTGATAGTTTAATGCACGCAAACTTTCTTCCATGCATAAAATTATTAAGAATATTGCTTAAAATCACCTCCAGGCTATGTGTATAAGGTGTGTATGAAACATAAATGAACTTCATGTTTAGACCTGTGTCCCATCTCCAAGATATCCCATTATGTCTATGAAAATATTTCAAAATCCAAAAGAAGTCTGAAATCTGAAACATTTCTGGTCCTAAGCACTTTAGATAAGGAATACTTAACCGTGTACATTTGCAACAGAGAGAATGAATCATGACCTCCCTAGGCCATCTGCAGCAGTTTTCAATTGCTTGCAATCAATGTGTATTACACAATATAATAAGATATTCTAAGTGAAGAAAGAAAAATGTGTAGGCAGATTTCCAAGAGGATATCTTAAATCTCTAATAATGAAAGAAAATATGTTAAGTCTATTTAATTATGAAAAGAATTTTTGAGAAAGATTTGCCCTAAAATGTTAAAACTTCTCTGTACAATGATTCCAGAGGCCTGCCTGCTCATTAGAAATTCATAAAGCTATTAAAAAAGAAAAGAAAATTTATTTTGGCTTCTGACTCTCATGACTTTGTTTGGTCCATGTAATAAACCCTGGGTAAACAGATACAAACCACATTCCTGAAAATGCAAAGCTGGGGTCCTGACCTTGAGCCCGTGCTCCTTTGGGGACCTAAATGAGAAAAAGGGCAAAGGAGTCAAAGAGAAGTAGACAGTTGGCCATGGAGTCACTGTGGAGTATTAGGAAAGGAAGGACAGGCCGGTGGTTGGGCAAAGACAAGGAGAAGCCTGAAAAGAGAAAAAACACCTTATTTCATGATAACAGGTAAAATCAAATGACCCTGCAAAGGGAAAAAAAAGTTAAGACAAAAGTTGGAGAGTGAGCCCCATACAAAAGCTGTAGATAAGGCATCTTATAAGATGAACTTAGCTTTAAAGAGAAGAGGAAGCTAAGAAGGAAGACCTCGTCTTGAATGAGCTGACATGGGTGGTTAGCCTCATAATTCAGGCTGCCGCTGCTGGTGTCTGATTTTCCATATTACTCTTCCAATTGCCCCTGAGCTGGTGGCAACCTTGCAGTATCATGAAGGCATTTATGCCCAGGCTTTGTCCAAAAGGAGCAATGACAGCTAACTAGTGGTTTCATTTCATGTTCTTCTCGGGTAGCTTGAAGTTCAGAGACCCCCTCCATAGCTGTGCAGACCAATCCGTGCCATCCCAGAGGCAGCTCTGAGATGCCCCGGCGGCTCTGAGTCACAGAGGACACATCTTCTCCCACACCACCAGCTACCATCTGGCTGGGCATCTCTGATCTTCCAAGAACTCATAGAGGAGAAAGTTAGGGCAGGACCATGTGGGGTCTTCAACTCTGAGTTCACTATTGTGTATAATGGGGTTGAATGGAATCAGAATTTTCTTGAAAAAAGTTATTCTTGATTTTCAGAATATTTGGACAGTCACAAAAAGCTATGGTAAGCAATAATTTTAGGTTGTGTTGGGGTTTTATGACATGAAAATTAGGGTTCCACCCCCCCTCACCTTCCCCTCCCTCTGCACACAAAAGGTGATTTCCAATGGTTGCGATTCACACAATAAAGAAAACCTTTGCTTTCGATTCTACTGATAAAAGAGACAATATATGCTATATCTTCATTGACTCTTCTGTTTTTTCAGATTCACTTTCTTGAGAGAATCATTAAACATAACAGAAAACGATGTGTTCCCATTGATTAGATGCCGCGCCCATCTGACAGTCATAGTTTTTATATTAAAACTATTAACTATGTCATTAATGTAATTTGCCAGAATCAAGAACAAGTCACTCAGGATCTGACTGATGGTTGCTTATATATTTTTTTAAATAAATAAAAGCATTTTTAGAAGAAATAAATCTTGTGGTTACAATAATAGATGAAAAGGCACCTTATAAATCACCACAAGTTCAGGGAAACTTTCTCTGATCGCTTCAGTGGTAAGTGCTGAAAACCTGGGTTTCTCAAAACATCCCTTTTATTGTGAAATTCTTAGGATCATTGTTAATTGCAAGCACTTAGAAAAGATGGTTTCACATTGTTCACTGAAATTCCCTTCTCATTCTCAGCCGTTGCATTACTTAAGGGTGATACAGAGCGCGGGAAAGGCAGGCTTGCTCTGGGTCTTCCTGAAGCCTCCCCTGACTGGGCACACTCTATGCTTATCTATTTCTCAGTAACTTTTCTCTCTGGGCAATGTTTGCCAAAAAATTACTTATCAAGAAGGCAGGTAGCTCTACTTGGTAGCCCAGCTCTGGCTTACTGCAAAACTCCAGCCTGGAAGGGACTGTCTGGGTGTTGGAAGTAAGCAATCACTGGGCATTTTCTAGAAACAATTTGGTTTCAGCGTGTGGACTTCCTGTCCCTATTAGATTCTAAGGGCCTTACCTACCACTCCGATCAGTTCTTGGGGAGCACAGGACTGGTTATGAGTATTTTCCCAGTTTTGACAGGTACCCAAAATATAAATGGAGGTTTTCTTCTTACCATGTGGAAAAAGTAGGCGCTAGGCTGCCTTCATGCGCCTCTGAGCTGTGCATTCACACAGGGCTGTCTGTTCAGAAGACTGGGCGTGTGGTTTAATGCTCTGTATTGCTGTCTTGAAATTTTAGTAATTTTTGAATCAAAGGCCCAGTATTTTCATATTGCTCTGGGCCCCACAAATTATGTAGTCTGTCATGAATAGGGGTTGAGTGTGTACTATGTTCACACGTCAAATTGACATGAGCACAACCCATTTACACGAATCAATGTATGGAATGACCATTCCTTCATGTGGATTTCTTCTGGGTCTTTTCCTTTCTGTTTGCAATAATGAGAAAATGCTCACGATAGCAATTTCTGTGTCTTTGAAGAGTAATGAGAGATTAAATACTGAAGATTAATTTTGTAGATACTGGATAGGAAATTCCTAGATAAAGGCAGGCTCTCTGTTCCAGGACGATGAATAGGAATTTTTGAAGTTTTCTGTTAAGCAGTACATGCAGATTTGTTGTGTTGTCGTTAAGCAGTTAGCCAGTATTATAAAGTAAAATTGCTTTTTTTGAATTTGGGTCGCTTGAGAAGACATACCAAGAGAATCTTTGTTTTTGGTATCGGGGATTGAACTCAGGGGCACTCGACCACTGAGCCACATCCCCAGCCCTATTTTATATTTTATTTAGAGACAGGGTCTCACTGAATTGCTTAGCACCTCACTTTTGCTGAGGCTGGCTTTAAACTCGTAATCCTCCTGCCTCAGCCTCCCAATCCACTGGGATTACAGGTTTGTGCCACTGTGCCCAGCAAATCAATGTGGTACCTACCCATTATGTGGGTAAAAAAACATGGTCTATGAAAAGGTGCTCAACATAACTAATCATGAGAGAAATGTAAATCAAAATCCTAGTGAGCTATCACCTCACACCTATTAGAATGATCTTTACAAACAAAACCAAAATAAACAAACAAAAATCAACAGAAATTAGGAAGTGTGTGCAAGAACATGGACAAATTGGAACACTTGTATGCTATTGGTGGGAATGCAAATTTATACAGTCATTACAGAAGACAGTATGGACAGTCCTCAAACAAATTAAAAATAAAACTACCATATCAGTCAACAATCCTACTTCTGGGTGTTTATGCACAATAATTAAGATCAGAAGTTTGAAAAGATATTTACAACCACTTGTTCATAGTAGCCAAGAAGTGGAAATACCTAATGTCCCTCAGAGAATGGTTGGAAAAAGAAAATGTAGTGTATATACACAATAGAATATTGTTCATATATAAAAGAAGAAAGTACTGTTTCATGCTACCACATGGGGACATTGTGCTAAGTGAAATAAGCCAGATCCAGAAAACCAAATACTGCATGATTCCACGGACATGGGGTACCTGAAATAGTCAAACTTACAGACAGAAAATAGGAAGGTGCTTGCCAGGGTCTGGAGGAAGGGGCATGGGGGAATGCTGCTCCTTGGGTACAGAGTTTTAGTCATGCAACATGGAAAGGTTTAAAGCTGTTGTACAACTTATAGTTAGTATTGAATTTACAATTTTGGTAAGAGCATTGATTCATGTTACGTGTTTTTTGTCCTCTCAATGAAAAAGAAAGCAAGACAGCAATTCCTTCATCAAGAGCCAAACGGGCCCTGATGCTTCTGTGTCCCCAACACCATTAATATTCACATTCTCAGACGAGGGAGACCAAAATATTTCTCCTGTAAATATGAAGGTTCATTGAGCTGAAGAAAATTAAGATACAAAGGAACTCTCTGCCCTCTCTATGCTTGAGGAACATTGGGACAAAAACTTACAAAGACTAAAGGTCCTTCCCTACCCCTTTCCACCTAAAATCAGGATGTGAATTCACTGCGACTGTAGACAACTATTATGAACTCAGACACGAGAGAACCAGGGAAGGTACAAGAAAACGGTACTTCGTTAGTGTCTTCCAATGTATCTGCTTTCCCACAGCTTTCTGCCACCGGGAGTACAGGTCTGCTTGCCTTTGTCTTGCCATTCCTCTAAGTGGTATTGTTCTCTGTTATACATACTGTATAAGCCAGACACCTAAACCTCGGCCTCACTAAGGTTTTACCGAGATTTCTCCCTCAGGGGTGCACTGCACATGTTCATAAACTTGCTTGATTTTCTCTTGTTAGTCTAACTTTTGTTATAGGATTCTCGTCTGAACTACAAACTTCAGAGGGTTGAGAGATAACTATATTTTCTCCTCTTCACAGGCAATTTGTCTAGATTACTTTAGTCATGTTGGTCTAGGCATTAATTGGTTTGGATTTACTTTATCCAGAACATAGGAGTCCAGGTAGTTATATCCATAAAGGGCAGGGACTGCAGGTTAGTTGCCCTTACTGGTCATGCAGCAATTGCCTGGTACCTTTCTGCAGGTGGATACAATATGGGTCTTTTTCTTTTAAGTAATTTCAGGTGTTTATACTTATCTTTGACCTACTTCTAGTAGAGGTGACAAATTTCTTGCTCTTCTCTATGTCAAGTTGCATGCAAGGACAAACTAAGGCTTGCTTACTCTTGTCCTCTGTCATCTTCATGCCTGCAGTTGATGAGCTTGGCCATCCTAGATCAGCCAACAGCTGAAAGTAGAAATATAGGGAAAGTGTGATAGTTGTTCTTGAATATCCAAACCATGATCTAACAGAGAACTTGGCACGATTCCCTCCCAATAGAGAACTTGAGAAGGAATTGATAAATGTAAGTGAGCAGAGGGGAACATTTACTCTCCTGCTTTATTTGCTATTTAGGACAATTCAATTTTGGTCTGTACAATCCAAAGTAGCCTGGACCTTCATAGATATTTTCTAAAACATGTTGTTTCCTTTCTATGATGGTTGAAGGATTGGTTATTGAATACCTCTTGAAAAATTATCAAAAATTAGATCAGAATTTGGTATAATTTAGCTTTAAATTTTTCTTTGCTGAACAAATTAATCATATAGAGATGATGCAAAGTAATACTGTGACTGTTATTTGATAATGAGTATTTAATATAATTAAAAGAACAAAAGGGTTTGTTTATTCCAGTTTCCCAAACTAGTTATCTATCCCTAACATTTGGTGCCTTTGAGGCAATATTGAATGAATTCTTAATATTAAAATATTATGGTTTGTGTCTGAAAATAGTTAACTTCATTCAAAAAAATTTAAAAATTTTTAAAAACTAGTCTTGTTTTATTTTCAGCAAGTGCAGTTTAGTGATGTTTTATTCCTGGGGTTGGGGGGAATGTAGTTATTGAATTCTTTTGTTTATTTTGGTAGAGGTTTTAAAACTTTTTATTTTTTAGAATTTTGTTTGAAAATCTCAAAATTCCCAGAAAACACTATTCTGTCTCAAACCACCACCTGTTAGGAATATTACTGAAGTGATCTTGGTAGATTACTTCCTCCCATTCAAAACTGGTAGCTACAGAAATTGATTTCTGTGGAGTTTGAAAACATCATATGAAGTCATCACTTTGCCACTTGGTCCCCTCCCAACTTATCATTTCTCATCCTCCTTGTCAGGAAGAGGCTACCCTGTGGATTCTGGAACTGCAGAATATCCTGACAAGAAAGAATCTCTTGATGAAGCCTAAACCCACTTCCCACAGGCCCTTGCTGGAGGAGGCTGTGGACAGATGTCCCTAATGTGGACATTTCTATACCTGCACCTGAA
This sequence comes from Marmota marmota marmota, assembly GCF_001458135.2. Lineage (NCBI taxonomy): Eukaryota > Metazoa > Chordata > Mammalia > Rodentia > Sciuridae > Marmota > Marmota marmota. The sequence goes on from NW_025999932.1 coordinate 14,916,010, forward strand.
CTAGACAGGTGAATCTGGGATCCTAATTTCTAATTTGACCCACTCAGAGCTTCTGTGTACTTTCTGGTGACTTTTGCTTAGCTCCATGATGACCTCAGGCAAGGACTTTTCCTTTAAAGAGACAAGTAATACGTATTTTATGCTTAGAGAGCCGTAAGATCTCTGCTGTAATTCCTCAGTTCTGCATTATAACAAGAAAGCAGCCCTAGAGGATATGTAGATGCATAAGTGAGGTTTGTATTTCAATAAAACTTCCTGGATATTTGGTAAAACTTAAATACTATATAATTTTTATATGTCACAAAGTAGTAAACTTCTTTTATTTTAATTTTTTTTTGTTGTTTATTCATTCAGTTTTGTTCCTTTTTTTTGGAGGGGGTCTACTGGGGATTATATCTAGGGCCTGGGCCATGCTAAGCATGTACTCAACTGCTGAGTTATTCTCCCAGCTTCTTGATTATTATTATTATTTTGTTTACAATTTTAAAATGTAAAATTTTCTCTAAACTCACAGATCATATAAAAACAGGCAGCCGGCTAGATTTGGTCCATGTACCATGATTTGTCAAGCCCTAGGTTGCCTTCTCTAGCTGGTTTAGCGTTACAAACAGTAGATTACCTTGCACTGGAAGCCCATGATGTAAGAAGCTGCTTTAAATTATTATTACATTTACTCTCCTGCTTTATTTGCTATTTAGAACAACTCAATTTTGGTCTGTATAATCCAAAGTACCCTGGACCTTCATAGATATTTTATAAAACATGTTGTTTCCTTTCTATGATGGTTGAAGGACTGGTTGTTGAAAAATTATCAAAAATTAGACCCAAATTTGGTATAATTCAGCTTTAAATTTTTCTTTTTGAACAAATTAGAAAATATGATCAGTTCATATGAACTATGCTAAATCAACATGATATGGTAACAATTATGTTTTCAATAAAAGAACCCTAAATCTTAAGCCTTAAATGCAGCTACTTAGGTTACCTAATGTCAAGTGGCAAAATTCTTTGAATCATGAATTGGTGATGATTGAAAAAGTAATGTCACAGCTGACTGTATACTCAACAACTTATGATTTACCCATGGATAAACTTATATCCATATGTTTTCTCAGTGCATAAATATTTTAATCCAAAACAACAAACCAACAGAAATCATCCCCTCCATTCAAAACAAGGCAGCCAAAGACGCCTTAAATTTCTCATGTTCATAATTCAAGTGCTAATAATTTTATTACAGTATTTACTTAAGGAGAAACATACCCCAAAGACCTGTAGTCATGGTGCAAACTCAGCACAAGAGAAAGAAAGAGCAGGGATGGAGTTTTAGGAGCCTGATTTAAAACTTAGGTTCTTAGGTTTCACGGTGTCTGAATAGGTAGTTTAACATCCTGAACAGTCAGAAGGTTGGTCTTCTGTTAGATGTTTTCTGAATGTCAAAGTCCTAGATTATGAGATGAGATTTTATTAGTGCGGGCACTAATTCTGGGTCTTATTAAACTCTACTATTACCTATAACGTTGTTCAGGATGAGGAAAAAAATGTTAAAAAGAGAATTATAGCAATCACATAGCTCCTTGAAAAGACTGACTATAGCATGCTGGTAATTGAGGAAAAATTATTTTGTCTTTTCTAAATTGTGAGGGTAACTACTTTAATTATCTACTCTGGGGTGTCAGAGTGGCGTCTGTCCTGGGGTGACTGTAAATTGTGGATCTTAGGCAATGTAACTGCAGGGGACTGGCCTGAGGAGTGGAAGAGGAAGAAATTAGGGGCAGAACTGGTGGAAAGGGTGACTGCCTTCATCCTTGACTTTCTGGCCCAGGGGTTTGGGGGGACAGACAAGACTGAAGTCTACAGCTTCCTGTGGGAGGGAAACGTTGAGATTGCTCTAGGGCAGTTAACTCCATGTGTCTTCCAACAGAAAGTGGAAAGAAGTGTCTCACCTTCGATTGTACCTCCACCTTGAACTTGGAACACAGGCAGCATTGTGCTGCTCTAAGCCATTTGTCAAATCTACACGTCAGGAACTATTTATTACAGATGGGCCAGTCGCTGGAGCAGACGTGTGAAATCCCTGGTTTGACTGAGTCGTGGATTAATTTTCTTGACCCAACTGAAGTTGTTTTGGGTTTGCTCAGCTGGCACTGTGTGGGCACAGCTCTCTGTCGCCAGGTCATGGGAGAGGAGGAGCCCTGGCCACAGGTGAGGATCATCTCCGCTGGCCTCCCTCAAAACACTTGAGCTGCTGCCTTTGCCACTCCATCCATCTTTTCCAGCAGGGAATGCAAAGCTCACACAAAAGAGAAGCAGAGACAGCCCGGTCCCTGTCATCTCTGTTGACTTTTCACTTAGCAGACTTCTTTATGGATTAAAAAACTTTTTTTCTGCTTCTTGTAAAGCAGTGTTCATTGGAGCTTGGCCAATAGATGGTATCACCCCTTTCCAAGTCTATGCTATGGGTGGCCTATGGAAGCATATCTGTTCAAGGCATTCAAGCAAATTATTACTTATTGCCCTATATGCTCATAAATTAATAGCTTCTCTGTGGATGAAAAACAGAAATTAGACAACCATTAAGGTTGAACAATGTTTAAAGAATATTAAATATTAATATATGAAATGAAAAAATATTGCAAGCGATATCAGCAGATATGCCAAAAGCATAACAAGCCAAATGTAAGAATGCAAATAATGAGGACATGTTTTCAGCTAGATATTCTGGATGGTTTAGTATTCAAATTAAAGTCATTTTTTTTCCTCTTTCAGTAAAGACAAAACAAAGTATTTACTGCCGTTGTCATATTGTGTGAGGGTTTATTTTCATCCTCAGAACAAAAACAAATTTAAGGTGAGCAAACTAATCAGGTCTGGGTTATTTTGGTCACTATTCTTGAGAGAAGAATTTTCTTTGCAACATTGAAAAAGTTTACCATGGATATTTAGAAAAAAAGCAGTTTTTATCAGTCTCTGTGTTTTTTTTTGAACTCCAGCATGTTCATAAATAATTGTCAAGTTGGCAAGTGCAGCCCGATGACTTTCTCTGCCAGACAGTATAAACTTGGAACAGAAATAGGCCCAGGACTCTTCCGGGTGAGAAACTGGCATAAACCTGATCCTCAGGTGAGTACACATGGTCACCAGCCTTTGTCATTAAGATGCTTAGGAGAAAAGTTTCATGACTAGTTGCCCACCTTAAAAAGTCCACCGTGCCTACCCAAGTGATGAGTCCAAAAGGGTCCCAGCTGTGACCCTGAGCCCACTTTGAAGTAGCTGTGAGGTCTTCTGCAAGGGACCCCTCTTGGCCCATTCCTTTTTTTATTCCAGGGGTGAATACAAACCCAAGAGGCTTCACAGAGGTACTAGATTTGGTTGATCTAGTGAGATAAACCCCAGCTAGCATGACAATATATTTAATTATTCAAAATTTTACTTACTGAGCATTAACTTTATCCAAGCACTCTGCTAGCTGTGGAAGGTGCTCTGGTTTGGATATGAGGTGCCCTTCCCCCAAAGCTCCTGAGTCAATGCAGGAATATTCAGAGGTGAAATGATAGGATTGTGAGAGCTGTGACCTAATCAGTCCATCCTAGTGTGAATGAACTGACTGGTGGTAACTGCAGGCAGGTGGGCGCGGATGGAAGGAGGTGGGTCACTGGGGACTGCCCTGGAAGGGTGCATATGCCCACAGCCCCTTGTCCCCCTTTCTCTCTGCTTTTCAGCCTCCATGAGATGAGCTGCTTTCCTTCACTCTGCCCTTTGACCTTGTTGTTCTGCCTCACTTTGGGCCCAGAGCAAGAGACTTAGCCCTGTGTGGGATCTCTGAAACTGTGAGCCCCAAATATGCTTTCCAGCCTGTAAATTGTGCTTGTCAAGTATTTTGGTCACAGTGATGTAAAGCTGACTAACACAGAGGGGGTGAACTTGAATAATCAAAAATGATAACAAAAGTATATCTCATAAATATATCAACCCATTGCATTCTCACAGTGACCTTATGAAGTAGGTACTTCAGATTATCCCTCTTCGCAGACAATGAAACTGAGACACAGAGAAGTTAAGAAACTTATCCAAGGTCACACACAGCTAGTAGCAGGACTGAGACATGAGCCCAGGCAGCTGGCTCCGCAGTCCATAGGCACCACGGTACCAGGCTGACTCTAGACTCTATTATTTTTCCAGGGCCTCATGTCAGAGGCGGATCCTTGCAAAACAATATGGAATGCAGTAAGAGAGCTGGGTCCCCACCATCAGTATGTGAACCCTGAGAAGTGTACGTACCTAACCAGCTTGGAGTGTGTGCGCTCTGCTGATTAGGTGGAGACAAGCCAGGGACAGCTTCCTAAAATAAGTGGCCCTCCACTGCACTCGGAAGCATGGGCAGGAGGAGTAGGAAGGGCAGGCTGGGCTGGGATTATCAGAGCAGGGGCACCCAGGACAGTGTCAACCTGGAATGTGCAGGGTCATGCGGCTGTGTCAAGCTAGGATGGTTGGGTCCAGATATCAGGGGACCCTGCAGGCTAGGCTCAGGAGACACAGTGGATCAGTAATGATGGAGACAGAATGATTGCTGTGAAAAGTTATGCAAAACGTAGTGCAGAACACAGATGGCTGGCTGGGTGGGAAGGATGTGGAGGGCTGGGGGCTGGGAGGTGCTCTGTGATACAGGCACTTGAGGGAGGGACAGAGGCTTCTCAATAGGTAGGAGTGACTTCTAAGGAGGAACTTCCTAGATACCATTGCTTTTCAATCTGCAATATGCATGAGTTCACCAGGGCACTTGTTCACAAGCAGATTCTGATTCAGCTGTCTGGGAATGGCCTTGTGGTTTCTAACAGTCTCCCAGGTGAGGCCTATGCTGCAGGTCCTGGCCCCCAGGTTGGGGATCAAGGCCATATGGAGCATATAGAGGGGAGAAAGAGCTCTTTGTTCTCTAGGAAACTTCAGAGGTAACCCCAGGGAACAGGTGTGAGCTGGTGTGTCTTAAGGTGGCTGCATCTGATTGCAAAGTGTCTCCTGTCTCACAGACTGGCCCTGGTTTGAGCAAGGCTGCTGACTCCACATTCCTGAAAAACCATGCATGGCTCCCTCTTTGGCATTTGGCTTCCCCTCCTCCAAGACCTGTTCTAGCCTCTTCCTCCATTTTCTAGGAAAGGGTGGGGGGCGGTTAAGAAGGAAGGAAAGCTGATTCCTGGGATTCCAGATCCCTTTGAAATTTGGTATTTGATTGATTGGTCCCATCTTCCCCAAATTGCTATATTTCACATAACATATGCATTCATGAAAATTCAAGAGTATTAAAATCATCCTAGCTTTGCAAATCTTTAGGTAAATTGAGGCACACCCAGAGGAGTGCTTCGCTGAGCTCCGGTGTCTTTGCAAAGACTTTCAGGAGAAATAACTTCGCATTTCTCACATGCCCTGGGAGCATCATGCTGCCATAGGGGCTTTGGGAGTCACAGCACTGGGTGCCTGCTATGGAAACTCGACATCCTGAATAACAGAGTTCCCTGAAAGAGAGATCTATAGGCCTTGCAGATGTGGGGACATCTGCAAGATATCCTCTCTTCCCCCATTATCCAGAAAACTGTGGGTATGACTGAAATTAGTTCTAGTAATCCCTCAGATCAAAGAGCAAGGCTGAAACCAAAGAAGACACAGGGGAAACCTCAAACCAGATCCATATAAATAAAATTTCATAAAAGGTGGCGTGTGGTGGCAGTTAGAATGTGACAGGTGACATCCTAGATATGCCATGAAGTCCTTGGTTCTCAGATTTAGCTCTGAGGACCACTGCACTTCCACAGTGGTGATGAGCATTGCTCTTCTTCCCATGATAGTGACTCCATGTCATTCTGGACACTGGGGAGGCTCCCAAAGGCTGAGTTCTGGTCATTCTTCACTGATTTATTTTATCATCATCCTCCCTCAATTGAAAGCAACAAGTTTATGTTGTACATATGTGTTTTTTTTTTCATTGAGCAAGGACCAAATGGGCATTCTAGAAATTTTGGAAGAAAATATTCAAGCAAAAGAGCACCAACTTTAAACTTTTATTTTTATTTCTGGAACTTTTTCTAGTCTAAGTTTGCTGGGATTATGAGGATATGTAAAATTGCAAGGGGTTTAAAAAAAACAAAACTGTTTCCTAAATGCAGCAGAGCTGATCTGGGGTGATTCACTTGATGGTCTCTCCTGCCAGGAATTTATATGGTGCTCCTCTTGTCCATGTGCTTCCTAGGCAATGAAGAACAGGAGGTTAAAGAGGAAAGAGAGAGAAAAGAGATGCAGGAAATCGTCTCAGGACACTGAGACTGTGAATAAAATGAAGCAAAAAAGTATTATCAATTAAAAGTCAATAATAAAAATTAATAAAAAATAAAATAGAGCAGTAGATCAACTTCATCCACTCAATGATTCAGTGAAAACACACAATACAGATTTGTGTCCTTTTTTTTTTTTTGGTACCAAGCATTGAACTTGGGGGCACTTAACCACTAAGCCACATCCCCAGCTCCCCCCCCACTTTTTTTTTTTTGCATTTTTGAGACAAGGTCTCAGTGAATTGCTTATCACCTCCATAAGTTGCTGAGACTGGCTTTGAACTCAAGATCCTCCTGCCTTAGTCTAACGAGCTGCTGGGATTATAGGCATGTGACACCACCTCTGGCTTCTTCTGTTTCCAAGTTTCTATGTTTATATTATCTTTCCCCAAGTAATGTTCTACTTTATCACAATTCTTTTGCTTTGTGTATTTACAGAAAACAAGATTTTACATCACTTAATTGAATTTGATATGGCCTAGGTAGTACACACTCAAGGTCAGTATGCAGAGAGCCCAGCCCAAATGTTTGCTGTGAATTTACTAATTACTCTGCCAAACTCCAGATTAATTCTACTCTAATGAAAATCTGGTAACACCAGATTGGATCTCTTCACTCTGAAAACCCCACATTTCTTTCTGCATTTATTTCAGTCAGTGAGACATGGAGTTCCTATAGCTCCCAACTAATTTTCTACAGGTTCTGGAAAGATAGAAGGTTCATGGGCATGGTTCAGATCATTGGGGCTTAGAATACCCTCAGTCTGTCCCCCATACAACCATTAAAAACTAACTAATTTACTTTTTCTTATAAACTCCCTTAATTATTCTATTAAACAACAACTCATCACAAATATTGACCACTAGATAGCACCCACAAGACACTAAATATTATAGTGGTTAGAATCTTGCAACACAACTTAAGCCCAAAGGGAAGCAAAAAATAGAAAAAGAAACAGAAAATTCACTCAAAGAAAACAACATGTGGAGCTTTCTTAGATTGGGCTCCCTGGGAAGACTTTGAGATGGAGTATTGTGTTCCAAGCTTTGCTGGGAGATACACCTGTAAGAAGCAAGAAAGGGAGAGTTAGACTGAAGGAGCTGTCCCGCAAGGCAGTTGCAAACAAGTCCTTAGCCCATTCTTCAGGAAGCTCTGGAGCTGAGAAGGAGCTTTTAGAGCATCCAACATTGAGCCTTTATACAAGCCATAGCCACTCATTGGCTATGAATTACCCCAGGGAAAGAGGCATATTCCAGTTCTGATTTGCTATGCAAGAAAATTCTCCAAAACTCAAAGGCATTCTATCATATCTTACAAATCTATTGGTTAGGAATTCACACAGGGTTCAACTGGTTGATACTTCAGATTTAAACATCATTGGCAGGGTCATTTGAACTGGAGAATGAGGCTGGTCTGGAGGGTCCAAGATGGCTTCTCTCACATGGCTGCCCCAGGCTCTTCTGAGACTCTCAACTGAATTATCTGCATGTGGCTTCTCCAGCGTGGTGGTCTCTGAATAGCTGGGCTTCTTTTATAGTAGCTTAGGGTTCCCAGAAAATCTTCCAAATGAAAGAGAGTAGACTTTGCTAGTCTCTCACGTTTTGTGCCCAGAAATTGAAACAGCATGATTTCTGCTGAATTCTACTGATCAAAGCAATCACAGAATTCCAGTTGGGTGGGTGGGAGATTCAACTCCACCTCTATGGGAGGAGTAATAAAGAATTTGATGTCATCTTTAATTTTGACACAGGGCATAAACCTAGGCAATTTCCTATGGCACTGAGAAATCCCTGTTGAAAAATGCAGTCCTAAGATATCAGCAGCTGATCTTTCCAACAGGTAGGGGCTGTGTGTGTTATTTCTAAAGAGAGAAACTGATGAGGCTTCAAAGCATCTATTATAAGAGCACTGATATATAGTTTCCAGAATATTCCCCAGTGGGCTGTTAACACTGGATTGTATCTTGGGGAGGAGAGAAAATTGGTTCCATCAAGCAATTTCTCTTGAAGAAGGATGAAGAGAAGTTAGCAGAATTTCCAAGAAAACCATGAGATCAGCCCCCAAGTCTGCTGATTCTGTGATGGGCAGATTTCTGTGGCATAAACCCAAAAAGAAGTTGTGTTACCTCTGATCTGTAAGATTCACTTGCAAAAGATGAAAAGAAAGGGGTTTGGAGACATTTACTTAGAAAGGTTTATTCCACCTTTATAACCATAGACTCTTAAAACTGAAAGCCACCGATGACCATGTGGCCCTGTTTCTTTGGACAGAAGAGATATTCTGGAGAGTGAAACACCTTGTCTGAGATCACCCAGCTTGCTAATGGCAGGGCAGAGTAGAATCCAGATTGCCTGTTTTCCATCCTAATTCTCTTTCTTCCTTTTGAACTGGAATTCCTCTGACTGGCATTGGTGTGGTCTTGAAGGTGCCTTAGGAATCTAGTGTGGGGTTGGCCCAAGATATAGGATTTCTGATATGTAACTTTTGGTAGAGGAATCAATATTTTTATAAGATCTCTACTATTTAAAAAGAAATTCGAAAATGATTCCTTTAGAGAAGAATGCAATTTTTTTCCACATTATTTTATTCATTGGTAATTATAGTTACACATGGTGGAGGGATTCTTTGTTACATATTTGTACACACACAACATAACAATATTATTTGGAGAATGAAAAAAAAATTTTTTTTGTTTCTCTCTTTTCTTTGATGTCTGCATAGCCAAAGAAGAGCATCTAATGAAAACATTTGAATTTCTTTTCATTTTGTTTGGATTCACTCCAGTCTAACAGACTCTTTGGGCCTCTGAAGTCCCATCTACTTTGCCATTTATGATTAAAAAACTGAGCAAGCTATGAAGTCCCCACCCTTACAAACTCTTTTATTCAGCTTTTTCACTGCTGTGACTAAAAGACCTGACAAGAAAATTTTAGGGGAGTAAAAGTTCATTTAGAGGCTCACAGTTACAGAGGTCTCAGTCCACAGGCAGCAGGCTCGATTCCTTGGGACTCGAGAAGAGGCAGAACATCAGGTGGAAGAGTGTGGTGGAGGGAAGCAGCTCACATGATGATCAGAGAGCAGAGAGAGACTCCTCTCACCAGCTATAAAATAAATACCCCAAAGGCACACCTCCCAATGACCCACCTCCTCCAGCCGTACCTTACCTGCCTTCATTCACCCCAGTTAATCCCATCAGCAGATTAATCCACTGATTGGGTTAAGTCTCTCATAACCCAATCATTGCTTCTGTAAATTTTCTTGCATTGTCTCACAGGTGAACTTTTGGGGGACACCTCACATCCAAGCCATAATACAAATTTACCCTTAATTGCATAGTTACATGAAAGCAGCTCTGCAGAGGTTCTTGAAACTCATTTAAAACTGCAGAGACTAGGGAGCCACTGAAGACTTTAGACCATGGGAGTCGTACTGTGGTCTTTCTAGGAAAATATTAAGAAGCTGTTTCAGTGGTCCAGATTGGGCTAACTCTTGGGAGCAGGAGGCAGGTTTATTAGGATGTCAAAGCTTTCATAGGAAGATCCCCAGCTGTAGATTTAGTTTAATCACATAGCAGGACTTGCAGAGCTGACTAATTTATAAGCAAGAGCAGGGAGGGCAATGCTGCAGGAGGCGAGTCATGTGACTCTTGCTGTCTCTAAGATCCCACCTTAGGTTAAGAAAAGTGGTCTCTGTTGTCTAGCAGATGTCTAATAAACACACTCACTTTTCAGTGACAAATGAAAACACAGATACAAATTAATGGGCAGAGAAGGGGCCCTATTTGTCTGTCTGTGTTGCTTTACAAACGCGAGGCAAAAGCATCCCAGAGAGCTTCAATCATCCCATTTCCCCTTTTTCTTTGCTCTCATTACAGTCATTATTGGTCACAAAAGGCTGCTCACAAAACAGCGAGTGATTATAATTTAATGCATCCTTTCTGAAACCTGCAGGGAAATTAAAGCTGGGAGCTACCTGGGGGACTGGGGCAGGGGACTGGGGCTGAGCACAGAGGAGGCCATAGCTTTAAGGGCTAATTGTCCACCCTCTCCCAGCGGTCTGACAGGGCTGACCCCAGCCCGTTCAGGAAAGCAAACAGAGTCGAATCATGGTGGAATCTGAAGAAGGGGATCCCGGCTAGAGTTGCCTCCCAATCCAAGGAGACTAGTGAACTCTGACTGAACCCCAGAAATGTCTGCAGAAGACATGGGCATCCACAGCCATTAGAGGCGGGCCAAGTGTGTGTGTGTCTTTTGGCTTCTGTTCTCAGGATGGCTGGCGACCTTGAGCTCCAACCTTCCCTGCTGGTATTGGTATGCAGGGTCACAAAGAGCTGAATGAATTTTCTCTTTCCAGCGCTCTTTGCTATTCCTCCATCACTGTCCTCCCAGCTAACTCGAGGTCAGATCCAAGTGATCTGGTAATAAAACCCAAAGACGAGGGAGAAAGATATTCATTTAGCATCCGAAATACTCTTCAGATAAGATATCTGATGACAGTTTTCAGTCTGAGAATAGCTTTTTGATTTTTGCAAAAGCCCTAAATCTGTGCTTTTAATTATGGTAGTCACTAGCAGTATGTGTCCATTGACATATACATTAATTAAAATTAAAGCTTAATTTAAAATTCACTTCTGTCACAGTAGCCAATTTCAAGTGCTCAGTGGTTCTATGTGGCTACCAGTTATCATGTAGGATAGTGCAAATCTCAGTATATACATAATAGTGAAATGCAGCAGAATAGTTAGGAACTGATGAGTTTTGAGTATTTTGAGTTTGTACAATTTAAGTTTACACAATTTAAATAATGACAGTGCTTAACTTATGAAATTCTTTAATATGTAACAATCAGGTCCAATGAACCAGCAAAAATAGTTTCAACACACCACTGGAACATTTCCATCATTGGATAAAGTACCATTAGATAATGTTGACCCAAATGATGCCCCAACTTACTAGCATGACAATAGAAATGTCCAGAATGAGGCAGCCCCATCCCTTACCAGCAGCAAAGATAAGAGATTTTAAGGATCCTAATCTCTCCATAAGTTCTCCCCTTCTTCAACCAAATTTCTTGTTATTTCTTTGCAGGAGAAAATGCGCACTTAATTGTTTTAAGAGTGCACCCCTATCGGCTGCTCAGACACTTTGCAACAAATTCCCTTCTCCATCCTCTGGCGCACTCCATAAACCTCTTCTTCCTTCATTTCCTCTCTTCTTCTGACTGTAAATCTTTTTTTCTCTAACTTCATCATCACAGTGAGGCCTGAGGCCCATGATTATCCAAGTCACCTTCCAATTCACCAGCATCCCTGGTGTTTTGCATAGAATTCAGGACAATGCTGCAGGCTGAAACCTCACCAGAAATTTATACAGCAACATAATGTTCTTCTGCTTCCCCAGGCATTCTTCCCTTGATTGGAGTCTGGGATCCATTTGCTTTCTCCAGATACCAGAGCTTTTTTTCCTGGGTCAGAGAATTCATAGTAAGGTTCGTTTCAGAATAGAATAAGCACACAGGCGATTCTTTCTTGTCAGCAAACCCAAGACAGAAGCTTCTCTTCTTTCCTTCAAGAATATGCTCAAGAGAACATCCGTAGGAGGTGATGCCAGTGATTTTTGTTTTTATTTTGGTCCAAACTAGCAAATGACATTTTAGTACTGAAGATGAGTGTTTCCAGGGACTAGGGCCAGAGAAGGACATGTTGTTCCAGAAAGAACCTTCTCAATAGAAAATACCATGGAGCTTTTGCAAAACGAAGAAGCCCCAGGCCCACTGTTGTAGTCTAATATGTATGATGCTTGCATCAGTGTGTGTGTGTGTGTGTGTGTGTGTGTATTTGAGAGATATATGTGTGTGTATACACACATATGTATATATCTAATTTTATTTATATATCTAATTGTGGCAAAATACACATAGCATAAACTTTACCATCTTAACCATTTTTAAGTATACAGTTCAGCTGCATTAATTATATTCACACAGTTGTGTGACCTTACCACCACCATTATTCATATCCAGAACTCTTTATCTTGCAAAACTACATCTCTGTATCCATTAAAAAATATTTCCCCATCTCCTGCTCCCTTCAGCCCTTGACAACCACATTCTACCTTCAGTCTGTGAATGTGACTACTTTACCTCATATAACTGAAACCATCGAGTGTTTGTCTGTTTGTGACAGGTGTATTTCATTTAGCATAATGCCCTCAAGGCTCATCCATGTTGTAACATATGTCAGAATTTCCTTCCTTTTCAATACTGAATAAGGTTCCATTGTGTGGATAGATGACATTTTATTTATCCATTCATCCATCTCTGGATACTTGGGTTGTTCTACCTTTTGGATATGGTGAATAATGTTATATGAAAACAGGTATACAAATATCAAATATCAGTCCCAGTTTAAAATCTTTTTTGTGTGTTTATAAACCCAGAAGTAACATTGTTGGACCATATGTTCATTCTGTTTCATGTTTTGAGAAATCACTGTACTGATTTCCACAGCAGGGGTACCATTTTCCATTCCTACCAACAGTATACAAAGGTTGCAAGTTCTCTACATCCTCACCTATGCTTGTTATTTTCTATGTTTTCTTTTTTTTTCTTTAAATATAGTAGCCATCCTACTGGGTGTCAAATGGTATCTCACTGTGGTTTTTAGGCATCATTATTTTTTGTTTTTGTTTTTGAGACAGTGTCTCACTAATTGCCTAAGTTGGTTGGCCTCAAACTCATGATTCTCCTGCCTTAGTTGTCTTAGTAGCTGTGATTACAGACCCAGCTAAGGTGATGATATATTTAAAGACTCTGTTGATGATTCGAATGTGCAAATGGGTTGGGAACCATGGCCAGAAAGAAGCCACTTGTGTTTCAGGTAAGGACATCTGGTCTGCATGGTTGGATAATTTCCCCAAAGAAACCAGAGGAACCTTGGCTTTAGCATCAGATAACTCTACATGAACTTTGGGTGAATTAGCTGGCTGCCCATACTGGTTTCCCTATGACAAAGCCTTCTCTGATAGTTGTTGTAATTATTACCTTGCACTCAACTGTCATGGGGAATAGTAATGTTTAAAGATGCAGAACGTCTCACCTCATCCCTCCGAAACTGAGAGATGAAGAAACTGATTGAATGTAAGTAAAAGGAATTTTCCTGAAAATGTCACTTGAAGCGTCAGTACCTAAAATAAAATTCAGGTTTGGAGACACTGTTCCTGCCACCCTCTCCTTCTTATTTGTGATTTCCCAGAGGAAAGAGAAAGTGCAACACATCACATTTCTATGGATTCGTAAATGACTATGCCAAAAGGTTTAGAATGACTGACCATCTGCTCAAGATGATGCTTTAAGTTAGATGGAAAAGCATTAAAGAAAAGAAATTACACCCCAGTAATGGACTGTCTTCATCCCGCAGGTGAAAGTAGGAGAAAAAAACCAAAGGGTAATTGTCCTTACCATTGATCATTATGTCCACGGAAACCACCTGATTTTTGTCTTGTTTCTCTCTTCCACAGCCCTCTCTTGAGTGTGATCTCATTGGTTCCTCATGCTGTCCCTGTGAAGTAGATGCAGCAGGTAAAATTCCCCCTGTTCTGTGGATGATAGACACTTGGGAAAGGGGATGGCCCCTTTCACTGTGCAGGTGAAGAGATCTTACTGCACCTCTCACAGGTGAGCAATTTCCTGTCTTACTGAGAGGCCCAAAGCTGGAGTAGAATTCTTTCTTTTTAAACAACTTTTTAATCTGCTTAGTGATGTGTTTCAAAACCAAACTTTCTATTTTTCTACCTCATACAGAGTTTTATTTTAATCCTGGTCAAGTTTACCCCTCCTCCCATGAAATGGGGGAGGCTGATCTAAAAGACAAATGTTTATTTAAAGTAACAATAATGTATAGCATAAGGATCAGTGAATGAGTGACAACAGCATCCCAAGGGATGTGAAGAGGGAAGATCAGTGAATGAGTGACAACAGCATCCCAAGGGGTGTGTCTAAGGTGGCTATGCTATATGTGAAGTAGTATGGTATAGGTTTATTTGAAAGGACTCAGCCAGGGGGTCAAGGTCAACACCAACAATGATAAGGCACGGTGATAGCAGGTACCCGATAGAAGGTGTAAGAAAATGGCACATTACCTACATGGTCTTCTCCCCAAATACATATCCCCAGACTAACTGTGACAAAAACATCAGACAAATCCCAACTGAGGAGCCTTCTACAAAGTACCTGCCCAATATTCCTCGAAACTGTCAAGGTCATCCAAAACAAGGAGAGTCTGAGAAACTCTCATAGTCAAGAGCAGCCTAAGGAGACATGATGACTAAATGTTGCCGTGGAATCTGGGACAGATCATAGTAGAAAAAGGACATGAGGGGAAACTAACACTGTTGGAATACAGAGCGAACTTTAGTCAGTTTATCACTATTCATTCAGTAGAGGTGACAAACATCCCATAGGAACGTAAGATGTCAATCACAGAGAAAGCTTGGTGGGGGGGGGGCATAAGGGAACTCTCTCTGTCATCTTTGCAGCATTTCTCCAAATCTAATACTGTCCTAAAATTCAAAGTTTATTAAAAAATATAAAAGTCCAGCTATATGAAGAAGCACAAGGGCATAGAATACAGAAACTATGGCCACTAATAGAGAATCATAGAATTAATATAAAAATGCAATCCAGAAACATTACTTAAAAGAGACATATCAAAAGCAACAACAAAATATCAAAAGGTTAAAAATAAAGGAATAAAAAGGTAATAAGAAGAAAGCTGCTGTAGTAATAAACAGCTAAAACATAATTTAAGATAGGAAGTGTTAACTATGATGAACAAGGATAGAACGAAAAATTCTCCTAAGATATTATAACAATGATAAGTTCCTATGAACCTAGCAAGACATAAAGAGCAAAAAATGAACAAAGATTAGGAAAATTCATAACTATAGTGGGAGATTTTTATATGCCTCTCCTAGAAACTTACAGACAAGCCATTAGCAAATTAGAAATAGCTAATAAATTTGAATCCCATAGTTAACAATACAGATAAAGAAATGGAGCCAGGGTTGATGGCGTATGCCTGAAATCCCAACAGCTCAGGAGGCTGAGGCAGGAGGACAGCAAGTTGAAAACTAGCCTCAGCACTTAAGTGAGGTCATAAGCAACTTAGCAAGACCTATCTCAAAATAAACAAAATAAAACAAAGGGTTGTTATGTGGCTCAGTGGTTAAGCTCCCCTGGGTTCAATTCCTAGTACCAAAAAAACAGAAAGAAATAGAGAATTTTCATGTTTTGGCAAGCATACACATAGCATTCAGCAAAGCTGACCAGATGCCAGGTTTCAGAGGAAATACTTATACCTTTAAAAAAAATCATCTTAAAGTTCACTTTCCCTGACTACAAGTTATTAAAATACAAAACAATAAAAATACCATAGAATGAAAACCTTTATGTTTTAAAAAAGAGATTATTAAAGAATTAATAGCTAAAGAGGAAATTATAATTTAAGTCATAAAATATATAGAACTAAGTGACAACAAAAATCCCACATTTCCAAACTTGTGGGATTCAGCTGAGTTGGTACCTACAGGGAAATTTACAATCTTAGCATACTAAAAATATGACATTAAAAATGCTTAAGAATTCAGTTAAAAATATAGAAAACAGTAACTCAAAAGGGAAATGATCAAGATGTATGCAGAAATTAATTAAGTAGAAAATAGAAAGAGATGTTATCCAGAAAAAAAAGAAGATGTTTCTTCAAAAAGACCTGGGGTGGGGGGGGGAAACCGTTAGCCAAATTAATCAAGACAAAGAAATAAAGAAGAAAAAAAGAAAGAAGAGAGAGAGAGGAAGGGAGTGTGGGAAGGAGGGAAGGCGGAGGGGAGGGGAGAGAAAAGACAAGAACAAACAAACATTCTAGGAACCAAAGAAACAGCCCATAACTACAGAAATTTTCGAGGTTTGGAAAATTATAAAAGAATATTAAAAATTGCTTCATACCAGTAAAATTGAAGACGTAGTTGAAATGGGAAAATGTCTAGGAAAAAAATCAACTGAAAATAAAGGAAAAGGGTACAAAACACCATCCATTTTTAAAGAGAAATTAGTCTGTGGTTTGAAAATAACACTGTGACACTGTCTTGTGAAAGACCCCCAGACTAGAAAACTCTGCAGAAGAAAATAACCAATATTTTAAGGAAAGGCGCTCCTTACCTTAAACAAAAAGAGAACATAGGTAATAGAATGTCATCTTATGAGATTTTCATAACCTAGAACCAAAGCCAAAGGATTGTACAATATTAAAATCTATACACGAGTTTTGCTTATGACTAAATATATAGTATTTCTAAATAAGTAGTGAGCAATATAGAAGTTCAAGTATAAACGGGCTAAGTACAATGAGCAGTCATTCATTGTGATCAAGTAGGACTCACTGCCAAAAGGCAAATGGGTTCAACATCAGAAAAGAGCAATGTCATTCCAACATATATATTAAAATAGTCATTTTTCCCAATGCATAAAGAACATATGAAGCAATGTAATATTTATAAAGTATAAAACATTGGCAAACTAGGAAAAGAAAGGAATCTCCTTAAGATGACGCTTTCCAGGCCAAACATGGCAAATACTGAAATCTTGAGTGGTTCCATTGAAGTTAGGATTGAGCAATGCTGTCCCACAATAAGCATTGCTGTCTGACATTGTTCTAAAACCCTAGTCAATGCCAAAGAAAAAGAAAAAGAAAGCTGTAAAGTTCGGTACAGAAGACACAAAAAATCATTTGTAGAATAGGTGACTATCCACATAGAAAATAAAAGGAAACCGGCAGAAAAAGATTATTAGGATTAGTTCAAGTTTAAAAACATGTTGGATACAAAGTCATTGCACAAAAATCAAATGTTTTCTTACAACAGCAATGACCAATTGTAAAATGTAATAAAACATTGCTATTTCCCACAATAACTGAAACTATTGGGTATATGCTGATAAATTTAACTAGATATAAGAAACTATTATGGAGAAAATATCATTGAAAGGCATCAAAATCTGAATAAATAAAGAGATTCATCATTCCTATTCACTCTGACTCATTTGTGCTCATGAATAGGAAGTCTCAAGAGCATAAAGATGGTGATTCTTCTCATATTAATTATTTAATTCAGTGTGATTTGTATCACGGTACTAATAGGATTTTAGTGAAAATTGACAATAATTGTAACATTCATATGTAAATACTTAAGATGTATAAACCCAGGCATTAGTCTGTGTTTTATGATTTACTTCCAAGCCCATGGAGAAAAAGTGCATGACTTATACTAGTTGCTCAATAAACAAATGAATGTTTATTAAACAAATGAATGTCCAGGGTGCGAAGGCAATATGGATGTAGAGTGAGACAGAGGCCACTGGTTACTGTCTTATATGAAGTGGAACAAATTAAAAGGGCACAGTATGAATGTAGGGATAGATAACTAAAGCAGTGGAGAGAATGGAGAATCTACAAACAGAGAGAGGTAAATGTAGGACTTGACACTTGGAATGTTTGGGACCATTAGTTTTCCATATTAAAAACAATAGGAAACTGGATTTCTACTTCACATCTACATTATGAGCCTCATATGTCAATGACCTAAATCTGAAGAAAAATTAAATATTAAATTAAAAAAATAATTTTGTAATCTCAAGAAAGAGAATGATTTAGTAATAAAGACATTTTAAATAAACTATGGGTCATGACAAAACTACAAATCCAACAAAACTGACTACTTGAAAGTTCAAATCTTGTGAATGACAAAATAAGAAATGGAGATGAATGATTTTCAACATATATGTAAGGTAAAAAATTAGTATTCTGAATATAGAGAATTTGCAAGAATTATTAGCAAGAAGGCAAACTACTCAAAGTTTTAAAGAGGGCAAAGATAAGATTAGTCATTTCACTGACATGAGAGCCTGAATGTCCATCTGGTGTATATTTCTTTTTTTCATATTGTTTTTTATTTTTTTGGAACCAGGGATTGAACCCAGAGGTGCTTAACTGCTGACCCGAATCCCGGAGTCCTTTTTAAATTTTTTTATTCTGAGACAGGGTCTTGCTAAGTTGCTTAGGGCCTCACTAAGTTGCTGAGTCTGGCCTTGAACTTGTGATCCTTCTACCTCAGTCTCCCAAGTTGATGCAATTACAAGTGTGCGCCACTGTGCCTCCAGAACACCCAGCTGAAGTGCATTTCTTAAGACCCAAATATCTCAGGATTTCATAGTTGACATCTTGTGAGTTTTAATGATGCTGTTGTGACCCTAATGTAATTTCAATTATTTGAAATTTTGTAAGTTTTGTTTTATAGCTCAGCATAAATGTTTTATAGCTCAGGATAGTTCACATTATAGTTGCTTAGTGAATATTTGTTGGAAAAAATTAATGCAAAGTCTTAAAAAAATGAATGCTTCTCTTATTTTCTATGGCAGAAATGAATATTCTCATGAACCACAGCTAATGCTTCCTCCATCCGTCATTGAGGAATCCAGAGTTAGCAGCAAAGGTCAACTATGACCAAGAATGCCTAGATTCTCATTCTCCTTGGGAGGTGTCCTTGCTATATAAGGAACTTACTGATTTGCTAATGACCATAGGAAACATCAAAAGGGGTAGAAAATGTGCTTGTAGAATTCACATTTATAACCAATAATATTGTGGCTACTTGGGTAGCAGTTCCAATGACTTGATACATTAAGTTAGCAGCGATATCTGAAAGGCACTGGCTCATGAAACTGGGGACAGTTAGGAGTGCATTTGCTCAGCGTTGCTAAGTGATACAGGTTCAGAAGTCTCTTTGTTCTGGAGCACAGTGCCAAACACAATAGAAAAATTTTCAGGGTGTTCCAGAAGTTTTGCTTCTCATTTGCAGAGAGTATTTCATTTAAAAATAAATAACATTAATAATACTAAAAAGCATTAAGGGCTGGAGATATAGCTCAGTGGTAGAGCATGTGCTCAGCATGTTTGAGGTTCCGGGTTCAACTCTCAGCACCAAAAATTTAAAAATTATTTTTCACAAAAGACTTTGAAATAATGGAACATTCGAACAGTAATCTCTTTACCCCTAAGGAAATTTTGCATAATATTATTTAGGTCCCCTTTAAAGGTGCTAAAAGGTAGAAAAGGTGAATTTCAAAAAGGGCTACTTTCCTTATTAGCTGCATTTCTCAGAGGAATTTTGAAATAAGAAATTTTAGTATTGTGAGTAATCTCTCACACTCCCTCACAGAAGGCTTTGTGGGAGTCCAGAACTCTCTTTGTGGAGCATGGCAGAGGCTAGTTTACTCAGTCTCCTTTTTCTGATTTGGAGCAATAATAAAACTTAGTAAGTAAAAAAGCTAGTAGAATTCAAGTTTCTTTACTGTCTTAAGGCATGTAGCATGCCAGTCGTCATTGTTTAGAGTGTGAAGCCATTCTAGGTGTTCATCCATTTTTTTTTAAGATTTCTTTCTTAGTTGTAATTGGAACGCAATACCTTTATTTTGTTTGTTTATTTTTTATGTGATGCTGAGGATGTCTCACAAATGCTAGGCGAGCGCTCTACTACTGAGCCACAACCCCAGTCTTATCATCCATTTTTATATAAGCTAATCATATAAATTCACAGTCACAAAGCCTTTTTCATCACACATTGATTGGGTAAAAATATGGTCACAATGAAATGAACAGGACTGGCCCCAAAGAAGATTTGGAGATGATCACACAGCAAGATCCCTAGAATCCCTGCATAATGTACACTCAGCAGGTACCCACCACTAAATCTGCCTGATACCATTGCACTACACAGCTCACTTGATCTGATTCTTTCCCCAACTTTTGATAGCTCCAATTATGACATGAGGGGAAGGGTAGTGGAGAGGGAGAGTAAAGGAAGGGAATCTGTAATACTTCCTCTTTCCCAGAGGAAGTTACATATCTAGTAAGAAAATTGGTCCTGATGCTAAACGTGATGTGAGTTCCTCATAAGAAGGGTACAAGGCTCCTCAGACACTGGAGAAATGTGTGCCCATTCTCTTTGCACACATCTATTACTAATCCAGGGGTGCAACAGTCCATTCCATTGGTGGGAGAGTAATACATTCTTTCACTGATAAAAAGCTAACTAAGGTCATTAGGTGCTGTGAACTGGATGTTTGTGTCCCTGCCCAACTCAGAAGTTGAAATCCTTCATCCCAATGTGAGGGTATCCAGAGGTGGAGCCTTTGAGAAGCAATCTGTATGTGGGTGAATGGGATTAGTGCCCTTCTAAAAAGAACCCCAAAATCCACTCCCTTGGCTTCTTTCTGCCACATGAGATATGAGAATTTGGCAGGATGTTGCATGAAGAAGGCCACCACCAGAACCTGACCAGGCTGGCACTCTGGTGTTAGATTTCCATTTCAAGAACTGTGAGAAATAACCATTTGTTGTTTATAAGCCATTCAGTCTAGGGTACCTTGTTATAGTAACCTGAGTAGATGAAGACACAGGATGCGGTAGAACTGCTCTGTGGTCACTTGCACTGCTGTTGACAAGGTCAAGTTTATGTTTTTCTTTTTGTTTTCAGTACATAGCATTCTGGCTTTAGTTGATTAGAAACAAAGAGGGTGTCCTGCAATATTACTTTGCAAAGACAGAAGAGCTTTATACTTCAAAAGTCATGAGCATTAATGTGCTCAAATATCTATGGAATTTTAACTGCCCTTATTGTCATGGAAGTCCAGGGCTTAGTAAGTATGCACACATTTATCCTAAAGCACTATTTATTAGGGTTTTATGAAAACCCATGCAAAATTGAATTCTATTTTGGTAACTAATCAAGTTATACTGATTTTAAAATGTGTTAGTTTATAGTAAGCATCAGATTTTTTTTTTCCACAAAAGACTATAAGTATTTTGGGCTTTGTGGGCCCTATGGTCTCTGCCAGAAATACTCACTCTGACTTTCTGTAGTGTGAAAGTTGCAATAGGCAATATGCTTTTTAAATGAACATAGCTGCATTGCAATAAAACTTTATTTAAAAAAGCAGATGAGTGAGCTATATGTGGTCTGTAAGTCTTAATTTGCCAACTCCTGGCCTGTAATATGAGCTGTAATTGAAACTGTTTGTATCAACTCAGGAGACTCCACATGGCCTTGGCCAGTGCAATGCATGAGAGCTGAGCTGTGGCTTTGCCACGCTGCACAATGGCTCATGAATGTGCTTCTGGTTTAGCCTCAGGTACATTGCTCTTTGTGCCTTTTCTCTTTCTTTGATCAGTTCATCAGAATCCCCTGGGATGACAATCTATGAGTGCCAGGGTATGAATGGTGGTACCCCTACCCCCATATCATATGTTGGAACCTGATGCCCAATATGATAGTTTTAAGAGGTGGGGCATTTGAGGAAATGATTAGGGTCCTTGTAAAAGAGGCTGAGGGAGATGCTTTGCTCGAACCCGTGAGGATGCAGCCAGGCACCACCCACGAAGCACAGGGGAGCCCTTACCAGACACAGAATCTGCTGAGGTCTCCATCTGAGACATTCCAGCCTTCAGAACTGTGAGCAATAAATTCTGTTGTTTATAAACGGCAGACTCTGAGGCATTTGGTTATAGCAGCCTGAACAGAATGAAACCCTGAGGTATAGAGGGGACACTGAGAATCTGGCTTCAGTTTGAATTTTGGCTCAGCAACTTAAGAAGCAGCATAAACCAAATGGATTTATTTCTCCAAGATTGCCTTCTATTCTTAAAAAATATTTACAGAAATATTTCTTGGGGGATTATGGTTAGAATTAGAACTAAAATATCCAAAAAGACTAAACACATTGTGAGAACAACAATTGAAACAATTTCACAAAGTTTACCCAGATGTCTTAAATATATGTAAATTGGTAGTTCACTTGCATGTTCATGGGGCCTTCTAGATCACTGATGCAATGAGTCAACTTTGAGAATAAAATATGCAAATCTGAGCATGCTTGTAAATAGCAACCCTGAATAAGTAAAAAAAAAAAAAAAATGCCCGCAATTGTGGGTCCATGAGAGATGCTTCTTTCTTGCAGAATTAATTCTAGAAAAATACCATGTAGGGGCTGGGGTTGTGGCTCAGCGGTAGAGCGCTCACCTAGCACAGGCGAGGAGGCCCTGGGTTCC
This sequence comes from Marmota marmota marmota, assembly GCF_001458135.2. Classification (NCBI taxonomy): domain Eukaryota; kingdom Metazoa; phylum Chordata; class Mammalia; order Rodentia; family Sciuridae; genus Marmota; species Marmota marmota. The sequence continues at coordinate 14,938,486 of NW_025999932.1, forward strand.
ATCCTCAGCACCACATAAAAATGAATCAATAAATTAAAGATATTGTATCCAACTACAACTAAAATATAAATATTAAAAAAAAAAAAGAAAAATACCGTGTAAAACTCCAAGGGACATGGACACAAACACATATGGACACACATACACATCTCTAAAGCAGAAAAGAGGTGGTTTTTTTTGTTGTTTTTTTTTTTGAGTACTTGTGCACTTGAACTAGAGATTGCTACCGAAAGCATCCAATAGAGATTTCCCGAATGAAAAGCAAATAAAATGAACAGTGCTCAAAAAGTCAAAATTCATTTACAAGACTATTGGGCAAATAAGTAGCAGAATTTGGCTAGTAATTCTTTGGGAATGTAAGTCAGCGAACATATAAATCCTTGGCAGTTTGCAGGTCTCCTCCAAGCTGAGTCACCTGAATTTTATAAGTCAACGGTGCAGCTGCCAGCTGGCAAGCCGGTGACTGCCGGATGCACTGGCAGCGAATCACGCGTGTTAGGGAGCATGGGGAGGGGCGGGTTGGATAAAGGATGATGCTTCACCACCAGCTTTTCACAATTAGAAAGGAAGTAATTCCTGGGGATAAAAGGAAGCAATTCAAAGACTCCCTCTTTTTGAAATGTTTGTTTCTAACTTTTAAATTAAAAAAAAAATACAAAACATTGGGCTAAAGAGGCTTGCAGGTAATTAGGAAAAGTTATTTGTTAGAAAAACGTTTCATTGAGTTCTCACAAATTCCCACCTCCTATCAAAAAAAAAAAAAAAGATGTCTTCTTTATTTTAAAGACTTTTTGCTTTTTATTAACTCATGTTTAGGGGTTTGCTGAACTCCGTCATTGTTTCTCTAACAGTGAATTAAAAAGAAAGAACAAGGCTGTTGCTATCTGGGACTATGCTCTCCCAGAGTGGGTTGCCCAAGCTGCTATCTGTCCCTGACATTTCCTTCAGTGTCGTTGGAAGTGATGGGATGTAAAACAGTGTTCCTCCATCTGGGGTCCTCAGATGTTTAAGGTATATTCTTGGAGGTCTGGGAGTACTCTATAACAGTTTTATAGCTTTGCGTTTTCATTTTGATGACCATCACATAATCACTACAGAATTAAAAAAATATTTAAAAAGAGAAAAGTAGTCGAAGAACTGAATGATCACATAGCACATGTATGCCTTACAGGCCAGACTTAATAAGTCTGTGTTGTGCCAATCGGCTTGTTTTTATATTACCAGTTTTCAATAATGTTTCAGCAAAATAACATCATAATTTAATGGTGTTAATTGGAATTTTTATGATACTTGATTTATCTCAAAACCATAAATATTATGAGGCATTATAGGCTGGATCTGGAATAAAGCCAAAGCTTCATGTATTCAAAGTGTAGTTTCCAGCTGGTGGTGATACTGGGAGGTGGTGGAAACTTAGAAGGTGGGGCCTAGTTGGAGAAAGTTGGTCACTGGGAGTGTGCCCTTCAAGGGTATATTCGACCCTGGCTCCTTTTTGGGCTCTCTCTGCTTCCCCTCTTCCATGATGTGAGCAGTTTTGCTCCACCATGCACTCTCCTCCATGATGTCTGCCTCATCCCAAGCCCACAACTGAAACTTGTGAAACTGTGAGCCAGACTAAATCTTTCCTCCTTTAAGTTGTTTTGCTCAGGTATTTTGTTACAGCAACAGAAAATTAACGCAGGAACTTGTGCCCAGCTTTCTGTTACATAACTTAAGTAACATTAATAATGAAAATCATGTGTCAACCCTTAATGATCCAATTTTCCCCTTAAAAGAAGTCTCTGTATACTTAAACTTGCAAAGTTCTAACAAACTGATATATGGTCTTTTGAAATGTACAATGACAAAGTTAGTCAAGAAAATGTGGTCCCCGTGCAATGGAAAACAGTATGGGTGTTGCTGAAAAACTTAAAAATAGAACTACCATATGATCTGGGAATCCCATTTTTGGATATATTCCCCAAAGAATTGAAAAGAAATGTTGAAGAGATATCTGAACTGTCATCTTCATTTCAGCAGTACTCACGATAGCCAAGATATGGGAAGAACTTAGATATATACTGATAGGTTAATGAATTGAAAATATAGTATATGTATGCAATGGGATATCATTCAACCTTTAGATAGAAGGAAATCCTGCCGTTTGTGACAACATGGAGGACAGTCTAAATAAAATCAGCTAGATACAGAAGGACAAATACGACATATACCACTTATATTAGAAATCTAGGATATTTGAACTTAGAGTGGCAAAGAGTAGAATGGTGGTCACCAGGGGTGAGGGAAAGGGAGAAATTGGGAGGTATTATCAGAAGGCACAAGGGTTTAGTAAGCAGACAAATGAGTCCTAGAGGTCTGCTGTACAGCAAAGTAACTATGGTGGACAATGCTGCGTTATGTGCCTAAAATTTGTTAAAAGGGTAAATCTTATGTTAAGTATTCTTATCACACAAAAAAATAAGTAAAATTAAATAGGGCAGGAGAAAATTTTGGAGATAATGGATATATTTGTGGCATAGATTTGGTGATGGTTTCACAGGTATATATTTGTCTTCAAATTCAAGGTATATACATTAAACATGTACAGCTTTTTGTATATCAGTTATATCTCAATGAAGTGGTTTTAAAAAAAAGAAAGTAGGGCTGTCTGGATTCTAGGAAAGGGCTGTGGGCTGGCTGACTTGGTCCCCCAATGCTTTAGTGCTGTTAGGGGATATGTGTATTGGGACCTTCATTCCTTGGGGACCTCAGGATTAAAGAGGTCAAATAACCTATTGTCAGCTGATTATAGTGTCCTCCAAGGCCGTTTCCTGCAGGCAGCCTCTCTGTGGCTTTGGATCTATACTAACTGGTGGTCGTTCCCAGCTCAGTAGTTTCTGAGTGTTTTTTTGATACAAGGTCCTTTTTTCAAGGTAAATATATCAGACTCCCATTCCAAAGATAATTGTCCTTTTAGTGGAGAAAATACGTCATAAATTCAGTAATGCTATTAAATGCGTATTAGAATTTTGATCCTTATAACACATTTTAAAATATATTTTAAAAATAATATTTATATGCATGAATATTGCTGATTCGATCTCCTGAGAAGGTTTGCTATGCATAGGGATGGGAAGATCCCTTGAAATAACTCATGGCCCACCAAGGGTTGGAAGCCCACAAGTTGAACCCACTGCTATAGCTCTTACAACTTTAAGTCACCTCAGTTAAGCTTCTGTATTTGTGTACCTGAAATGTATCATATACATATTTATTATATATATATATCATATATATAGTATCATATATATGTGTTAATTTGATAGAGGTAAATGTACACAAATATTCGCACACACACACACATAAAATTCTATCATTTGCTTGCAGACCTGAGGTGGAGAAATTTTTTGGCAAAACTCCGGCACATTTCTTTATTTATGCAACAAACCCTACCAGGAGGACTTCAGGAAGCAGAAAACACATTATTTATTTTTAAAGGAACTTTTTCCCTTCCTAGAGTGACTAGTCAGCAATGGACAACAAACAAAAGTCATAAGAGTGACCTGGTTTCCTGGAAATCACTTCTCCTGCTAGACTTGAGCAAGTAAGTGGCTGAATTCCAGAGTGCTGACTGTTATCAACTGAAGGAGTCGAAATGTTCCCACCTGTTTAAGCACCGCTGACTGATGGATATTCAAAAGCAAATCCAAACAGTCGCGCCCACTCTTCAAGCTTCAGGGAAACCAGATGAGACCAGTGTCTCCAAGATATGGTGTCAATGGAGGGGATTTTCTTTCTGTTTTGTTTTTTTTTTCCCCAGCAGAGTAGGCTCAGGAAGGAAGCATTGCATTAAAATGTAATGTTTATCAATGGCTGTGATTAAAAAGAGAAGGAGGAGGAGGGGGAGGAGGAG
>NW_025999932.1:14943777-14963627 GCF_001458135.2 Marmota marmota marmota
GAGGGAGGAGGAGGGAAGGAGGAGAAGGAGGAGGAGGAGGAGAGGAGAGGAGGAGGAGGAGGAAGGAGAAAAACTTCCAGCCCGTTTTGAGCAGGTAGGCAGTTATCCGAATACATTGGGAATGCGAGGGCTGATTAGTCTGGGAGGCTGCCTACAGGTTAGCAGGCCTCATTTCCAATCTCTGACAGCAATATGTGTCGTTTCATGCTTCATCCTCATTCCCATGTTCAACACAAACCGGGGTCACTCTATATATGGAAATCACTGTCTTCAGGGCAAAAAAATTAAAAAAGGTGAGATTGCCGCTTTAACCTCACTGGCCTCAGAAAATATGTTTTAGTCTGATACATTATACTAGTAGGAATTATTTATCAAGAAGATACAAGCTTGATATTTCAGAAATAATGAGATGTTCTGGTTTTGCAGCTGAAATTTTATGGTCCACAGAGCATCGGCTATGAATCCAGGGGAATGAAGTAAACTTGCAATGAATGATATACACCATGCAGCCACAGAAAGGTGGCTGTGGGAAGGGTAATATGAAAGTTAGAACACGAGCAAGGCTTTTTGGAAGCTAAAGTTCCTCTGTTGCTAAGAGAGAAAATGTGTTTTAAGTCATAATGCAAAAAAAAAAAAAAATCCACACATAAAAATCTCTTAGTTGTCCCATTTCTTCTTGGTATTTTATTTGGCAAATGACCTGCAGGATGAGGAAACTGTAATAAACATGACAGTCTATGCTTTGCATGAACTATTTAAAAATTCATAGCAAAATCATCCAACAAGTCTCATGACCTGACATGGTTGTAAAGTTCTGCAATGTAACGGAGAAGCTGAAATATGAAGAAATGAATAAACATGCATGATGGTGCTTTTTGGAAATGTTGATCTTGCTTATATATTTCTTGGCTAAATTGTCTTAGTGAGGATAGGCCATTTGTCTTATCATAATTCCAGGACTTTAAAAGGACTCCCAGGAATTAACCAAATTATGCTGTTATATTGTGTGCACGTACAGATATATCACAATGAATTTCACTGTTGTGTTTAATTATAATGCACCAATAAAAATGAAATGAAATGAAATAAAATAAAATAATAAAAGGAGTCCCAGGAAAATATTGACATAGAAAAGATGTTGGTTGCCTTCAATCAGCCTCTCTGGTGTATATAGTTCTTAGTGAGTCCTTCCCTACCCCACAACTAAATTCTAATCTTTCCCTGTTCTAGAGTCACCTCTGAGGATCTCTGAGATCCATCACAGTTGTACAGTACCAAAGCCAGGACGAGCCATACCCTAAGGCCCAGCAATTTGAAATCATCCACCAGTGATTCCAGGCCGCTGTGGGATATTTAGCCAACAAGCCTCATCATGAGGGCTCTTCATTCAAGCACACAGCTTTGAAATGCATGCTTCCCAGCACAGAATCTTAGAAAATAAACATCAATAATTTAAAACCCCTTGCAAACGTAATTACCCGAAGTAGTAGGCTTCTGTGAGCCTCACACACATCTGTGTATTTTCATTGTCAGTCAAGGTCACCTAAAAGCATTAATTAAATACTTCAGGGCAAGAGGTGCTGTGTGAGGCTATGTTCTGGGTATCAAAAAGAATAAGCTCTGTGTGCCTAATTTTCTCAGCTGAAAAATAGAGATAGCAACACCTACTTCACGGGGTTATTATAAGAATTAAATAAGTTAATACATGCAGAGCTCTTAGGACAGAGCCTGGCACAATGTGTACAATAAGATAGAAAGATGTATTAAGTGTTGTCAGCTGCCTTTTGTGAGAAAGATGCCTATTTGACCCAAATATCGATTTTTTTTCCCTAGTTGCAGAACACTTGGTCTTTAACTTGCCACAGAGCCACAGGGAATCAAGGTGATTTTCCCCAACTTCCTTTGTAGTTAGGTGTGGCCAATGTCTTGTAGGAAGTGTCATGTGCAGCTTCCAGGAAGTATTCTTAGTGTCCTTTACTCTTTTCTGTTTACAGATGCAACTGAATGGCTGGAGCTCCAGCCATCATTTTGAACCTTTTATGGGAAGTTGTGTACTGAGTGGAGCCTGAAGCAGCCTGGGACAGAGACCACTTCATGAAATTGCTTTAGTGGATCTGGGTTTCTTACCTACGTGGTTCTGTCATATGGGAGAAATCCATTTTTATTTTGTCTAAGCCACTGTTACTTTGGGTTTGCACTATTTGTAGCAAAAGCCAATCCTAAATGATATATCCCTTCTGATATTAAATATCTTTTAAAAAATTTTAAGTGGAGCTTACTGGAGAGGGCATTGGAATCCTAGACCTATCTACTGTGGAAGATGTCTCAAGGAGATAAGTCCATGGCTGATATACATTAGTAAATAAAACATAATTTATACATTAGTACCTAAAAATATTTAACGTGCTAGACATTTGTAATTAAAATAACAAGCTCTGGGTTTCATTTTAATCTTCTTTCTTTTTTAAAAAAATGTCCATGGCCATTCTGCATTTACCTGTGATGGTCTTGACCTTGGAAATAATGAGTGTCGAGCAGGAAGGGGTAGCAGCCTTCAAGAAAATTGAGATGGTTTCTCCCATGGAAAATACTGTTTTGGAGTGGCTGAGCATGCGGCAGTCTATGGTCTGTAAATGGCTTTTATGCAATTTGATCAAAATTCAGATGCATTTTAATCAAAAATTTTCATAGGGTACTTTGGGTTACCAGATGATTTCAACAAATACATAAAAAAAACATCATTTTAAATGTTTCCTATTGTATAATCTATGATTTATATGCTACCATTGGGATTTTATTGGTATTTACCTTACATATTATATTTTACATTTGGCGATATGGTTGGATTTTTCAAATTTTTGTTTTTAAAAAGAATCTGATTTTGCTGCAGACTCTCTTGACTGCTTACTCAATATCCATTTCCTTTTCTTCCTTGCTAATTCCAATTTTGTTCCGAACAACAGTATGCCTAAATAAGTACCGTATTCAGTTTCCCAGATGCCGGGAAGAGAGGAGAGTCATGTGACAAAGCCTTGCCCAGTTAGAAGTGAGCCTATGGCTGTCCAGGAGGGGTGGGGAATCTGTCCCTTCTCTGATAAAGGCAGACAAGCGAGAGACTCACGCTGTGGGTTTCATCCTGCCTCTGATGAGACAGAACATGGTGCCTGGAGCGGCAGGAGCCATTTACCTGGGCTGACAAGTAGAGGGACAAAAGCCAACGTCCTGCAGAGGGTGATGGGAGAGAGCCTCCGTTTCCTAATAACAACACCGAGGAGATGAACGCACATTCTCCATTACCTCCAAGCTGCTTCTTGTAGACAGGAGTAATAGCCCTTCACTCTTCAAACCAATCTTACTGGGCTTCTGTTATTTGTGGCCAGAGTCATCCCTGACTAACATACTTTCGAGCAAATAAGACAAATGTAACAAGAACCCCAAAGTCCTTTCTCAATATCCCATACCCAATATTTGCATAGGTGAAAAATTTTGATAATTTTAATAGAAGATTTCGAACTGAACATGTATTTCTGCTGATGACCTCAAGATCCATTAAGGAAAATAAAGAAGGGAAGCTAGTGTAATCCTATGCAATGCAGAGAGACTGAGAGCTTGACAAGTGGATGAAGAAATTGGAAAATTCTCTGAATGAAAGAGAAAGAAGAGAAAAGTGTTGACCAAGAGCAGGAAGCACAAAGCCAGCCATATGCATGACCTCCCGGCTGACAAGTGCTGCCTGTCTATACTAAGTACCCAGCCAGGCTTCAGGGGCCTCCTAAGTAATGGTCAGCCAAGAATCACCAGATATTTTGATGCAACCACCAGGTATCCCCACCAAAGAGACCTTCACTATGATTGTGACATATAAGCTTCTCCAGGGACCCATAATTCTTCTCCAGCATAATTAAGCTTCCTGTCACTAAGACTTTACAAAATGTGTCCACAGGATTTCACAGGACTTCTGCAGAGAGCTCACTGTGATTTGAAGCTGAGTCTTTCTTGTAAATGCCAGATTTGCAGACAAATGCTGTGATAGACTCTGTCTCTAGAGAGCTTCCTGTACAAAAGTTACTGTTTCTCCTTTCTTGAAAAAACTTGGGAAACCTCTGTCTGGCCTAAAATATGGGACAAAGAATAACTGTTATATTAAGCCAGGTGTGGTGGCACACACCTTGTAATCCCAATGGCTCGGAAGGCTGAGACAGGAGGATCATGAGTTCAAAGCCAGCCTCAGCAAAAGTGAGGCGCTGAGCAACTCAGTGAGACCCTGTCTCTAAATAAAATACAAAATAGGGCTGGGGATGTGGCTCAGTGGTCCAGTGCCCCTGAGTTCAATCCTGATACCCTTACCTCCCTCCCAAAAAAATCAACTAAGCAAGCAAGCACTAAAAAACAAAACAAAACCCTTTAAAACAAATCCTCCAATATGAATTTTAGAAAAACAAGATAATAGGTCCAGAAAATAGAAGTAATAGATGATGAAGAGGAATAATGAGAAAACTTTCAAAATTAAACACCTAGTTGTTGAAATCAAAACACCAATAGAATGTCTGAAGAACATCTGCAGAATAAAAACCTGAAGGAAAAAGAGTAGACCACTCATTTCAAGACAAGAAATATGAGAGAAAGAAGAAGGACACAGAGAATGCAGAGAATGTTCTAGTAAGCCAGTGCACAGTTAGGAGTTCCAAAGACGAAGGCGGGAAGAATTGAAGATGGGGAACAATGGCGAAACAAGAGTAACGACAAAACATGAGTATCGTCCAGAACTGAGGAAGGCGCAAATCTTCAAACATATGGGGCCTGTCACTTAATAGATAGGTTGCACCTGGGCAATTGTTAAATTGCAGATTGACAAAAAGATTAGGATATATTTAAAACATTTACTGAGAAAAAAATGGATCACTTACAAAAGACCAAAGATTAAACCGTCATTAGGCTTCTCATCAGACATTCAGAATGTTAAGAGGCAATGATCAGTGCCTTCAAAGATCTGAAGGAGAAGGCATTTTAATGAATTTCTATAGCCAGTTAGAGAGTTCATCAGTTATAAAGGCAGAATAAATAAATATACTTTCAGATTCATGAAAGGCCGTAAAGTTTCCTTTTCATACACCCTTCTTTGGAAAGACAAGGATATGCTCCAGCAAAATGTGGGAGTAAACCCAGAGAAGGAAGATCTGAGATTTAAGAAACTGTAGATTCAATCAAGAAAAACAAAGAAGAGAGGTTCCAGGAAGACAGATGTGCAAGGGCCGAAAAAATAACCAATTCAGATTTTTACAAGTGGATAGAAGGCTCCCTGGAGGGATTCCACCAGATGGGTAGAAAAATTAAGATGTTGGAAGAACTTGATGGTTTACAAAAGGTACAGAATGTACAAGATAATAATGAGGATTAAAAAAAAAAAAAGCAATACAAGAAAATGAGGATCCAAGCTGAAGCAATTGATCCGAACTGGCACAGAAAGTCAGAAATTTTCATGAAAAAAAGATGAAACTGATTCCAGGAAAAGAGAGTCGAGCAGAATCTCCTGGAAAAATCGAAAAGTTGTGCAAAGCGTGATGTGACCACAAAGCAAGCAAAATGTGACAAACTCTTCAATAAATGATGGTGTCTAATATAGAGGATCCCAGTGTTGCAGTACTCATTGAGTGGAATCAGGCACATCCGTTTAGAGCTATGGTGAAGGAAATCTAACCCTACTTGTGATGCTTGAATCTGCAGTGGATAAGTCCCTGTTAACTTTTATTTCTATTTACTCTGTACCGCCAACAGAAAGAGAGAGGTTCACATCAGAGGGAAGAACTGGAGAAAAGAATGGAGGAGCTAAGGTCCTCACCTTGCAAAGCTGGGGGTCAAGGTGTACGGTCTCCAGGTGAGAAGTTTAAGCATATGTACTAAGTTGCAAAGGTGAACCAATAAAAGTACAGCCTGGTCAATTTAAATATGGAGATGAGGGTTATGAATGAAGACAGGGGGCGAAGCACATCATTCAGACAGTTTCAGTAACCACCAACAGTACTAAAGGAGGCAGTGTTTAAAGCAGCTATCTCTAGGGAGGGGGCTGCCAGCAGGGAGGGCGGGGGAGGACCCAGTCTTTCCATTACAAGCTCTTCGTACTGTTTGATTTTTTAGTCATATGCATATATTACTTTTATTTTAATTAAAATTCTTTCCACATAGAAATTTGCCACAGGAATTGAAACAGATTATCAAATCAATTTAAATGAACTTAAAGCAATGGATTATTTGCTGTAAAAATATTTTCATTTATTGAGAGTGTTTCCCCAAGGGAAGTGAATATTATATCAAAGAAATCAACTTCTTCATAAAGAATATTTTCCAATAGTAACAATATCCAACTTTTAATTACTTTATTTTTTTTTTAAAAAGGGGATTTCTACTGGTTAGTTGAATTCAAAGCACTCTAAGTACAACAGCAGAATTTTCAAAAGGTTCTCCAGATATTTAAGTCTTATGCTCATCATGTTTTAGAAGCGAATTTAGTGACCAAAGGAATTGGTTTCTTAAAAATATAAATATGTATTTAGGAACACAGAACTAAATTAAATTTAAGTGATTCTTATTTTAAAGCCATCAGCTCTGTGTGAGTTTAGAACTTCCAAGGGTTCTTTGCTATACAAGAGCGAGGCAAGAGATGAACCTCTCCTTAGAATTCTCCCCCAGCACCTCTCCAGCTCAGCCTGTGGCCAGCCCCAGTCATGATTAAGGACTTGGCTCATGTAGGTTCCTGATGTCACTACCCTTTGTGTTCTTCTGTGTACTTCTGTGTCTCCCTATGTAGACAACAGGCACCTGTGAGACTCCTTGTGTCCAGGTTTGAACCAACTCATTCTAGCACAAAACCTCTCACCTAATAACAGCCCTAGTAATGGTTTCTGGATGGTTCTGTCCACAACTGTCTTTGATTTTTTTTGCATATGCATTTGGTTCATTTAAGAAAATAATATTTGCAATAATTTGGTTCATTTAAAAAAGCATTAGTATAAAAGGATATAGACAAGGATATCTGTTTTTTTTAAGTGAGAAGAAAAATGCTTAGTTGTCAACTAGTCAAATCCCAATTCCTCCCTCTGTTGTATTCTCACCTCACATCTCTCTCATTTCCACCTAATTAAGAGGAAAGATTTTGAAATGATGCACAATAAGACAAAATGTGTTTGCTTATTTTACAAATATTTATAGATCACCTATGTGCCAGGTGATGGGCTTGGGTGGTAAGGATGTGACTCTGCTCACATGGAGATTAAGCCCTTGAAGGATGGAGTTGTTTCTCTGATTGAACAGAAAATTTGCTTCTGAGACTTCAAAATACAAAGAAAGAGAAACATATTATAGTAAGTTGCTTTTATTTTGTGTGATAAAACGTTTTGGAAAGACTACATTCCCCTTAGACATGTACATTGAGAAGATAAAGTGAGAGAATGCATATGATAAATGCACAAATATTTATTACAGTCATTCATTCAGTTATTGCATGAAGAACTTAATTAAATGACATTTCAATAGTGACTTTGCTGAGAAAACTTAAATGCACATCATGCCTGGGCACAATATAATCCTACCAAAGCCTTCTGTTATGTCCATATTCCATGGGAGGAGTAGAAACTTAATTTCAGTTGACTGGAATCTCCCTGTTCCCTTTCCCCAGAGTTTAAAATAGAAGTCAAGTTCATAATAAAATAAAAGGTGTTACATTCCAGAGTTTGTGGACTGAGTCATCCTGATGCACGCGAGGGCTCGTCTAGGATTGCTGGGATCTTCGTGCAGTATGTAGCCACCTACACCACGGACAGACTATAAACCAGAGGATTAGAGCCAAGGTATTTAAGCAATGACCTTCAGTGAAGAAGTGCAGAGCAGAGATGATGTGGATGCTTGGAACTCACTGCCAGTCAACGGTTCTGAGACCGAGTTTGCAAGAATACTGACAAAGTGTTCAACTCTGGTCAGACACGGAGTGGTCAGTAGATGAAAGGAGAACTAAGTGTTAAACCTTGCTGGAGATTGGAGATGACACTAAATGCTTTGATGTCAAGGAGTGCATCCAGAAAGAAACACCCTTTCCCACTGTTCATTTTTCAATGAATTGGGTTGTTTTGTTGTTTTATTCTTTCTTCCAGCCCCCTCTCCTCTCTTTCTTCCCCCTCTCCTCTCTCTCTCTCCCCCCCCCCACCCTTCTCTTCTGCGATTGGCCGCTAAGGTCCTGCTAATAAAATCTCTGGCAGGTAAACGGTTGTTTTGGCTGGTTGAGTTTACGGAGCTTTTCCACCATTCTTTACACTAAATACTAAGCCCTGCTTAATTCATGGTGATGGATGAACATAAATTGTAAATTGTAATTGTAAATGTAAATTGATATCAGTTAAATATCAAATATCAGATATCAAATGTAAATTGATATCAGTTAAAAATAAGACATTATCATTATGTGCTATAAGAAGAAACAATAGAAAACCTTTAAGATTAAAACTAAGAGAATCATTTCAGTCATAAAATTGGAAGAGAAAAAGTGAGTCTCACAGAAGAGATGGCAAGGTACGAGCCAGAAGAATGGCTTTATGTTACGAAGGACCCAACACACAGAGGACTAAGGTAAGGACCTTCGTGGCAAAAGGAAAGGCATAGGTGTGGAAAGCAGAAAGAATTGACTCTTGAAATGTGGGAAAATATAACAAAAATAGTAGGAAAGAAAGATGGACTATTACATCCAGAAAGCTAGACTATAGGCTTCACCTTTCTTCGGTAGAAAGGTAGGGTTCTGAAGAGCGTTGAACCAGGTTTATCTAGATGTGTGTCTTGGGGAGACCAGATTGACCTGGTTAATGATCACAGAATGAATTGGGGGGCCGAGGTGGTGGACCTATGGTGGGGAAGCAGAAGGGAGCTATCACAATTTAAGGAAGACATTCTTGAGACCTTAGTGAAGGTGGCATTGTGAGAATGGAAGGGGAGAGCAGCAAAGGGAACACTGCTAAGGCAGAATCAGCAAGGTGCAACTAGGTCTGAGAGCAAGCGTCAAAGAAGACTTCCAGACTTCAAGCACCAGTGACCAGCAAAGAGCTGTGGGAAGTCAGAAAGAGGAGAGGAGGACAGGTTCTGTGGGAACAGGAAAAGCTTGGGAGACACACACTGGGCCATGTAACTGGGACTTTCAGTCTAGAGAGTCTATGTACTGTGTGTGTGTGTGTGTGTGTGTGTTAGGAGTCGTTCAAGCTAACTTGACAGGTAAGTAGCAGGAGGAAATGGTGTGTGAGTAGAGAGTTTAAGCCAGAATCTTGGGGACTCATGTTTAGGGAGGGAAGAAGGAAAATGGAGTCATGAAAACATATGGGAGGAACTTAGGAAAGTAAGAGGAGACCCAGGAACATGCACTACAGGTAAAGCTTGGGAAGAGTAAGAGGTGAGTAATATCGAAGTCTGCAGTGAGGCAGAATAACGCAAAGTCTTACAAGTCAATGGTTTGAAAAGCACACCATCTTTACAATAGATTCGAGAGCCCAACTGAATGTGTAGAGTAGCAAGAAATGAATGCGAGTGTAGGACACCTTTCAAAGACACTTAGCAGTGAGAGTAGAATTGAAATGGGATGCAAAGGTCAGGGGAAAGATTTTTAGATTCATTAGGCAGAGAGGAAAGAACCAGGGGAAAAAGGAGAGATTGAAGATGCTGGGGAAAAGAATAAAATATAGATAAAGCAAATTTCTAGAGAGAGCAGATGTGTCACATCCTTAGGAAAGAAGGGCACTTCTTATCAGCATAGTGAGGATGACCATTGTGATCAGGGCTGCAGAGAAGATGAGGGAAGTCAAGGAAGTAGGAATTGAGTGGTCCTGATTTCCTCTAAAAGAGGTAAAGTCATGTGGAATGGTCCTTTGGTGAGGCAGTGTGGTAAGTTCAGGGAGGAAAAGGCTGAGTAGGAATGCAATTAGAACTAAATAAGAGAGAGCAGGGGTTATCAGCTACCAAACGAGGTCAAAATTAGTATTTTGTTAGCTCAAAATCAGTAAATTATAAGACAGCCGAATTATTAGTAATAGATGACATTAAGCCCAATTGGATTGTTTTATCTAAAAACCTCAGCATCCTTGCCTGGGAGCAGGGAAAGTGATGTCACCAGGCTGGAAATCAGCAAGGTGACCCAGAGGGGGTGTGAAGGGCTCCCTCCACAACTTATCACAAGGTCAGGGAAGGGGCTGTGGTGAAGCCAAGGAGGAAGGTGAGGAAGAGCAGGAAAGGATTGAAGAGCTGGGAAATTCCCAGGGACAAGATGGAGGAACTGGGCTTGGACATCAAAGGGGAGCTCTGAGTTCAGAGTGGAGGTGAAACAAAATTGCATCAATGAAGATTCCCTGTTGGGTAATTCCTTAAGAATTGCAAACTCTTTGGACTTGAGGGTCTCCGTGGGTTAAATGGTAAAACAGACATGGTACCACTGTCCTGGCACCCCCTCTGCCACAGAAAATCTTAACTAAGCTTCTCCAGAATCTTCACCATGATTGATTTTAGGACTATCAGCAAAAGAGTCTCTACAAAAGAGTTCAATGCAACCCACAATAAAAAAAAAAAAAAGACCAACAGAAGTAGGAGAAGGAGACCAGGGGAAGAAAGGAGGGAGGGAAAGGCGAAGTACTAGGGATTAAAATGGAGAAACTTATGTTATATGCATTTACAAATATGTCAAACAAACCCCACTATCATATATAATGATAATGCACTAATACAAATATTTTTTAGAAGATGACTTCTTTGACAGTATTGTGTCCTTCCACCAGAAGCATATAACCTTGGAGTGTTTCTGTGATGTTGATAGTTATTGGTACTAATGCCTAGATCCATTAATTTTTTGGACATGGTGATATCATAATTCCATCATTTCTTCTTCACTTATTAGCTGGAATACTTATATAAAGGAAAACTCCCTAAATTATTTAATTTCCTAGTTGATACTGGAAATGCAGGGTAAGCATTTAATTCTCTTAATTTATACTTTTCAAAATAACGAGTTGATTCACCAGCATTCTCCAACCATTGCCAACTAGGTTTGTTGGTTTATATCATTATGAACTTCTGAATTTAAATTTACTTCATATATTTCACCCCCCTTTCCTTGTTCATGGAACCCTGATTTTTGTTTAGGTAGTAATGAGTCACAGAAAAGAAATCCTGGCTTGTCTGAGCTTGTCATGCCAAGCCATTCTCATTTGGCAGTGTCTGGGGCAGGCATGTGACAAGCCCTGGTCACAGACATGTGGTACAAGGAAATCCAGTAGGAGGTTTCTAAAGAGCCCCCACCCACTCACCCACCAACTTCCTACTCCTACTTTCTTTTTGTTGTCACAAGATAACTCATTGGAGGGCCACTGCTGAAGCTCAGATTATCCCAGTATGTACATGTGACACATAAGCACGATTATGAACACTATTACTGCACACCTAGACTTGTTGACAGGGAAATCCATCCATAGTATGTTGTTGATGTAATACAAATCATTAAAACTGTACATATATAATTAAACACAGTTCAATTTACACAAGTGTTTACACTGAGATCTGTTTAGAAATATATTCACTTAAATACTTAGAGTGGTCATCTCTGCATGGTGAGATGTTGGCTAATTTCTACACCTTTTCACCTATATTTTCTACAACATTTAAATTTTTGTAAATAAAAAACTTTTATAAAAAGAAGTATCATTCTGAGAAAAAAAAAGAAAAAAAAAAGAGTTCAATGTAGTTAAACTTCCGATTTTCCTGTTGCTCTATTTTACTTGGCCATTGGCTTGGAAGAGATCAACACTCCAGGTACTGAATACCCCCTTATTAATTTTCATAAGCATTTATCCAGTATAATAGTTTGTAGAAATGTGTTTGCAAATGCAAAGTGTGATTAAAAAAAGAAAGAAAGAAAGAAAGACAGATCCTTTAACAAGGCTTCTGGCCTTGAGTTGAAACTTCACAGAAATGTCTACATTTCTAAGATAAGAGAAGTTACCAATTGGGCTCCATGGTAATAGCTGGCAGGGGGAGGGAAAATAGGGGAGAAGAAGCTCTCCCCTTCTCAGGTACCGTCCTTGAAGGGTTAACTTGCCCAGAACAGTAAAAGGAAAAGCTGTTTTTATGTGAACTTCTGCAGACTGTAAACTTCTGAGCTCCTCCTCTTACATGCTGGGTATACAGTTCTGAAACTGCCTGAATTCAGGGTTCAGGAGGATTGATTGATTACAGTGAAAGCTTTGCCTCTGAACTTGGTTATAGCCAAATAAACCTGCTTCCTTTTCCTATTTGGTGTCTGTCCCCTGCAACACTAGTATGTATATGAGAAACACACTGCTCTTGGTAAAGAGGAGGTTGTCACTAATCATAAGGAAAGTGTGGGACAAAGGGTCAGGACAAAGTGCAGAGGTCATCAAGGAGGATGAGCGCTGGTCTACAAGATCAGTAGTGCTGGGTTTGGTGGCGCACCCCTGCAACCCCATCGACTCAGGAGGCCGGGGCAGGAAGTTTTCAAGTTTGAGGCCAGCATCATCAACTTAGTGAAACCCTGTCTCCGAATAAAAATTAAAAAGGGCTGGGGATGTAGCTCAGTGATGAAGTGCTTCTGAGTTAAAGCTCCAGTACCAAAAAAAAAAAAAAAAAAAGTTGGTAGTGACTAAGTAATCAGAGATGACACAGCTGAGCAATAGTGATTAAAATAACTACAATTGGGCTGGGGTTGTGGCTCAGCGGTATAGTGCTCGCCTCGCACGTGAGAGGCCCTGGGTTCGATCCTCAGCATCACATAAATAAATAAAATATTGTGTTCAGTTACAACTAAAAAATAAATATTAAAAAAAGAGCCATACTATTAATAATAAAAAAAACCCGATAACATGGTAGAACAATCTCTGGTGAGAAGGGGGAGTCCTGCAGGGCTGTTACAGAGGAATCCTATGTGTCCTATGTGGAGGGTTCTACTCTGTTAATGAGGGAGTAGGGAAAATAGAGACGAGCAAAGTGAGGAAATGACTTCTGAGACTTCTCCAAGATTAGACGTTGAAGAGTGCCTCCTCCTTGTGGCTTCCTGATGCGTGATGTTACTCATGAAGTTTCACTTGGTTTAAGCCAACACAGAGGCTTCTGCCTTTGCTGAAAGAACAGCGCAAAGGAGGCCGCATATAAGCATAACTGATCATTCACATGGACATGTGAATGGACCTTTGACAACATACAACGGAGACAGGCCAAGAGAACACTGGCCTGCATCAAAGAATGGAGGGTGGAAATGCTCCCAAGGAGGAAAAAGATAAGAAGAGGATGGCCGAAGGTGTAAGAGCCAGCTTATCTGCACAGGAAGACAGTCGGCAGGCCTTAGAAAAAAGGGGTACCATATAGAGGGGAGCGCAAGGATGCTTGGGATTTGACTTTCATTTGGAGAACTTGATATCTTCTTTGAGAACCAGAGGCAGTCTCCTTCTGGTTATGATACTGGCTTAGATTGCCACCATTGTGGGTAGACACAGATGACTAATAGATTCAACTGTATATATAACAGTGCTGTTCAGTAGGAAATATAATGAAAGTCACAAATGCCATTTTAAATTTTCTAGTAGATATGTTTCTAAAAGTCAAATGAAACTGAGGAAACTAATTTTAATGACAAATTATTTAAATCAATAAAACCAAGACATTCAACATATAATCACATTTTTTAAATTATTGAGATAGTGTCTCTCTCTCTCTCTCTCTCTCGGATAAGTGTTCAAAATCCTGTACATATTTTATCCACATAGCATGACTCAATTTTATCTAGTCATATTTCAAGTGCTCTATAGCTACTTGTGGCAGTGGCCACCGTATTGGACAGCACAGGTGTATAGTTTAATGCACACCTGTATCAAAAGTGCAGTACAGATAATGTGTGCCAGGGGAAATTAGGAAGGGGCAGAGATTAAGAAAGTCAGAAGTTGTCAGGTTGAGGAATTCTTCATGGAATTTAGGATGGAGTTTAAAATTGGGATGAGAGGAAGAGAGATGGGAATAGACCATCCAAGGGGCAGGAAAAAAAAAAAAAAACACCTTCAGGACATTGAGAGAGAAGAAAAGGAGGGAAAGAAAATGCAATTAATTGTCCAACAGCAAAGGGAACAGAGTCAGGAGTCCCTCTAAGTGGCTAATTTGCTGAAAGTAGCACAATTATTCCTCTCCATCTTTATGATTCTTGTTTATTTGGGCGTGGTGCCCATGCCCAGGCTTACACGTGGTTCCAAGTCCCCCACTGTGAGTGTAAGCAGCCAGGCCTGGCTGAGCCAGGTTGCACTGATAAAATGTTGTTTATAACTGGGCTTTTAATTTTCAGATTTGTTTTTTCCTCCACAGCTTTCGATCCTGCATCCAGCAGCATTTTATGAGCAACTTGGGGCGGGGGTGGGGGTCAGAAATAAAAGGAAAGAAAATGTTCTCACCAAACAAAAACAGTATTTTCAGAATTCACTCTGCTGCTTTCAGACTATTTCCATCAACCCTCTTATTCATTTTGATTTACTTTCATCCATAAGCAGACTAACGCTTCTCTATGCTTTTATTGTTCTTCAAGAATAGGCCTTCTATTGGAGGAAAATAATGTCCCTACGACCACCACTTTGCTCAATGCAGATCTTCATTAATCTGCAGCCACAGAGCAGGCTTTTAGCAGCGAGCACTTTTGATGGGAATTGAATTTGATATTGCATTATGGTTGTAGGGCGTCTCACAATAGACTGTGTTCTTTTCTGTGACTGAGCACAATCAGAGAGACCCAATTAAATAATTTGGTGCAATAATGGAGAACAAAAGAGTATGAGGGCTTAAAGTGAGGGCTTCAGCATTTGTATTCTCCCTTTTCTGTATCATGTTAATTAATTTGCCTCAAAACCAAAAGAAAGAACACAATGCGGAACAGCGGAGCTCATCTGCGACTTGTAGCCACTTTACATGCAGATTCCACACCGAATGGACTCTCAAGAAAAGGGCAGTGTATTAGTTTCCTGGGGCTGCCATAACAAAGTGCCCCAAGCTGGGTAGCTTAAGAAAAAATAATTGTGTTCTCTGACAGTTCTGGAGGCTAGAAGTTCAAAGTCAAGGTGTCGGAGCCATCCTCCCCCTGAGACTCTGGGTACAATCCTTCCTTGCCTCTTTCCAGATTCTGGTCGTGGTGGCCCTCAATTCTTGGCATTCCCTGCCTCCATCTGGTCCCTCCAGTCTCTGCTGCTGTCCTCACCTGACCTGTGAGTCTCCAGGTCTTCATCTTCTCCTGGGTTCCTCCTCTTTTAAGGATAGCAGACCTATTGGAGTAGGGCTCTTCCTAGTGACCTCAGCTTAGCTTGGTCACATCTGCAAAGTTCCTATTTTATTTTTGTATTTTAAAAATGTTTTTATTAGTGTATTTTAATTAGTAAATTACATTATTTTCATTTCTATGACATTGACATGTTAAAATAAGCTTCACTAGATTGATTAATTTGGTGAAAAATACATATAGAAATGGATGAAATGATAATGATAGTGATTCCAAAGAAATAAAACCTAAAACAGTCTGTGCCACTTCTATTTGGAATTATGATCTCTCATACACTAAGTTCAATTTGATTCCTTCATAAACAGCATATCATCTACATCATCTAGTGAGTTTGTGTGAGACTATGACGTTGAAATAACATAGATATATCTAAGTTCTAATCAGATTGGAGGGTATACAATATTCATATTAAATATGTTCAATTAAATATGGAAATAAGCCAACAGACTCAGAAATAAAAAAAAAAGAATGAAAGCAGATGTCTACAAAGTCTGCAAATTCATAGTCTAAAGAACAGTGTTTACTGATTGCAGATATAATATATAACTTAAAATAAACAAAATGTGTACAGATCATGGCTTTGAATATGAATAAAGAAATAAATACAAATACAAAACTTATCCTAACATAGCATCATTCTGATTTTTCCAAAGAGACATAATTTCTTAGTTTTATCATGTCAATTTCTTTCTTTCTTTCTTTTATTTATATATGACAGTGGGATGCATTACAATTCTTGTCCTATTTTTAAATAAGATCACATTCCAGGTGCCAGTTGTGAGGACTTCAGTGTATCCCTGGGGGGGTGGATGGGAGCACAATTTAATCAGTAACGACCAATCTACTCATTTTCATATAAGGATGAAAGTTATTATTTGTGCTAGCTCTGAATGATTCCTCACCTGGTCCAGATGACACTTGCAGTCACTACTGCCTGAGCAGTTGAAGAGCACTGGAATTCCACGAAAGCATTTCATAGCAAATAATGTGACTTTACAATATAAGTGAGGAGGGGAAATGAACAGAATAAGCCTTCTAAGAGATAATGACCTGGTTATTATAGACCAGGTCACTATAAAGACAATGAAAACACCAGGAACCTTGACCCTCAATGCTTCATCTGAGGCACATTAGAATGATCCTTGCAGCCATCCATGGTGGCTCAGGCCTGAAATACCAGCTACTTGGGAGGCTGAGGCAGGAGGATCACAAGTTCAAGGCCAGCCTCAATATGCAGTGAAGCCCTAAGCAACTTAGAGAGACCCCATCTTCAAATAAAAAATAAAAAGAGATGGGCTAGGGATGTAGCTCGGTGTCAAGAGTGCCCCTGGGTTCAACCCCCAGTACTGCAAAAGAATGATCCTGGTTCCTGCAATGGGTGCTTCTGGGCCCAGGAAACTGGGTGGGGTCTTTGACCTTGATGCACTCACTCATCATCTCCTATCCTGACCCATGACTACAATGTATCCCTTTTCAAGGCTTGTCCCAGGTTTCTGCAAAACCCAATAAAATGCACACTGGAAAAGGATGGTGCTAATGGATGCAGATGTGGAGTTGTTTATGTCTGTCAGTCTGTACCAAGCAATCCATTAGACGAACTTCCCTTTTACCTGGGACCTAAACAAGTGGCATCTCTATGTATAGTCTGCCCCAGGAGTGTATATTTCTAAAACTTAGCTAAATTGATGGCCATTATATATGTTGGCAGTGAGGGATGAATGATGGTGACAGGGTCATGTGTTGGTAAGGGCCCTCTTCAAGGCTGAAGATGGCCAGCATCTCATGGTGTCCTCCCATGGCAGTAAAAGGTTAAGAGAGCTCTCTGGGGTCCCTTTTATGGGACTTAATTAGCTCTCAAAGTTCCCGCCTCCTAAAGTCCTCACTTTGGACATTAAGGTGAATGTGACTGGAGGGGTGGGAGACACATTCAGTCCAGAACACTCACCAAAATGGAATTATACATATTTCCCCTTTTATATCTGACTTAGTTCACTTAGCAAAATGCTATCATTTCACCAATTGTTGTAGCATGTATCCGAACCTCATTCCTTTTAAGGCAAAATAATATTCCTGTGCATACATAGCACATTTTGTTCATCTGCTTGTCTGTTCCTGGACATTCAGATTGTTTCTGCCTTTTGGCTTTTGTGAATGATGCTGCTATGGAGGCTGCAAACATTCTGTTTGGTTTCCTGCTTTCTGTTCTTTTGAGTATTTGCTGAGGTGTGAATTGTCGTATCTTATGGTAATTCTACGTTTAATTTTTTGAAGAATTGTCAACCTGTTTTCAATTGTGGCTGCACCATTTTACGTCCCCATTAGAAGTGCACAGGGTTTTCAATCTATCCACATCCTCACCAACACTTGTTATTTTCTGCTTTTCCTCTTTTAATATAGCTACCCTAATGGCACAAAGTGGTGTGTCTCACTGTAGTTTTGGTGTGTGTCTGTTTAGTTGGATTGTTCACAATAATGCCAGCAGAGTATTATTCCCCTGACTTTCGTGATAGGAAACTGAGTCTGGGAATCTGTCCAAGGGAATAGACAGTGGTGTGGCAGGACAGGATGTGAAGCCATGACGTCTGTAAGTACATGTGGAAGTGTCCTTTGGCCCTAATTTGCTTACACTGAGGTTAGATTGCTTAGTACCAGACGGGGGTGGGGTGGGTGGGGGGTGCTGACATTTCTGCAGCTTTTCTCGAAATATGGCAGCATCATGTTCCCATCAGAGTTCCAGATTTTTTTCCCCCATGTCACCCAAAATTTTGATCATATCACCAAGGGCCTTAGCAACAGCTCCTAAAAGCGAGGACTCATAGATCTCATGAAAAACTGTGGTATATATGTGTGTTAAGAATTGTAATGAAAAAAAAAGGGTACATGTTTAATGGCATAATTTTGGAGTGAAACATACTTTATATACAGAGTTACGAAAAACTGAGCTGTAAATGGGTAATAATGAGTGTAAGGCATTCCATTATTGTCATGTATGTAAAAAATAAATAAATTTAAAAAAAGAAAAAAAAAGATCTCATGGTTGGGCTCCTGGGGACACGCTTGTGGGGGTCACTTTCTAACATGGACTCCCCTTTGCCCCTGGGACACAAACTCGATTCTCCCAGTCCATAGAAGGTAAGGCAACAACAGGTGGCCCTACAATTGTTAAGACTACAAGCAACGATAAATGTTGGCCAGGATGTGGGGGAAAAGGTACATTCATAAGTTGCTGGTGGGATGGGAAATTGGTACAACCACTATGGAAGCAGTATGGAGATTCCTTAGAAAACTTGGAATGGAACCACCATTTGACCTAGTTGTCCCACTCCTCAGTTTATACCCAAAGGCCTTAAAATCAGCATACTACAATGATACAGCCACATCAATGTTTATAGCACCTCAATTCACATAGTCAAACTATGGAACCAACCTAGGTGCCCTTCAACAGATGTATGGATAAAGAAAATGTGGTTTGTATATACACAATGGAATATTATTCAGCCACAATGAAGAATGAAATTATAGCATTTGCAGATAAGTGGATGGAACTGGAGAATATCATGCTAAGTGAAATAAGCCAGTTTCCCCAAACCAAAGGCAGAGCATTCTTTCTAACATGTGGATGCTAACCCATAACAGGGGAGGGGAAGATTAGAATTTCACTGGACTAGACAAAGGGAAAGAAGGGAGGGGAGGGGGGACGGAAATAGGAAAGACAGTAGAATGAATTGGACACAATTGTCCTATCTTTATATACGAATACACAACCAATGTAACTCCGCAACAATAATAATGGGATCCTAATTGGAACAAATTATACTTATTCTATGTGTGTATAATATGTCAAAATACGCCCTACTCTCATGTATATCTAGAAAGAACAACAACAAAAATCCAACAGGTGGTCCTAGGTGGCCAACCCCTCAGCAATGAACAGTCATCTTACCTTCCAGGGCAAGGGCAGGCAGGGGCAGAGTTTGGAGAGAGGAAAGGCTGGGCTGCACGAAGCCTCCAAAGTTCCCGAAGAGGCATTCCCTGGAGCACGGTGTTCTCCTTCCTCTTCTGGAGAGAGAATGGAAACATTGGTGGAGATATTCTTTGTAGCTAAAAGCATCCGATAATGAAATACCTGTATATTTTGTGTTTTCACATTTTGAAAAATATACAAACACAATCAAAGTTCCTTTGAAACCCATTAACAAAAGAAGATTTAATAATGAAGATGATGGCTGTGGGAACCTGCCTGCATGGTGGTGGAAGAGGAGTTTCTCCCATTCCCAAGTTACACCGGTCTTTGAGTGGAGAGAGAAACCCCTGCTCCCCAGTTACCTAGGCAATTGCTCTGGAGGTTGGAAGGAGTGACCTAGAATAGAATACCAGGCATCTAATGTGAAGTTAGAGAGCTTCACAGTGTAGAATGTTATTAAGCTTTGGTTCTGAGATTCACAGAGTGGAGAAGAAGAAGGAGAAGGAGAAGGAGGAGGAGGAGGAGGAGGAGGAGGAGGAGGAGGAGGAG
>NW_025999932.1:14963646-15003464 GCF_001458135.2 Marmota marmota marmota
AAGAAGAAGAAGAAGAAGAAGAAGAAGAAGAAGAAGAAGAAGAAGAAGAAGAAGAAGAAGAAGAAGAAGAAGAAGAAGAAGAAGAAGGAGGACTTTAAAAGCTATGTGCATGAGATTGGAAGGCAGGTATATGGAGGTTGGTGGGAGAGGGAAGCCAGGAGTGGACCAGTATGGTTTAGATTCTTGTGCTTTCCCAAGAAGGCCAGGTTGTCTTTCTGTCTTACTTTACAAGCTAAACTGGAGGGAATAATCAAGTCTCCCATTTAGGAAGATTCCTCTGTGCCACCAACACTCCCTGTTGACTAGGTACCAAGAGTATCCACTTCTGTGAACATTTACCTTAGAGTTGCTGTCCTTAAACTTTAAGGTGAAATGATTATCTAAAACCATGGATATCTCTATGCTCTGGTCACTTTGCATAAAGGATGGTTTCAATAGCTCACTTCCATCTCATATGAGTTACAGGACATGAGCCCTTCCTTGTCCATACCCAGTCATTTCCTAAGGTGCTCAAAACTTGATCATGACCTTGCTCATCTCAATGAGCTCCCTGGGATCACACTTTTGACACCATGCCTCTGTGACAGCATGGTGAGTCAGTAACTGAGGTCGAGCCAGAGGCTACCCTTGGGGTCCCCTGGCCAAGTTACTTTACTTGACTCCATTAGTTGTTATGATGGGAAGCCACAGATGAGATAAGCCTTTGT
Source organism: Marmota marmota marmota (assembly GCF_001458135.2). Taxonomy (NCBI): domain Eukaryota; kingdom Metazoa; phylum Chordata; class Mammalia; order Rodentia; family Sciuridae; genus Marmota; species Marmota marmota. The sequence continues at coordinate 14,964,354 of NW_025999932.1, forward strand.
TACTGTACCAGCTCACTTGGAAGGATTTGTACATTGCCATTATTGGTGGTGCCCATTCTGGTGGCTCTCCGGGCCATATTGAAATAAACCAGGCATACTTGTGTGACGTTGCATTTCTGATTCCTTCATAAGAGGAGGGAGACAGGTGAACACAGAATAAAAAGAGTTTGCTCAGGTCTTCTTAAATGCCTACAATAAGTTGGTGGAGTGGTAGTGCTGGTGGGGTAGGCAGAAAAGAGAGGGGAGGGGGAAGAAATGGAGGTACGCTCTGCATTTCCCCATATTCTCAATTAATTCAGGCTAAAAGCATCACTCTTATTCAGCAGCAGTTAAAATAGGCTGTGATGAGTGCATGACAATTTCCAGCTAAACTAGAGGATAATTAGAAATGCCCTGTAGCAGGCAAGTCAGTGCTTCAATTTATTTGCTGTTTATTACCAAGTCCCTGCCCCTTGGGTGTAATGACTGTAAAACCGCGCCGGCAGCTTCCCTGGGTTTGATTTAGTGCCGTAAATGGTGCTCAGAGAGTAGATTAAGCTGGAATGTGATCAAACCTTATTTGCAATCCGATTATACAAACTGCCTCTTGCACTGACCAGATTGAAGTAATTTCCCTATAGAAACGTTACACTCACTTTGGTGTAAAAATGATTAACATTTCCTGACTGTAGGTCAGCCTTTCACTTCCACTGTAATCCTTTATCAGGCAATACGCCCATCTTTCTCTTGGGTTTGTCTTGTTCGCGTCTTGCGTGGTATTTAACCAAGGCATGGCATCTCAACCTAATTTTTAAAAAAATTTAAGTAACCTCTCGGGCTCTCAATGATGAATGATGATGATAAACACACACTCTGGAAGAAGGGGATTAATAGCGTTATTTTCTTCCGGTTTGATTGTTCAACGTTATTGACTGGCTTAATGATCTAATGGAGAACTCTTACAGACCTCAGAAGAAATTCCCCTCTCTGCTCGGCAAGAGCCGTGGAGGTTCTTAGAGACGCGCATCTTTAACCTCATATGGGTTGATTTATGGGGACCAATATCAATCACAGTGCCACCCTTCAAAAAGTATTTAAATACCAAGGGCTACTACTAATCCTTCCTCTTTTAAATCATCATCCTCATAGGGCGTCTGGGTTCCAGCAACTTCCCCTCCCTCTCCCATATCAGGATTCCTGGCTGTGAAAGCAGTTTTCATACAATTAGCCCCTGGTAATGAAACGCCACCAACTCCATGCTAAACACTGAAAGCAAACCCTTGGCTCCTAACATATTTTTGTGACAATCAAAGAAAATATTTGAGTCTGAAATTCATTATCATAGCCTAACTCCAATACCCGCAATAACGTGTTTTGTTGTACAACATATTTAAGCTGATTTTCTTCAGACATTTTTGGCCTTAACTCTTTAGAAACCACATGTGCTCTGTAAATGTTCCCAGGCTTCGGCTACATGGTTGACAAATGTAGACCAGTAGAGAGGCTCATTGTCTCAGTGAGTATTCCTAAGTGATTTAAAGATGCAGATGGCCCGAATCCGAAAGGGCCACATTTAGATAATTCTTTATATATATATATTTCGTGTGTGTGTGTGTGTGTGTGTGTGTTGTTGTTGTTGAAATGTACATGATACATCAATTGCATCTAAAGTCTGCACAGATTGGAGGAGGAGACTAATTTTTTGTATTTTCTTCACGCCAGAACAGACTCTGTATTTCTTAAGGTCAGGAAGCTTCTGGGTAAAAACAAAACAAAACAACAGCAATGTAATTTTTAGCTGCATTACTGATTTTATTTGGAATTTCAGCCCATGGAGTGTATAGGAAATGACCTCAGACATTTGGATCCAAAGCTCCAGGAACAGGGCCATACATTCTTTTCTTTCCAGGAATCAGGGAACACTTTGGAGCCAAGATGTACAATACGTTAGGGCTACATTTGACCCTTTCTGAAGGATATGAGGATTTACACAATGGCCAGAGTTTATCAATTAGAAGTCAGAAAAGGGGTAACAAAAAAAAATCTCGTTGTTTGACCATCTCCTTTTATAGCAATGATTTATTCAGATAGATATCAGGTCTATCGAAAGCCATAAAATATGTTCTTCATGGATTTTTGTTGTTACAAAAGCAAAACTCTTTTTTTATAAAGATTGAGAAAACCACAATGAAATTAAAATAAGAATCTTGAACATATTAATGCTCCACCAAAAAGTTCTACCTAGAGCTTTTAGAAACAACAACAACAAATAAACAAACAACCCTAAAATCAAACAAATCTCAATGCTGCCTCCTCTGTTCATTTGCTTTTGGGTTCTGACCACAGAACACAGAGATGAGAGCAGGACCCACCTGTTTCTGCTGCGTGGCGCCTGCTCGTCCAACCCTCAGAGCCTTCAGCTGAACAAAGATGAATTGTCTCTCTACCAGTCGATCTCCTGGCAAGAGGCACAGGAGAGCCACAGAGGTGGGAGGCTCTGGGTGCCCTCTGTGCCCAGAGACAAATTGCTAGTCTGGGGGCAAGGAGGAAGCGGAGTCTGCCCTGGTGAGCCTGCATTGCAGCCCTGCCTGGGGCTTGCTCTCATTTGGTCCTGTCCTGAGCCCTGGAGGAATGAGGCTATGAAGTGGCCTTCTCGCCTAATGGAGCAGATGTGGTTTCTGGAGAACCTGGGGGCAAGCAAGCATTAGTACAGAGCCCATCACCAACACGCGAGAACAGGAGCCAGGCCTGTTCTCCTTACCTTGGCCTTTCTTGGCCTAGCCTGGTCTCCCTAGGAGCCTTCGAAAGAGCCGTCTTTGAATGGCCAGATTTTCTTTCTTTTTTTTTTTTTTGACACTCAGTATCTGCAACTTTTGCTAATGTGAAATTTTCAAATAAAGAGGATGCTAATTTGTAAGAGCAGGAAAAGAAAATGAATGCATGCCAAGGAGAATCCAGGGGACAGAACGGTTAACAACTCATTTCAGAGGCGCTCGGAATATGTAGAATGTTTTCCGTGCATTTATTCTTAAATTATCCCACCTTCAGGGAAAAATGCAAGGTTGGGACAAGATGTGAAATTTATCTCCAATGTGACAGCTCTGAAACTGTCTTACGAGCAATGCTTTGTTGGCACAAATAAAATATTTTCACATTGAATATAAAGGACAGGGTCTGTTTCCACTTGTGCCCCAGGTCCCCAAGGTCTTCCTGTTTCATGTTATGCATTTTTACAAAGTGTGCTGACTGGCTAATTTTGTAGTGCCATGTATAAAATAAGTAGCATATGTATTATTTTCAACCTATAAACTCTTGTATTCAAATATCATAAAAATCACTGATTTGGGAAATATGCATATTAATGGTGTTTATTTTCTATTTTTCATGCTTTCCAACTAAGAAAATGGACTGGAGCTTGTGACCCACAGAAGTGACTTGCCTATTGCTTTAGGAAGATGGCACCTTTTAGTTAAAACTTAAAAAAAAATAATTATTGAATTAGAAAATGAATTATTTTGAAAATACACTTTTCAAAATACAACCCCTGTTGGCCTGCCCTTAAACTTGACAGTGCAACTGTATGCACGAAGCATCAACTTTCACAAGTTTCCTTACAAGCTTCAAGAAACATACAGAACTCACAACCAGCCTGGCACCTGAGATGCATTTATCTGTGACTTTGTGGATAACTCTGGTTTCTCAATAGTTGCTGCTGACACGGGAACAAGTAGACTTTTTTTTTTTTTTAGTAGATTTCTCTGGTATAAAAAGTTTAGTTTTCATTCCTAGTAGTTTGAAAGTTCATGGCGCAGATTCATTACTGAATAGAGTAGGGGTAGCCTTACTACAAAACCCAGCAGGAACTATTCCCTATTCCCTCCTCCTCTTCCTTCTTTCCTCCATCCTTTTCTGCTCTTCTTCCCTATCTGGATCGATCTGAATATGTCAAATCTGCTATGCATAAAACGAATTAGACCCACCTATTTGTAAAACAGCAGACAAAAGGAACAAAGAGAAATTGTGAGATTTAGACACAAGTTTTTAGAGTCCAAGACTTAGGAATTAAAAAGAAAAGCAAAGGCAGGACTCCAGGTGCTGCTTGTGCAATGCTTATTGCACACACATTATTGCAACGGTGTGGACAGGTGGATGGACAGCAGAAGGCAAATTCTTACAGTACAGAAATTCAAACCCACATTTTCCGACTCCCATTGTACATTACAGTCATGTATTGAATAAAGTTGGTTTGGTCAGTGGAGGACCACGTACCTGGCAGTGGCTATGCTGTAGAGCCTAGGTGTGTAGCAGGCGTGCTTTAAGACCCAGGTTTGTGCAAGTGCAATTGTGATGCTCGCATGGTGACAAAATCACCTAATGACACATTTCTCAGAACTTGCCCCGTGGTTAAACAGTGCAAGACTGGCCTTGTGGTGATGGCCATTCAAGCCAGCACCTGGTGTTTTTTTTTAAAAAACAGCAGAGGCTATTTACATGGAAGGTTGTCTAATGTGTCACTAAATGTAGGGTTCACAGAAGCACTGGACTTACGCTCATCTTTTTTAAAACAGAAGGCTTTTTCAGGTGTGACCTCCCCAACCCTGCCTCACATCTCACAGGGTTGTGTGATGCTTCCTGGAACCTGAGGTTTTCCACGTGGCTTTTCTTTTGCTGCCTCTTTTCAGTTTCTCAAACCACACACTATGGTTTGTATGTGCATATGATAGATGTATGGGTGCATTTGGCACCAATTCTGTGGCTCTTTTTGATATTTCTGCAGCTGTCATGTTTTAATCATGCTGAAGAACCTTTGTAATGGCTCTGAATGACTGCATTGCTAAATCTCACTCTTGTCTGAAAACCTGGTTCCTTTGTGGTGAGGATGCTGCAGATATGACTGGAGAATGGCTGCTTCTGTGGCGGTTTCTGCCTGGGTTTTGGGGATCTTTCCTCGTTATTTTACCAATGGGGAAATTGAGGTGGTAAAACCCACGCCAGGAACCAAATCCAAACATCATCCTGATTTGTTCTGTTTGTTTAATGTACCTCTTTAACAACCAGGAAATTTTAAGACTTCCTGATATTGTGACTAATGGGTTCATTTGGCAAGCTGGGACAAAATTCAATTTTTGAAGTAAAGTGATAGGCACCAGATGATGTGGCACATGCAGCATCCCACTTAAAATTTAGGGGCCAAATTCATAATAAGCAGGGTGCCATCCATTTGGATTAATGCCTTGCATATAGCTTTATGGGGCACTTGTCAGGCAGGGGCACATTAATGGCAAACTATGCCTTTTATTTTAAATTAGATTGGTGTGATTTGGCAGTATGGGAGGGAGAGAAATGGCCTCATCCTGGTATAGCCCATTCTGAGGGACAGCCTGGCCCACAAACAAGGACATGTAGAGGAGACAAGATTCAGTGTGGGGGGACGCATGCATCTCCCATTGGGATAGCCCAGTCATTCCAGGGCTGCAAGAGGTGCTGTGGATGGGCCCCCAGAGTTCCGCAGCTGCAGTTGCAGGTGGACAACCTCGTCTTGTCCTGCATAATGATAGCCACTAAAGCTGGCCCACTGCTATCCAGCAATGCAGAGCTGCAGAAGGCCTGAGAGCAGCCGGCATCACTGACGTTCCCACACAGTGCTGACCTGACTCCTGTCTGCCAGCTGCTTCCTCAGGACGTGGCAGCAGCCCCTCTTCCCTGGATGGCCCAGCCAAGATAGCACACGTGCCTCCACTCACGGGCCCTAGCTGTATCCACCAACCCAAATCCTGCAAATGCATCCAAATGCTACAGAATAAAGTCCCTACATACGAATGGTCCAGCTTGACTTGCTTTTCTGCAGTCACATCACTGAGAAGGCTTCTTCAGGTCATGCAAGCTAGCACTCTCACTTTTAAGAGGGGAAAACTGGACCCTGTTCACTGGCTGATCAGAAGTCATAATATTGGTTTGTGGCAGAATCAGGTTTGGCATCCACATCTTCTGGTCCTTTTGATCTCTTTATTGCTTGCTGGGTTTCCTGAGGTAAGCTTGGAACATTAATTCAAAGCATATTTCTTCTCCTTTAAATGCTAAATCTATAGAGAACCACATCTTCTATCTCTTTGTCCCTAGCACTGAGCACAGAGTTAATTACACTTGATTGTTTATTCAGAAACAATTTATTGAGCCCCCTATGTATGTGTGTGTGTGTGTGTGTGTATTTTTTTTTTATTTTGAGACAGTGTCTTCCTATGTTGCCCAGGTTGGTCTCCAACTCCTGGGCTCATGTGATTTTCCTGCCTCCACCTCCCAAGTAGCTGGAATGACAGGCATGCACCAAAGCACCTGGCTAATAATTAATTTTTAAATGAATAAAATGATATAGATCACTTTTTTTTACCTGCCCAAAGTATAGGCAAGCCACCCAGAGCACCAGGTATTGACTGGCAGATTGGCAAAATAAAAATAAAACTTGAAGTCAAAAATATTTAACTCTACTAATAGAGTCTATCTTTGATTCTTTCTAGAAATTGATGTTGATGGGCCACCAAACAAATGGCATAAGACTGTTTTGTCATATAACTGACTTTCTAGTGCTTAACTTTGAAATAGAATGTTTTAGGTTTACACCATTTTTCAGCTCATCTGGCATCCTCTGTAATGATATTGGTTAGGAAGGGAGTCGGCGATAACTCAGAAGCTTGCTGACTGTTGGATAAAGGCAACCTGAAATTCAGAATAAAAATGATGTGGGTGGCCTGGGGAAATGGATGACGTTTGTTACATTTGGTAATTGTTCTGAATTTAGTTCTTTCTGATAATAGTTATGTCCTGGGCATATGGGGTTCCCAAATGGATCACTAGCAACAGCCCAAAGTCCCTTGATCTTCCATTGTGTAGCTGGTCTCTCTTCTCAACCAAGAGCAGGAACTGGACTAGCAGGAGACTCAGTCTGATGAGCTCTGGGTGGAATGGGGAGTGGGATTGGGCCATGTGTGCAGGTTAATGTGATACTGTAGAGGTGCACTTAACAGGGGACATACGGTCTCCACCAGAGAGTGGTGGGAAAACCAAAGAATCCTACGAACTCACCAGGGACCCAGTGCTTGATCAGATTCCATATACTTCTAGATATTTTGTTTGTATTAAACATGGAAGGTACCGAAACTGCCTTTTCTTTTAAAAACCTGTTTCAGGGCTATTTCTTATTAGCTTAATGCACTTTAAAAGAATATCTAGAATGGGCCTAGGAAAAAAAATTAAGAAATTAGTCCTACAAAGCTTTGTTCCTGGTGCTCCAGGCACCCAGTAGGGTCTCCTCAGCCCCAGTAAGGATCATACATTCTTCCTTCTGTGGAGTGGCAGCATGTATAAGGTGGCGACTGAGGATGCAGCTCCTCTTCTGGCTAGCTCATGTGTTCCTTCAGGAGATTCTCTGAGGCCCCACCCATGGGAAGATATTACCTAAGGGGGTTACTTACAGCCGTGGGCTTGGCGAACTCCTCGAGCCTCAGAGCACACCCCAGAGATCACAGCTAACTAATATACAGAGACACCCCCAATGCAGTAGATTGTTCACTCCAATGATGGACGATGACACACATGTGAATGTATATGTGTCCAACTATGGGCATATACACACATGTGTTTCTTGGGACAATACAACTGACATGGTTTTGATGTGAAATATCCTGAACGTGAAGCAAACCTAATCTTCAAGGCTTTGTTGAGATGGCTGCTCCTTTGTGGGCTGGGGAGAGAACTTTTTGGGTCCCTCTGCATTTACACTTGCAGTGTCCCAGCCTGCTTCTATATTGCATTCCTGCTGTGGGCCAGGTGGTTGAAAGAGGGGAGCCTCTGGTGTAAATGGCTATTTCTTCCCCATAGGCTGGAACTTGCTTCCTGCTCCAACCCATTCCTTTGCTTACCACCCAGAATCAGGGCTCTTTAGGAGCTTTGAACATGGGATCCAGCTGGAAGTCACACTGAGCTGCCCAGCCATGGGGTATGTGGTGAGGGAGGCAGCTATCTTCCCCCTGCCTACCCAGGGCACTTAGGCCACTTCTAACCATCGGCCAGGCTGTTATGGCCTCAAATGCCTTACGCCCTTTTCATAAAACTGAATCCACTGGCCAGCCAGTCCCAGAGAAATGATTCTAAAAAGTAGGTTGCAAGCTTTTCCATTAGGAGAAATGGAAAAGCTTGCAACCTATATGGTTATTATATGGGTAAGTTACTTAGAAAACTGCCGAACTCCATTTTGGCCTTGTTTTGTAAATTTCTGAGAAGAAAAGGCTATCTATATTCTCTCTGCTTGAAACTCAAAAGCGGTTTATGAAGGGAACAGTCTGTGGACAAGGAAATTGCACACAACAATTTGGGGCAACATTTTCTTATATTTCTGCTAGTTCTCTGATAAATTGCACAGCCCTGAAATTATTGGGAAATAGAAAATAACAGGAATCAACTTTTCCCTGTAAGGTGAATTTTAAAATATCCACCCCAATGTAAGCAAACCAGGCCAAAATCTCCATTGGTATAGTTAAGAGACTCATTGTAAACTCATCTAAAAGATGCTGAAGGTCATTGTCCAGGCATAAAGAATAAGTTTTAGTAAATAATTAAAGTTGTCTTGACTTTTTCTGGAATTATAAATGTTGGACACATTTGAGTTTCTTCTTCCATTTTATCCTGTTGAGTTTTCAATTCTGATTAAAATATTCCTAGGGGGCTGGGGTTGTGGCTCAGTGGTAGAGCACTTGCCTGCATGCGTGAGGCACTGGGTTCAATCCTCAGCACCACATATAAATAAAAATAAAGATATTGTGTCCACCTAAAACTAGAGAATGTTTTTAAAAAATTCTTTATGAGACTATCCTATAATAATATTCAATCATTTTCTTAAACATCAAAAAAGTTTCTTAAAATGTTTGCTATAGCTCATAAAATTTTTAAATTAAAATGATATACTATTATTTGAGGGACCTAATAAGCTAAGATTTAAAATGTTAACACTCAGTATAAATGTTGTGAAATGAAAGCACAGATGTATGAATGTTGTTTTGTAAATGTCTGAGAAGAAAAGGCTATCTATATTCTCTCTGCCTGAAACTCAAAAGCAGGTTTTTTTATGTAAATTTTTTTATTTATATATAATAGCAGAATGCATTACAATTCTCATTACATATGTAGAGCACAATTTTTCATATCTCTGGTTGTATACATAGTATATTCACACCAATTCATGTCTTCATACATGTACTTTGGATCATAATGATCATCACATTTCACCATCATTAATTACCCCATCCCCCTCCCTTCCCCGCCCACCCCTCAGACCTATCTAAAGTTCATCTATTCCTCCCATGGTACAGCATTTGCCTAGCACATGTGACACACTGGGCTCAATTCTCAGCACTGCATATAAATAAATAAAATAAAGTCCATTGACAACTAAAAAATATATAAATATATATATTAATTACCGATACTTTTTCCACTCTAAGGATGGTATCTTTGGGTGAACTCTAGTTCTTAAATTTCAAATGAAGTCCTAATTATTGTTTTCCTTCATGTTCTGTTTAAGAAACTGATGATTCTCCAAAATTAAGACTTTCTTCTATGTGATCTTCCAACAGTTTTTAATTTTCCCACTTACCTTTAACATCAGCTGGCATTGAATCCTGCATATGGAGTGAGGTGGGTATTAAGAATCCACTTGTCCATGCAGACATTCGGTCATTGACTCGGATTCTGCTCACTCTTGACTGTTTGCCTTGTGGCTTTTATTTGCTGCCATTTCGGCTTCTCAGTCACTCTCCTTTGTCAATTTTGAATTCTTCCCTCTCTGACTTGGGTCTATTAGTCACTGCCCCTGTATAAAATATCTCTTTTGGACAGATTTTTGTTAGCAGGTGGGGAGTCTTGCCATAGTTGAGACAGATGAGCACAGGAATGTCAGATGTAGGAGCAGCTGGCTGAGGGCTGGCTGGGAACTCTGCACTACCTCTGCAACATTCCTATAAACCTAGAACTGTTCTAAAATTAAAAGTCCACTCCAAAATAAAATTAAATTAAATTAAATAAAGAATCCAGCTAACATCCAAGTACAAAAGTGTCCTCCATTAGAAGGCTTGAATGCAAAGGTGAATACACATCTATTTTTAAGGGTTTTTTCTTTCCCCAATGAAAAGCCTTATTCAGTGTAATGGTAAGTATTTGATTCCACATCACAGTGTCCATAAAGCTTATTTATGGTCACACTTACACCATGAGACATTCAGAATCACTTGTTCAGGACAAAGTTCCTGCCTCATGGCATCATCAGCATGTCTGTAGCCAGCAGCCCCGTGGGGTTGAGAATGATCACACAGAGTCAACAAGCATGGGCCCTTCAGTAGCCATCCTGAGCTTGAGATTTGCTTCAATCATATCATGACCTGCAGCTTCCTTACTGAAGTACATTGTTATCTAGATAGTTCTTGTAATGCTCAGGTTTCCAACACCACCACTTTCTCCAATAATTAATGAAGATTTAATTCTTGCAACCTAGTAGTAATTAAATTCTTCCATTAGGGTAGGCCCTGGACAAGGCATGAAGTATCCAGTCACAGAGCATGTCCAGGAGGCCAAGTACAAGCACTCTCAAGATAAGCACATTGTAATATCATTTTATTCCTTAAGTACCAAGAACTCACTATGTCTTACAAATATTTGGTGGTGGTGGTGGCATCTGAGATGTAGGTTGGCTGTACCATGCAACAGAAAAAGCAGAGGCTTTGGAGTTAGACAGATGTGGGCTTTAATTTCAGCTCCTGCATTACCTGGCCTTGGGCAAGTTACTTAGTCTCACTTGTCTTATCTGGAAATGAAGGTGTTACATTGCCCTGAAGTACTTCTGCTGCCAGTGGGAACAGATGTGAAGTGCTTTCTTAAGATTATTTCCCCATGCACCAAGCACATGGAGGTTCACATGGATGCCTAAGCCATAAAAACAAAACAAAACAAAACAAACAAACAAACAAAAACAGTATTCTCTTTAGGAACTCTCAATTTACAAGGCAAAAGATGGTCATGCAAAAAGAGTAATGTCAACCCAGTATACGCAGTGGAGGAAGAAACCATCTCTGAGTGACTTCTCAAGGCCACCTTGATTCAAGTCACTGTCATTGCAATGGATATGGCCAAGAGGAAAAACATAGTAACATATTGTAATCCATTCACTAATAATTGAACACGGTGGCCTGAGGATGTAGCTCAGTGGTAGAGTACACAGCATGTGCGAAACCCTGGGTTTAATCCCCAGTACTGCCAAAATAATAAAATAAAACAAAATAAAATAAAATAAAATAAATTGAACATGGAGTTAGGTGTTTGAGCAAAGAACTGACATCATGGACTCATGACTCTGAGATAATGGTCCAAAATGGAAATCCAGTCCAAAGACACATCCTAAAAGATGCATCCCAAAGAGAACATTGCCCCCTTGCTGCTTTCTCTCAGCCACCAAATGGAAGGAATTTGGAGAGGAAGGGCACGTGTTTAATGTCCGTTCTTCCACTTACTCAACAAATATGTATCTGGAACCTTCCATGGGCCCGACTGAGTTAGACAAGGGGTATTCATCCATAATCAACAAACTAGTCAGGTAGACAATACCCTTGCCTTCATAGTGTTTATGCTAATCAGTAGACCAATGGTAAATAAGAAGGGCTAAGAAAATTGCCTAAGATAAACCATGTCTGGCTTGAAGACTTTCTAGTATCTAATTCCCACAGCACAACTGAGAGGATCCTGAGTAAATATTGACTGAATCTCTCCCACCCACGAATCTAGAATGAATGTGCTTGGATAATAGCGTCTACTGGATAGATAGGTTGAATCCTCTGAATGAATGGGCCTTCCCCAAGGCTGTGGAATTTGATGGAAACCGCCATGGACCTAGAGTCCAAAAGGATATTTAACGTGCTGCCCATTTGCCATATTAGAGCCAGGTTTCCAAAGCTAAAGCACCATGAATGGGCGAATAAATCACTCGGATTGCTTCACCCTCCCTTAGTACTCCGCTCTGCTCTCTGGTGCCCTCTCTCCTCCTGATCCAAATCACTTTTGCTTAAATTGCGTAGAAAAATTACCTAACTTTTCCTCTTCCTCTGACTACAGAAATGTGGTCCATCAGACCTAACCAGTTTCCAGAACGATTTCTTCTGTCTGCCTGCTCGTAAGTGGGTTAGACTATTCTCTAGCATACATCAGCATTTGGACAACCAAACTCTGGGCAGAAAACTGAGGTCATAATCAACATTTAAGTTAGTAATTTTTTAAGTATGGAGAAGAAGTATCTGTCTGTAAAAGTTATTATTAGCTACTAGTTAGACTGAGCCACCAAAAATCTTATTTTCACACACACACATTAAAATGCAGAAGCAATACATTTTTTCCCATATTGTTGCTTTCCATAGCTATTTTACAGATTTTCTTAAATATTTGATAAGCCACAGTTGAGAGCTTTGGATATACACAATTGTTACAGATAAAAGATGTGGTTTCTGGCATACAACCAGAGATATGAAAAATTGTGCTGTATATGTGTAAAAAAATTATAATGTATTTTGCTGTCATATATAAAAAAATAATAGTTTAACCAAAATTATTTTTCAACAACAATAACAAAAGATGTGGTTTCTTGTTTTCAAGCAAACCTAACCTTAGTTTCCATGTCATTATTGCTAAGGCCCCTTATAACCATAAAATTCTATTATTTTTAATACATGGTGATCTGCTCAAAGCTAAGTTGAGCTAAACAGAATAAAATTTAATAGTGTTCTTTCAAACAAAGCCATAGGAAAAATAAGAAAATTATAGTGAAACAAATAAATTTTAAAAGTCTAACATAGCTCAAAAATTCCAGAAATGTATATTTTCACATATATTTATGTATATTCATATATTTTTTCTTAAAATCTGCATATATATTTTTATGTGTTTTTTCTTGAATATATTGTTCTATTTTGTGTTAATTATGAAGGCTAAAATTGCATAGAGCTTTTCAGTAAAGCCAGGTTATGTTTATGCTGGGAATAATTATTTTGAACCATTAATTTGCCAAGATGCAACACAGACTATTTAAAAGGAGTGAAGAACTTTAATAAGAAGAAACTCTAGGCAATGAGATATTGTGCACATAAAAACTAAGATCAATTGTTTTCCCATTACATAATATTACACTGGTTTCAGGTCAAATACCTGATGTTATTATGAGTCACCAATGCAAATATCGTTTTACTGTAATATGTGCATAATAACACTTTAATTATCTTCATTCCAGCAACTTTCAAGTTGTTGTTTTCCTCTAAGTAAAACGTGTGTGAGTGTATGATTGTTTATTCTGGGGTCAGAGGGAATGTGAGAATGTCTAAAACCTATAGATTCATCAGATATTTCAAATCACTATATGCTTGTAAGTATATTTACAATATCATGTGCTAAGCAAAAACTTTTCCCTCAAAGAACTCCAAGATACAATAGCTCTTGTTAAAAATTCGCGTGGCCATATTCTAAGAGCTCTTAGAATAGAGTAGAGGAATAGAGTAGAGGAAAATGAGTAACTCCATTTAACTCCAGAATAGAATAGAGGAACAGAGTAGAGGAAAATGAGTAATTCTATTTCTAATCACCATAAAATAGGAAAATGTGCACTTAGGACTTAGATTTGAAATAATGAGAGTGTCAGAAATTAGTTAACTCATTTTTGATGTAGTAGAAAGAACAAGGTCCCATATGGATGATATGTTGGATAGTAACTCTGTTTTGTACTTGAAGAGGGAGGAATTTGGAAATTAGAGCAGGGAAGGGGGCGTATGCATGAAAGTATGCATGGGAAGAATATTCTGGAGAGTGTGCACCTGAGGCCACAAGGTGCATTTCTCATTTGCCAACCAAGCCTGTGTTTCAGCTGTTTGTCCTTCTCAGATTACTACAGGGGTGTGCCATGAGTCCTCAGAATATCAGGCCTATATTGGATGCTCCTCCCTAGCAGTCTGGGGAGTGGGCACCTGGATAGTTGGGCTCTGGATTTCCAAGTGGCTGCCACACCATGTCCTGTCTGTGGGCTCAATGTGAAGGCAGTTGGCATAGGCTGCAGGAGGAAGATGAGTCTTATTCACCTGAACTGACCTTGCACAGAGGCAAGGAGTACAAGAGACTATTTGCCTGAGCTCTCTTGCAAGTTCCAAAGACATGTCAATGGTCATGATTTAAAAATTCCATCTAAAAAATGAAGCCAGGTCATAATTTATTTCCACTTCAACTAATTGCACCCATCCCTGCTCCCCAGCCTGGCTTCCTTCAGTTATTCCAAAGTTCTTGTTCGTAGCTGCATTCCATAGCAATACAACCGGTAGAGAGATGTTTCCCTACTCCACTTGAGGATGAGGTAGGTCTTCCTGTTGTTATCAGCAACTTATGAAATATTCTCTGTGTGTTTGTATGTGTGTACGTGTGTACACATACACCTATAAAATGAAGTTACTGAGACTGCAAACGTAAATTTTTCTTATTTGGATTAGTAGTGATGATGATGATGATATTAATATGTATTAATTATTTTCTATGAACCAGATATTGGGGTGAGTGTTAGATAAATGTTATATCATTTTCTCAACCCTGTAAGGTAGGTTGCTGTTATTTTTCTATTTTATAAATGACAGTGAAGTTAGTAGAGATCAGGATTCCCCAACATCATGCTCATAGGAGGTGGAAGAGCCTTGATTCAAGTCAGGAACAGTGATGGGCAAGTGGGGCTCCCCTCAACCCCTCTCTGATATCATCAGGCTAATGGCTTCCTCAGAAGGTGAAGTAAAGATGCACCCCCAGAGGGCATTCTAGAACACACACTAGAGAGGGGAGGGGAGACTCTTGAGATGGGACTCCTGGGCTCCCCAGGAACTCTTCTGACCATTGGTATGTTTTCATGGGTGCATATGTTCTGCATTTGTGTCTCATCTTGTTTCCAAAGACGTACTAGACAACTTAAGGAGATTCCCCAGACACTACAAAATAGAAGAAAATGTGTTCAGGTGAGAAATGGAAAAAAAAAAAAAAAGGAGGTAGGAATGAGACCAGCATAAGAATATTTAAAGTGCTGTGCATTTACTACTTAAGACCCTAAATTTAGCTCAAATCTTTACGTTTCAATACAAAAAGGGGTCCCGGACTAGTTATGTGATTTGTTATTCATAGTAAAAGCCAACAGACTATTTCTAATATTAAGACTGGAGGAAAATTCTACCCAGGAAAATGGTTTTCTGTGTATTGTAATGGATACTCTCGTCACCAGTACTCTGACAATAGACTCAGCAATGAGTCTATTCAAGATCTTTCTTTTATTCAGAGACTGAATGAAAGACCATTTTCTACTGTTCACAACTGGGCCAAGACAGGGCCGGCTGGCAGCACCATAATTCTTGTTAGAAAACTAACAAATCCAAAATAAATAAATCTGCTTTAATGCCCCCCAAATGAACAACTTGGCCTCAAACTTCTGCTCCCTATAGCCTGATCCCATACATGACCTTACCCAGACAGCTGGGTCACTGAGGCCATGGGGTTTCCGCATCGCTTCACCTCCAGTCCTGCACAAGGCTTTCCGGCCTGAAATATGCCCCTGCCTTTCCCAGCAGTGGTCCTGCAGTGGGGGGTAAGCTGCTGTTCCAAGAGGAGCTCAGAGTTCCCTGATTCCATTTCTTGTTGCCCTGTGATAACCAAGAGATCCGGGAGCCAAGTTGTTTAATAGAAAAACACACCAGTGTCCCCACAAAGAAGTCTGCAAGACCTCAATTTATTTTGCTTTGCTATCTTCATGCTGATAGCGTGTGCTATTCTGCTGTGTGTTCTGTTGGAACGTGGTTTACATTTCTTCTCTATCTTCTGTTCCCAAATTCATTTGCTCAAGCTTTTGAATGGTGCACGGCAGGCTTAGAACTAGATGACTGGGGCTTGCCTCTTGCACAGCCAGGTGAATTGACCCTCCATGAGATATGGTGGCCTTACCTCCTCTTTCCCAGAGGGACTGTGTGCATTTAATGATATGACGAGCTTAGTACAGCCAGCACAGCCCTTGGCACAGAGCAGGTGCTCGATACATATATGTAAAAGACCAGTATCAAGAATTCATCTTTCTCCTCTCGTCCTTTCACAGTTGCAGGCACCCAACTTACTATACATATAGGATTGATGTCATTGCATTGGGCTATTTCCCAGGAATTTCAGGCTAGTCACATCCCTGATGAGAACTCTAAGTAGAAAAGGCAAAGAAAATAAGAATTATTTTTCATAAAATAGTATCATGAAAAAAAAACAACTCTGAATACACTTATCCTTCTTTGTGGCTTGATTTTTCAAACTTGAACTTCATTGAATTGTGATGTCAAGAGGAAGAACAGTTTCACAATTAAAATTATAGCTCAGGTTACTACTATTAAGTTATTAACTTTTATATTTTAAAATTATAGAATAAATATAGCCTTGAAACTAGCTAAACCACAGCACTGTACTTCAAAGGCCAATCTATGGGAAAAGCCACACTGAGGATCATTTTCATTAGTTTTATATGCCCCAAACATTTATAAACATTTTTAATAATATAACTTATAAGCCGAAACCAAACGACTAAGTACACTATAAAAGTAGCCCCCCTGGAGACCTACCCAGCATTGAAAATGTGTAAGAATAAGTTTCATTTTAAAAAATAAGTGTAATTGACTAATCCCTCAACTTGACATTTTTCACTTACCTTTAATTACAAATACATTGAAATATGATTTTTTTAAAATTTTCTTAGGTGGCAATTGGCTCAGTGTTACCTTTTAAAAACTTCATGCCTTAATGTAATAAATATAAACTATATTAAACTGAAGTTTTAAACTATTTTATTAGAAACTTTGTTAACTAAAAAAGTAGCACTGCCATTACCTTGCTACTAAAGCAAGTATTTTTAATAATTTTCTGATGGTAAAGATTATATGTATTCTTCATTAAAAATTCAGAAAATACGGAAAGGTAGAAATTTCTAAGAATAACTCATAAACTCAGATGGTGCAAGGTGCTCAAAGAGATTGGATATATTCTTTAAAAAAATAATAGTCTTCTAAAATTCACAAGTTTTTTTTTTCATTTATATCCCTGACTTAGTGTAAATATCTGGCTACCAATGTTATTTTTTTTTTGATGTTTCACTTATTTCTCTAAGTTGATCTATGTACTTCTCTTGAGTAATTTTATTTTCCACGCCTTAAAATAACATTGCATGTATTTTCATGTTCTTAATCAAACTAACATTTCTTTCATCAAGGGATATTTTATAGATAGTTCTTTCTTGCTCTTTCTCTGAATTTTTCAGTGCTCCACAAAAGTATACACATATAATTTTGGTTGTCATGTAAACCTAGTTGTGGTGATAGGCTATGTACTAACATTTAATGAGCATCCACTGGACATCTTGCTATATTTCCATGTTATTTAATCTTTGCAACAATTCTTTGTATGTGGGTGTAACACTAGGACTTCAATATTGCAGAGGGGAAAACGGAAACTCCAAGAAATTAAATAATTTACTTATATGTTTTCAGATATATTCCGAATATAGACTCAATAGAACTCCTTGATGAATTTGAAGTGGGTTGTGAAAATAAGAGGGGGTTAAGAAAGACCCTGAACTACTGAAAAGATGCAGTTGCTGTTCTCTGAATGAATGACTGAGTGGTATCAAAATAGGAAGAAGGATATTAAATTGGAGACCTATCTAAGTCTTAAAAACTTGAGACAATAGTCTCCTTGTGTATGAATTAAATTAATAAAATCTAAACATCTTGTCTTGAGTGTTTTGGAAACCGTATAAGACAGAGTGAATTGTGCAACAAAAGCCATTGTTTGAAGCAAATCCTGTAAATTGTGGGAGTTTGTTTATTGGATATACTACAATGTGGCTTGTAGCATTTCCTTTCAGTGGAAGGGCAGCAAGATTTGTAGGTGTTCTGTGCATTCAGACACATTTTATAACAGTAGTATCCTTCATCTTGGTTTAGAGAGATAAAAGTAATTGACAATTAAAATTCCATGAAAGAATGAAAACACATTTTTACTTGTGGTTAAAATGAAGAGAACAGATAACTACAGTGGTGACAGCCACCACCAGGATTCCAAGATGGAGGACTTCCCAAGGAGGCAGGTATCCTATGCTCAGGTAGAGAGGCCTCACTAACCCATTTTTGCAGTCAACTGATTAATCAAGTGACTTGTATTTGATAGCCCACTGTGTCCCTTGCATTTCTGTGTAATTATGTTTCTTTAATGTTTTATGTTGCAGAACCTTACCTTGTAAATAGTTCTATAATAAATGCTATAATTAATTTAATAGCACTTTGACTGCATTACATTTAAGGGTGTGCCCTCTCCAAGCGTATTTTGGAGCCAGGCCAGAGGAACCTCTGTGTAGGGGTAAACTTGCTATTTTCCCCAAAAAAGATAAGTTGGAGGATGGGAGAGGGAAGAAGGGGCAGAGCCTTGTAATATGACTCAAAACACTTACAAACCCAGTGTTTCTCTCCAGAATCTACCACCAACATTCTTATGGTCTGCTGGAAGGCAAACCAAGGGGGGTCCCTGGCAAGACAAGGCCTATAATTGCCATATTCCAATTTTGACCTAAAAAAGGGGGCCTCTAGAAAATCTGAATATCCCACAAACAAAACCCCAGGACATTCTGTGTCCCCTCCAACTGAGTGAAAAGGGATTCCCGGTTCTGTCATGGCCTTGAGGGTCTCTGGGATACATAGTTTCTATTTGCATCAACAGCAGAAGAGGTTTATGGTATAGCTGCTGGGGAGATTGGTAGGTGTCCGCGCAGGGGTTGAAGCTCAAGAGTTGAGCTTATTTTAGTGCTGCTCTCTTAAAAACTTCAGGGCAAAGCTGCAGAGGTTGGCAGATAGCACATGAGTAGAGCATTTCCCCCCTGGGAGGCGTGTTCTAGAAGGAATTGCTGGAAGGAAATTCCCATGAATGTCCAAATTCAATAGATCTGCCAGCCATCTCTCAGGTTTATCTCTCCCGCCAGTCAGCCTATCGTTATCACTGAATCTGCCCCTTGATAAAATCTGTTTGGTAGGTGATAAGTTTTCACCTAAGGAGATATTCTGATTTAAATACACATCTTCCTGTAAATCACAGTATCTTCATTTTTATGGATTCCATGGTGCCTATTTACAGTCTAAACTTTGAAATAAATTCACACACTTAAGAATGGACTGTCTAGTGTATGAAATCTATTTGGCATAAATGCCACTCATGAAGGAGGGGAGGCTATCCCTGTGGCTTCATTTTGTCCAAACTGGAAAATAAGTCTTCTTGGCTCGGTCTTTGCCTTTGGAGGCCTTGAACTTTAAAGATTCTACTTGGATGATCTTGTGGTTGGGATAGGAGGGGTGGCTTGGGCTTCCACACAGGGAACCAGATAGTGACTTTGAAAATTGAGGTCTATCTAATTACCCATTAATTCACATATCCTTGCATTCAATCAACAAATATTTATTGAGTGTCCATGGTGCCCGTGCTGGGGGAATTGGCAGAACATCCCCTGGCCCAGCTCTTGCCCTCAGAGGACTTCTGGTGTAGCCAAGTAGAGAGTCATGTGGCCTTATCAACTTTTGACACCTATAAAATCAAAATCATGTTTACTTTGTAACAAGCAAGAAACATTCTTAAGTGAACAAAGTGTGTTGTTGCTTCCTGCAGCTTCTGAACTCTTCGATGCCAAACTTTCTGGTCTTTTTCTGGCCTAAGGTAAGTCCCAATATCTTTTGGAAGTATGGTCATTAAATCAAATCAGCCAAAGTCACAGCTTCGGTCACAAATGTGGCATTAATAAAAACATTACCATATGATTATTAAAACAAGAACCATAAAAGCTAGCCCTCTGGCATTCAATTTTGTTCATACATATCACAGCTTGAAATAAATTGTTAAAAGTTAACAACGTTGAAAAATTAGTCATGTTGCACTTTAAATACGATTCTTTAAAAATCTTATATTAAATGTCCTTGGGTGATAGCACCTGAAAAGAACAGTGTACATCTCGAGAGCCCTGATAGGATGTAATAATGCAATAAGCTCTATTGGCAAAACTAATCAATTAAAATTGCAAAATATGCCGACAGGAAGTGAGGCCCAGTATTCTCTGAGAATCTGTCCTTCACAAAAATGAATGTAGTTAGTGGTGAAGTTGAAGTTCAGAGTCCCTGAGGCAAAATTCAAATAGGCTGCCCATAGCCTTCTTGTTTGTGCACCGATGCCCTTTACAGTAGAGTGGGGCTATCGCTCTGAAAAGCCCCTGACCATGGGGAGGGTGATACTTAATATTTTAATAAGATATTTTAATACAAAGATAATCAATGCCACTGTAAAAAATTATATTATTGAGGAAAGTAAAAGATGAAAGAAAAAAAAAGCAAAGATTTCCTACCCTTCCCCACACCCGTCTTATGCCACAGCCCTCTCTTGGACTCACCAGAATAAGGACTGCTGGCAGTTTGTGCCTTTCCAGATCTTGTTCAATGCAAGAAACATATAACAATGAAACTTAAAACAGCCGAGGATATTAATTAAAAAGCAACACATTCCAACCCCTTTGTATGTTGGTCCCACTTGCCAAAGAGAACCACTTTGATCCACTTCTTTCTTTTATTTCATCTAGTGGTGATCTCCACCTAGCCAGATGTTTTGCCTGAACCTTGATTTTGACTTGTCAGCTTAAAAATGCAGCCGTTACCAGAGAACTGAGAGCCCCCCTGAATTATTCCTCTTACCACCTCCTCCCGATTTCACATGTTCATTTTTTAGTTCTAGTGGTGAATTTTATGAATTAAAATAAGATACATGGTCCTCTACCTTTTAGAATGGCATAAGCTAAGGAAGTGAGAGCCCCTGCAATGTACCTGTGCCCCTCTGCCTCTCTACCCACAGCTTCCGTGACTTGCTAGTCTTTCACTATAATCAAGTCTCAACTTTTCTATGTTTATTTTTAAATTGAAAGCCACACCAACTTCATCATCTACCCTTGTAGTGAATTTTAAAATTTCAGTTGTCATACCTCATGACTCTTCTTTGTCCTTTGGGCTCTATTTCATAGCAGCCTTTTTTTTTTTTAATGGATGCAATATCTATTCAAAAGTCTTGATAGAAGTGTTGAAGCTTCTCCTAAGTTCACTGAGCAAGCTCTGAGGCTGTTGTTCTCTCTTCTGCCTTCTTTCTGGGTCATTGTTTAGTGTTGACTGATAGATTTTCATCATATCTGTGCGGAGGCTGCAACCTGTCCATCCATTCTTCTCCTGATCCATGGCTAGACTAATTTCCCAGACATACTTGAAGTTCAGTGTTCTTCCCAAGGGAGGGACCCCTTTCAGGAGGATGCTGTTAAGACTGTGAGCGTGACTCCTCCAAGATTTCTTTCCTTCTTCCTGCAATCTGAAGTGACCATGAACAACACAGGCTAATGGTGGCTGAGCTGCCTTCCCAGAACAGTTGCATGGGAAGAGCTATCTGCTGACTGGATGGATGCTGCGTAGTGAAATGAATTTTTATATTCTTAATCCACTAAATAATTATTAGGTATCTTGTTGCAGCATCTTGGTCTACCTTCCTCATACAATTCCTAGCCAAGAAGCTGTGTTGATGTCTTCTAGATGTGGGTAGTCCTGCTTTAGGTCTTTCCCCTAAAAGAAAACTGACTCTAAGAAATGTATAAGTCATCCCTTCAACATCCCTTGGCAGGGAAATGGCTAATATCTTTTTTTTATTATTCTAAAACAAAGAGGTCTTAGTTCTCTTAGTTTCCTAGATAACCTCAAGCAGTGATTTCTTTAGAGAGCCACATGCAATTTTAATCTGAGACCTGCCTACATTGGCAGGAAGGGGGATGGTGTGATTAGGATGGAAGAGGAAGAGCATATGTATTCTAGAAACCATTCTTCAAAAAACAACTTTCACTCCTGTCCACTTTCCACTTCGTCCTGTTCTCCATTACCATTCCTGGGCTTGGAACATTTCTCTGGTTCACCCACCAAAAGAAGACCTCCTACCCTCACTGTTCCTTCAGGACCCAGCTGAGCTGCCTCACTCCAAGATATTATTTGATTCAATTCCTTCTGCGTCCTGTTTTCCGGAAATTCATCTGCCTTTCTCATCTTGCTCCTTCTTCCCCGTCTTCTCAAGTTCCCTTGTTCCCTTTTGTTCTTTGCTCTTGTCACAATGGCATTTGGGAAGAAAGGAGAGTAAAACTTGGTGTGTAGTCTACCATCTTGTATTAGCCAGAACTCATTTTAAGAAATATGGACAGTTTGTGAGGGAAAAGGAATCAAAACTTCACTGCTCTTGCTGGGGTCATGGGAGTTGGTTGGTTTTCAGGAGCAAGTTGTTTTGTAACCACGCCCTTTAGGAAGGAAGAGTAAGTAGTGACCCCAATGCTTCATGCTCTACTGTCCTGTTCATACAAACACAGTCATCTCAGCAGGAATGTCCAAGTTCCCAGAGCTTTAATCCTGAAACTGCATCTGCAGGAAACCCCAGTCCTTGGGGATTGTCTTTCTCCAAACATTTCTGCTAATTTGGAAGGGGTATTTGACATGCTTTCTTGAATCAGTATATTTGTTTTTGGCCAACCCAGGGCTCTGACCAAAGAACACCACTGCTACCTTGGGGCTATTAAAACTGGAATGGAGCACTTCTGTCTGAGCCACTGTGGTCTAACGCCAGCTCAGCTGGCATTCCACCTTATCTTCAGAGGGGACACCTGCCAACTGGCGCTGGCGCTTGACGCTGTTGGAAAGATGAAAGCAAACCCTCCTTCCTTCTCAGCTGTTCTCGATTACAAAGGCTCGCACAGTAGGACTGCTTTAGCCCCAACATTTTGAAGTATTTACCAGAACAGTTATTTTTCTCAAATGCAAAATAATATGGTACTTCCACATTCACAGGAGTCGCCATCTTGGTGTAGATTCCCTTTAAAAGATTGACCAAGACACTGATGATTTTTTTTTTTTTTTTGGCCTTCTCCGTGTTGGATGTGTTGGTGAACTTTTAGGAAAGAAGAAGCAGACACTGCTTCTCCATTAATCTCTGCTGGCAGAAAAGAGGGAGGATGAGCCAGGGCTTGGGGCCGGTGAGGGTCTCATAATGAATAACTTGAGCCCAACACACTCAAGGGTTTAGTGAAGCAACTCTTCCAACTCGTAGGAACAGTTCATCTGTGGCCACAACGGCCCACAGGGAGCTGTAACGCTATCCAGGCTCTGTTGCTTGGTCTGGCTCACTCTGTCCCTCTTTCCCTTTGAAGGAAACCGGCTTCTGTCTCCTCACCCTCCCCTAGTTCTCTGATATCACTGTCTGGCCACTAACTCGAGGTGGGATTCAGCTATCTCCATTTCTGAAGCAACGTTCTTAGCCTCAGGTAAATCAGTGCGTGGAAACAGATTCTGAAAGAAGGCAGTGTTAAATTAGGTCACATGCAGGACCCTGGGCTCAGAGGGGTTTCTCTTTTCCAGACATCACTTATGGTTCCTTTTTTTTTTTTTTTTTTTTTTTTTATCATCCGGGTATTGACAATTGTCCCTGACTCTGTAGGATAATTGAACCAAAAAGCAACTCTCAACTATCAGAAGAACCCACTAGTAGCTGGATAGAAAGAGCCTTATTATATAAAGTGCTCCCACCTGGGCCATGAGCAGGGACATGTCCAGAATCCAAGCCTGTACATGAATAAAATTTCATCTCAGGGCCACTATTCTCCTTCTGTGGGCTTGAAAGAAGGTGCTGGGTGAGTCCCTACCTCTACCTCCGAAGTATCAGTACCTGGCTCCTTTCTATCTACTCAAGACCCTTTCCAGTGGACCACTTGGCTTCAAGGTCAGCCATGCTTCTAGGGATCCTTCCCTTCCAGGGAACACTTACTCATTTTTGTACAAGGACCAGCAGTAAGGTACAGCAGAGTAGAAGTGACTTCTAATCCTGACTTTGCCAAGCTCGTTCACAACCTTAAGAATTTAATTCGGCCTATCTGGACTTCTGTGTTCTTCAGAAAAATGATGAATTTAGATTTCATGTTCAAGATTCAAACCCCTTTCTTCAAACAAAATAGTATGGAGGTGTCCAAGTACAAAGTACATGGCTCAGGGTGAAGTAGGAATGGGGGTCCTAGGGAATCACTGGCTCTCCCCCTTCCTAACACTGCATATGCTTCTGAGGCACCCCAAGGAGCCCTCAAAGCTCTGTGTAACAGAGCTGCCTTAGAATATCTTTAAGGTTACTTAGAGCTCCAACAGTCCATGAGCCTAAAGCAAAGCTGGGAAATCTTCTTGAAGTGTCTCACTGAATGTTTTGCCACAATGTGGTAGGGTTCCATTAGACCTTATTCAGCTCAGGTGCTCACAGAATTCCAGAGGAGGGATGACATGGCCCAGAGGTTCCAGCCTAAGACTCGGGTCATAGGACCTGAGTTCAAGCTCCAACTTCACCACCTGTTACTTCTGAGTATCTGTGAGTGACAGCTGCTGCAGGAAAGCACCACAAATGAATGGCTTGAACAATGGGGATGTTTTCTCTCACAGGTCGAGGCCTGAAGCTCAGGGGTCAGCAGGTTGGCTCCTTCTGGAGGCCTGCTCCAGGCCTCTCCTGGCTTCTGGTGGTTTGCGGGCAACTTTGGCATTCCCTGGCTTGTAGAAGCACCACCTCATCCTTGTCTTCAACTTCCCATGGGCTTCTCTGCAGGTGTGTCTGTATGTCTGTGTGTGCCCATATGCTTGTCCACATTTCACCTTTTTATAAGAAGGCCAATCATATTGGGCCATGCGTCCACCCTGCTTCATATTAACTAATTCCATTTTCAATTACCTGATTTCCAGATGAAGTCACATCCTGGAGTTCTGGGGGTTAGAACTTGAACATATGGATTTGGGGTCATTCTGTTACCTTAGACCAATTATGTCACCTCTCTGGGCCTTATTTTCTAATACCTCTGACTTAGAATTACTATGAAATAACAAGGAAAGAACAGAGTAAGGATTCAGTACCTGTTAGCTCATGTGATGAACATGTACTTTCTCTTGTTTCATGTTCAGTCCTTTTCAAAAAGAGGACCATTTGGTATTGTTTTAGTGCAGCCATAGATAGGGTTTATTTTCCCGGGGACCATTTATGGAGACTTCCTAAATCCTCAGATGATTTCTTAGATAATTATCACCATTTAGTTGAATGAGAACTACTGTTCTGCTGTCTCCTTATCCGGATGCATCAAAGGTTACTTGTATTCTTCCTCCAATTGAGCTTTGAATGACTAACCAAGTAAAAATAGTAAATAAAGCATGACTTGGTCCTGAGCTAAAACCCACTCAGAAAGCAAGTGGAAAGTCCAGTTCCCTCTCCCACTCAGCCTTTTGAATTTTTTTTTTTTAATTCCTGAGATCATCTGACTGTTGTGATTTGTTTGTTTTGTTCTTTTTCTAAATTGATCCCCCATATTTGCGGGCAGGAAGTCTGTCATCCAGGTGTGTGCTCCAAATGTTTGGGATCCTTTGTGCTGCCTTTGATGGAGAGTGAATGTGTGTGCTGTCCGTCTGTGTGACAGCCTCACCCTGCGATTTTTCACCCACCGCTCTTTTCAAAGGATAAACCTACTTCAACACCCATCGAGAGTTCTGATACCTAACGTAAAGCAAAGCATCCCAGTTGTTTTTATAAGCCTAATCCAGGACGTTGTCCTTGCTGCCGGGGAGGAAGAGTTGTAAGTCGACATGGCTGTTTGACAAATAGGTTTCCAATCCCCAAACACACATCTACAGGTTTTTATAAATCAGTCTGACGGGGGTTCTGTCTGCCTGTGTACGTATTTATCATTTTTTGCCAGAGGATCAAAGACGAGTCAAGCAGGCATAATTTTCTGTGGATTTGCAGAGCACTGCATGGACCCTTTAAAAAGTAACCTAACATCAAACTTTCTTGCTCTGGGTTTTGGCTGCAAATGTATCATACAGGCTAATAGCTATTTTTGTAGAGCAAGATTATAAATAAAATGACAAAATTGAGATGACAATAATACATGGTGGAGCCAGTTCTCCTAAGACACAAAGAGGCCCTGTCAAATTTGTATTTTCTCAGAAAAAGATTCAGAGATTTTTGACTTAGTTTTGTGCCTATGTCTTTGGACAAAAATTAAATGTGATTTCTTTCTTGCTGAATAAATCATGCATTATTAAAATAAGTGTAAAGGAACAATAGTTCAAGTGAAAAGGAGAGGCAGTGACAGTAGAGATTCCCCTGGGGGTTCATTTATTACATACAATATAGACGCAGGTTAAAAGGTAACGAACCCCAAGAAGAGAAGATTTGACTTTAAAATTCTTTCAGGGGACAGAATGGAAAGAACCAAACCAATTGTAATACAGTTTGTAAAAACTATACCCCTCATGCAGAATTTGCAAATTCTTATTAAATAATGTAAAAGAGATTTAAGGGAATTATGGCGAACCTCCAAATGCTGCCTCTCCAAATTTTTACACTCACCGGTCAGTATGGAAGATATAATGAGCAATTTTACACCTACAGAAAACTACAGAAGGTCATTGCTTCAGAAAAAAAATGACTGTCCTTTTTCATATATGCCTCAAGAGTAAAGAAAGGCAAGGTGTGAGTTCTGTGGTGGCTGAGTTATACAACCTCAAGCCACGAGCATGGACAGAATTGATAGTCTATCCCGACATGTGTAGAAGAGCTAGTTTTGATCTTTCACATCAGCTTAACAGCCTTTGTAATTTGCGAAGGTCAATATCAAATTGAACGGCAGGCATTACAAGACTGCAGAATCTAGGTGTATGACAACATACGGTGTGTCTCACACACAAAAAAAAGGTCTGTGGCTGAACTTCCAGAATTTGGAAACCCTCCCACCTTGTGCATGTGGCATCTCCCCATGCCAGCCAGCCTCTGAGGATGACTCCAAACTGCAGCCACACGTCACGTGGTTTCACCAGACGTTGACTCCACATTCACTGTTGCCACTACAGATAATGAGCTTTCCTCCATTCGAAAACTTTTATTTAAAAAACACACAATATCCTCCGTAACCTTCAACCACGCCATGCTTACTGAACTAAAGCCTTCTATTTCCTTCTGAATAGAAACGCCTCCCGCCCAGACCTTGTGCAGCTAGGGATTTGAGTGCAATAGACAATTTCAAAGACTACTCTTTCTACTTAACAATTGGTGCATTAGGCTAAAATGTTCACACAAATGCAGTAGCAACAGAAGGGGTTTGCAATGTGGTGACAAGGTCCTTCTTCACCTGGATGTGGAGAATGATGAATGAGCATTAGCAGAATATTCTCTGGCCCTTAGGTTTACCTTGATCTTCTCCCAGAATGCAAATTGACATCATACGCACATTTCTAGGTATTTATTACCATGGTCATGATGTGAGGGCTTTTTTAATATGAATAGTGTAAAAGGGGAAACATATTACTGCAAAGAGACATTATTGTGCGAGGAATGTATAAACAGAGGAGAAGAATGGAAGGACATGCTCATAATAGAAACTGAAAGCTCCTCATTTTGTCCCGATTGTCTACCCTTCTCTTTTAAACAACCTTCCTTTTTTCTAGCTATCAATACAAAGTTCTTTTTGGTAAAATGAAGTGCATTCATGCTGCCTGAAAGCAGCTTTTAAAGTTGATCTGTGCCCACACAAAAGAGAGGCAGCGCTGGGTCTGACCAGTTGGGGAAGCAAACTTGGTCAATGTTCATTACTCATGGCTTGACACTCTGGCCTCCATATCATTTTGTAAAGAATCAGATAAACCTTCCCCATGATAAACAACTGAAATAATTTTTCTTCTCTGTCAGCTTCTTTTCTCCCTTCCCCAGCCTGTTCTCACACTCTTCCCCGCTCCTGAAAGCAACGGAGCGCAGCTCTTTGGTCTGATAAATGGGCTCCTTTCAACGGGTGGCAGGCTTCGGGGAAAAAGAGATAATCCTGGATAATGTGGACACAGTTTTCATTTCATGTCACCCAATTAAACTGCAATTATCCGGAGTGCAACAGCAGAAAAACTGGAAAGAATGGCCGGAGAATGAGGCACGGAGGCTCCCTGGGATTCTTTATACCACGCACATTAGCCTAGATTTGTTCTGTTCTGATAATAAAGTGCGGCCTCAGCGCTCACACACACACAAAACCAAGGCCCCGCCAGCTGCAACCTGTAGCTGCACATGAGATGCTCAGACCAACTCGATGGGAAGCAGCAGGTCCAGACACAGCAACTTTTTTCTTAGGTGATTTGCATCTGAAGTCAAGGTCAGTGAGGCAGTGGACCCCCACCCTGAGCCCTCTTTGGCGTTGAAGCAGCCTTGCCTTTTCACAGACAGGACCAGGTGACAATGTGTTATCAGAGAAGAAAAAAACAAAACAACAACAATCAAAAAAAAAAAAAAAAACAAAACCCAGAAAACAATACTTCCTCTGCCATGACAGACTTGGCACCACATGAAATACCATCCCAAGAACCAATCACTGAGTAGGAAGAGTGGAGAGAATGATGATGACTCTGTTATTACAAACACATTTAATAAATCATGCAGGGATGTAGGAGTCTGAGGCCTAAATAGATATAAAAATTTCAGTGAACAGCTGGTTCATCAACTGGGAGGTTTTCCCTCGCTTAAATGCAATGATATTCAGCCCCGTAAAGAACTACAACTACGCGATGAAAAGGAGATAAAGAGCCCCATCATCTCACATTTCTAAATTATGCCGTTTCCAGATGCTCTAGGAGTAGAAAACAGTGGGCTTGTAGTAGAGAAAATGAGGGAAAACTCGAACCTGAAGGGTGAGGCTCCTCTAGAAATAATTACCGCCACATGTGTAAACACAGTTGAGAGAAGATTAATAATAGTAGAATTTATTGGTGGGGGGAAAACCTGATACAATGGAATGAATGAAAGTGACCTTTCAGGATGACATGGTCAGAATACAGTGAGATAAAACGAGGCAGGTCCCAAACTCACAAACTCCAAAATAACATTTTCATCATCAGTAACATAAATCTCTGGATTTATGAATACCGCCTAAAATAAACTGTGCAACTTTACCAGCTGGTATATTTAGTGATGAATCAACTACTTTAATCTCATAAAATTATTCTCTGGTGTGCTGTTTGGCTCTATATCTCTTCTTCTTTCCTCTTTTGGAGATGGATCCCATCTTAATCTTCTTGAGAATAGCCATTTATGGCTATTAAAGGTGGCAAATGAGACAGAAGAGTCACTCAAAGTTGGCTTTAGCCAGAATAATTTACCTGGTGTGGCTGTCAGTGAGACTGTGGGCCTGCAGGCTCCACCAGGCTCCTGGAGATCAGCGATGCTAAGGGGCCCTTCCTGTCTCCTTTTTGCCCCCAAGTGATATCAGAAGGCCAGGTGCTATCTTACCCCAGGACTTCAAACTATGTAGAAGAGCACACCATTGCAGTCACATAGGAAACATTAGGAACAAAACTGGAGAGATGTTGAGATGAATTTGAAAATTGGTTCATTCTTCAATAATCATAAATGCAACAATAATCATAGTAATGATGCTAACAACACTTGACAACCTGAACCTGCCTTTCATCTAAGCTCAAAGCACTAGACAAATAATGGTCTGGGCTAGGATCCCATCCTATGTAGCTTTATGGGAGAATCCACACAATTACAATACCATCATGATGCTATGATAACAATAATAATACCTTATGTTTACATAGTGCCTATCTCTGGGAAACCTAAGCAGTTTAGAGATGCTAATCTAATTAAACTCCAGGTCCCAGTCAGACAGGTAGACGGCAGGTATTTTTAATTTAAATGCTATTTAGGAAATGATGGGAATACCAACATCTCCCACCTCCCTTCCTCCTAGGTATTTGTGTGCATAAAGAAAAAAAGATTGCTCAGATTTAAATCTTCTAACTACATGGAAGAACAATGATAACAGTAGAATATAATAATACTGCTCAGATCACTTTTCATCTGATATACTTGTCTTTCAAATGATGGGCTGAATTCATATCCTATCTTCTTGCATGGGAGATTTTCACACAGCTCCGACCTGTGGAAGAAAAGGCAGTGATGCTCATGAGCGCAGGAGCCCTCCCCTGGGGCCTGATGGCAACTTCCCTTGGGAGCTCACACAGGGTGAGCTCCTATAACCATAAGTCGTTTGAAAGATTTTTTATACCTACCTTTAGCTTTTGGAGATTTTGAAATCAAAATATTAAAAACAAACGAACAAATAAACAATAGTAATGACACTAATTGGGGCTCAGATCAAATAAAATGGTGAGGTGGAAAGGGATTCCCTTAAAATACCACATATTATATAGATGAATCAAGGTAGGGAGAATTTATGAAGGGCCTTTTCTCTCCCACTTATTACTAGATACTTTAAAAAGACTTCATTTTAAAGCAATTTCAAATTTGATAGGAGCCATACCATTTGTCTCTGTCTATAATCATGTTGTTTATTTATTCACCTCATTATCCATCCGCCTCCCAATGAGAAAATAAACTCCATGGACCAGGTCTGTCTTGTTCACTATTATACCCATAGTAACATTAACTTAGTATATAGTAGACATTAAATAAACATTTCTTATTGAATGGATAAGTGAAGAAAGGAGCTCCCACATAGTAAATGTTTAATATCTGGACTTTGCAGCCAGCAGATTTAGGTTTCAATCAGGACTCCAGTGCTTACTAGGTTTACAGGCTTGGGAAAAATCACTTGAGCTCTCTGAGTCTCAATTTTTCCATCTATATAACGGGAATTGTGTCTTTTAGGAAGAACTTTATGATCTTCTAAAAGGATTTAATTGAATGTGTTAGCCTAAACACTAGATTGGTGTTCCAAAAGAGAACACTAGTTGGCTCAATTTAATGTGCAGCTTCCCCTTTCTCCCTGTTGCCCTTACCAGTGGAAAAGTACCACCTATCAGCTTCCTTTCCTGGCACTGCAGCCCAGGGCCTGGGTTTAAGGTCAGAGAATCAGCCTTAGTGACCACTCTCCTGTCCACATTCATGGGTCCTGGGCAGTTTCTTCCCTATACCCAGGTCTTGTCACCTTTTAACCCCTGAGAGCATTGGGACTCTGGGGGGACTCTGGGGCTGACAGCCTCTAATGTCTGACTCAGAGACATCCAGGCCATCCTAACGAGCAAAGGAAGGAGATGCCAATCACTCACCCCTACTCCCTGCTTCATACTACCTCTAAACTTGGCTTTTTCTCGCAGAATGGCCAGTGCAGACCCTCATTTTAAGGTCGAGACAATGAGGGAGAAAACACTGTGTGCCCCCAACTGTAGGAGAGAAAGATCGACTGGGCTCTCTCCCTCCTGAGCTTCTCCCTTCCCCAAAAACAAATGCTTCTGGGCAAACACAGTAGCTTGAGGCATTGAAGGCAGTCCTGGGAGACTCAGAGAGAATGCAGATGAGGCGGGGTCTCTGCTTTGCCAGTATGGGGACGTCCTGGGCAGCTTTCCAAACCGTGTGCAGCTGTTCCGTAAATCCGTTCCCAGTTGAGGGCTGTATGCTGGTTAGGAGAGGTGGGGAGACTGGTCTCCATGAGTCTGCAAAAGAATGCGAGCTGGTGCCAGAGAGGCAGTGGGGGGTCAGTGGGGATGGTCTCAGTTTCCTCTGCTCCTCCACATGGCCCTGAGTCAGGAGGAGGAACCAGGCCAAGTGCCAGAGAATACAGTGGTGATGCCAGCCCTCTTGCTCTCCTGCCTGGCACTTGGCATGTTATTTCACCTCTTCACAACCTGGTTTCCTCACCTGCAAAGGGGAGATAATAACCCCTTCGCGCAAGGTTGCTAAAAGAATGAAATGGGGCAATACAGGGTCAGATGCACAGCACAGTGCACTCGAGCACAGGAGAGATGCTGGCCATGGCTTTTCCTGGGGGGCCGTTTTTAGTAGCAAAAGAAAAAATGATCCAGATGTTCCCCTGATGAGGGACTAGTTAAACAGACAATGGGAAATCCACACCATAATGCCTGAGCATCACGTAGTTATAGAATAAAATAAAGAGCACTTCCGTCTACTGCTACAGAGTGAATCCAGGATACAAAAGGAAGGTGGAGAAGGTCGTGCTGCTTATCAGAAAAGAGGAGCTTTGATTTCACACTCATATATATGCTTTTATAAAGCAATGGAAAGACAAGACAAGATGGACAGAGTTGGGAAATAAGGAGCCAGGAGGAAAAAGAACTCTATGCTCATGCTTTGGATTCTTATTAATAGAGTCTTCAATTCTTTCTAATTTGTGTTTTTGCCTGCATCATCTTCTCCACCATCCTCAAAAGAAGAAACTGCAGTTTATATATAACCTTAGAGACTTTACTACTTTACATGGCAGGTGGCACTCATATACCCAAAGTCGGATGTTGCTGCCTATATCCTCAAGAGGGAATGCCGGGTCAGTGATTATGGGTCCTCTGTGTGGGGCCCAGACTCTGTATTAATTATTTCAATCTGGCTCCTAAGGCACTCTCCCCTGTGCACTGGGGCACATTTCCTACGATCCAGCAGGGAGATGCCTTTGACAACCTCTAACTAGAGACAGATAGTCGGGAAACAATGGATAAAGGGCCAAATCCAGTCACTGTCGATTTTTGTACAACCTCCAGCCTGAGAATAGTTTCTACATTTTAAAATTGTTTCTTAAAAAAGAAAAGAAAGGAAAAAAAAAGGAAAAGGGACATGAATGAAACTGGAGAGTATCAAACTAAGCAAAATAAGCCAGACACAAAAAGTCCAGGGTCAAATGTTCTCTCTCATATGCAGAAGCTAGACCAAATAAGGGGGAAAAAAAGGTGTGTGTGTGTGTGGGGGGGGGCAGAATTCTATGAAAATCAAAGAGAGACAGGAAGTAAAGGAAGGGGATTGAGGGGGTGGAGGAAGGACAGGAAAGAGGAAGAAGAGTGGAATCAATCTGAGCAAACTTTGAGATGTACATATATTAATATGCCACAGTGAATCCCTTCTTTGTGTTTATCTGAAAGGCACTGATTTTTAAAAATCTATAAATAAATAGAATAAAGATCAGTAGAGTAGAAGAAAGGGAATGGGGGAGGGTAAGATAAGGGGAAGTACTGGGGACTGAATTAGAGCACATTATATTCCATGCTTGTATAATTATGTCCAAATGAATCCCAATATTATGTATATCTATAGTGAACTAATAAAGGGAAAAAATAACATTTCATGACATATGGATATTACACTGATGTTTCTTATTTGTTCTTTTTAGTTATATATGACAGTAGAATGCATTTTGACATATTATACATAAATGGAATCAGACTGATTTTTTTTTTTTTTGTACTGAGGATTGAACCCACGGGTGCTTAACCACTGAGCCACATTCCCAGCTCTTTTATAAAATATATTATTTAGGGACAGAGTCTCACTGAGTTGCTAAGTGCCTCACTAAGTTGCTGAGGCTGGGTTTGAACTTGCAGTCCTCCTGCCTCAGCCTCCCAGTTGCTGGGATTACAGGCATGTGCCACTGCACCCACCCTGATTTTTTATTTCACTGTCCATAAATAAAGTTTTATTGGAATGCAGTCTTGCCTTTCTGTTTCTCTATTGTCTGTGGTTGCTTCCACATTACAAGCCAAGCAGTTGGGGATAACCTGCAAAGCTCAAAATATTGACTCTCTGTTTCTGCACAGAAAGTGTTTGCCCACCCCTGGTCTAGCCCATTAGAGGACATTTGAGTTTCAAATACGTCTAGTGCTTTCTGGATCCTTCTTTGTATATCAAAAGCTTGCGGAGGGTCCCTGCTATTTTAGTCTCTTTTCTATTGTCTGTAACACAATATCATAGACCAGATGAGTTGTAAAGAGGGTTATTTGGGCTCCCAGGGTTATCCTGAAGGAGCACAGAGCAGGGGCTGCACCTGGCGGTGCCCTTCTTGCCAATAGGGTCCTGCTGAGGTGCAAGGCAAGACACCACAGGAGACAGGGGAACATGTGTCTCTGGTCTCTCTCCCTCTTCTTGTGAACCCATGAGGATTCAATTGTGGGGCTCCGACCAATGTCCTTATCCAAACCTAATCACCTCTCTCATGTGCAGAAGGCCCCCATCTCTACACCGTAGTAACATTGTTTCCTTATGAACATCTCCAAGTGGAATTCAATGTCAACACGTGAAACCAACAGTGAACTCACTCAACCACATCCACACCACAGCCTCTGTGTAAATTGGCCTTGAGCAGCTTTGTTCCCAGTTCATCCATTCTTGCTTCTATTGATGAAGAAAACTGACTTCATTGTCAAAGCCTACAGAACCATAGACATCTATGGTTTTGTTTTTCAACTTCCACTTAAGCCTCAGGTCCTACAAATACATCTCTAGCCAACTGTGGAGGGCCAGGGACAGTAACTCTCATCACTTGTAGGTGACCCCCTCCTGTTTTTATCTTTACAGAGACACTTGATCTTCTCTTCATTGTTGAGGGATAATCTTTGCCATTCTCTGGCCTACAACCTGCAAGGAGGGTGGACCGTGGGGTGGAAGTGGTCCTCTGTGTCAGTGCATGTTAGAACTTCCCTGATCATGACTATCCACTGTACATTAGCAGTTCTCAAACTTAGTTGTCTCTAAGGATCACCCAGAAGGTTTGTAGAAATAGATTCTACCTGCATTCACAGGGAGCCCAGGTTCTGGTTCAGCAGGTCTAGGGGAGGTGGGTCTGTGGATTTGCACCTGTCACAATTTCCCAGGTGGTGCTAATGCCACTGAACAGCGACCACACTGACTCGCAATGCCAGGTCCGTCAGATTCAAACTTTTCCACGAGCTAACTCCCAGAGCAGAGGGGGGTAAATTTTTCCATTTGCCTATGCTGCTGAGTCTTGAGTGATCTCCCCACCCATATTTCTAAAATAATTAATTATTTGAGCACTTATTATGAGCAAAAATAAAGTGCAGCTTTAAAGAACTTAACATCTTAGTTGAGGAACCGTGACCTACACTCACAAAGGAAAATAAAAATACTATCAACTGAGAAAAGCTCAATTAAAAAGTTTCCAGCTATTTTTTAAATCTAGAGGAGGATACAGTTATATACGTTCTTGGTCATGTAAATATAAGCCAGGTATGTACTTACTGCCTTGGGAGAGAGATTATAGGGTCTTTCTTTCTTTTCTTTTCTTTTTTTTTTTATGTTGACAAAGCATACCTCTTTCAATATTCCTTGTCAGGAAGGTGACAGAAGAGGGGTGAGTACCTTTGCCAGGACCCCAGTTGCTTTGTGGGGAGGCTTGTTCTAACCTAGTAGAAGACTGTCTAACCAAGCACCCCCAGCACATCTTTTGGCACCAAGAGCTGAAAGAGTGGGTGTAAATTAAGGAGTTTTAGCTTTAAAGCTAGATGAAAGGTCGCTTTGGGCCAGGCCCTCAAGTGTCAGAGAGTAACCACAGGTAAGCATTCCTGGTGGGAAAGGCTCCTGAGGAGCTGGGGCTGCCAGGAGTGAGTCATCACAGAGGGCGGGGAGCACTTGCTCTCAACTGGTATCGCCTGTGACTTGACAAAACTATGGTACCAGGATGTAAGAGCCCACCTTGCTTGAGCTACAGTGGACGGATGACTTGCTAATCACCATGTGAGCATAAAATGGAGAGATAGATGGATAGACAGATAGATAGAGGGAATGAATAAGAGTTTGGGGGATGGAAAAATTGGAAGTTACTCCCAGTTTAAATGTTTTCACTGATGATATTTCAACAAAGCATTTTGATTTCTTGGAAATATCAAAATTCATGGATGATTATTTAAGTCAACAGATTGGGTAACCAATGTGACTAATTCTTTTATTATTATTGGGAGGGAAAGAAGCAAATGTAAAGTAAGACAGATGATTTTAGGTCTTAGAATTGAACTCTGATGACAACTCTAAGCAGTTTTAATCACTGAAGGATATATTTGAAGTAAAATGTGATTTACTTTTAAAGCTATTTATTCAACGTTTGTTATGTCATAGTTTTGAGATTTGATAAAATATGTGGAAGGGATCAAGTATTTATCTTGATACGGTAGTGTGCATCTTTGAAAAATGTAACAGAAAAGCTGACACACACAAAAAAATAGGAAATGCCAATTATTAAAGAAGATGAATTAGTAACTTGAGTTTTCTCCCCACACAGAAACCATCAAGCCCAGATAACTTTTTTTAAAGAGAGAGTAAGAGAGAGAGAGAGAGAGAGAGAATTTTTTTTAATATTTATTTTTTAGTTTTCGGCGGACACAACATCTTTGTTTGTATGTGGTGCTGAGGATCGAACCTGGGCCGCACACATGCCAGGAGAGCGCGCTACCGCTTGAGCCACATCCCTAGCCCCCAGATAATTTTTTAAGATGAGTTTCCACAGATTTCCAAGAAACAGGTCATTTCAATTTTGAAACTTCTCCCAGGAAGAAGCAGAGAGAGACTATTGCCCAACTTACCTGATTGATACTTGATAAGGTCAACATTAAAAGGAAAACCACTCTCCTATCTCCTATACACAATGCAAAGACATCATGAACAACTCGAGTTTATCTCCCAGATATACGAGTGATTTAACATAGAAATTTCATTTTTGAAATTATTCCCATAACAGCTTTGTTTATTCATGCCTAGAGGGGAGAATCCTCTGGAAATCAGTATGGATGTTCCTCAAAAGACCAGGCACGAATGAAGCCATGATATGACCCAGCTATACCACTCCTCAGTATTTATCCTAAAGAATTAGTCAACATACTATAGCAATACAAGTTCAGCCATTTTTATAGCAGCACAATTCACAATAGCCAAATTATGAAACCAGCCTAGAATCCATCAATGGATGAATGTATTTAAAAATGTGGTATATTTATACAGTGGAGTTTTATTCAGTCATAAGAAGAATGAAATTGTGTCATTTGCAGGAAAATGGATGAAACTTGAGAGTCCTATGTTAAGTGAAATAAGCCAAATCCAGAAACTCAAGGGTCTATGTTTTCTCTTATATATAAAACCTGGAAAAGAAAGGTGGGGGTGGGGGTGGGCAGAATCTTGAAGGGAGACCAGAAAAGTAGAGGTAAGAGAACAGGGGCAGGGAGGACAGGAGACAAAGGGAAAATGGTGGGGAACGATATTGACCAGATTATATTGTTATATTATGAATATGTAAAAATGAGTCCTACCAATATGTATCATTGTAGTACACCAATAAAGTCATGGGGGAAAGGAAGTTTAAAAAAGGAAAGGAAAAAACCTCAGTAAAACATGAACATAAGAGAACATTTTTATCTCGGAAACATTTTTTATAATGGCAAAATATTTCAAACATAAAGTTAGAAATGAGACAAGTAAGTTAATGATTACTGCTTCGACTCAACATTCAACATTGACCGAAGTTCCTAACCAGAGTTATAAGATCAAGGAAACAAAAGTTAAAATCATGAAAGTGGGACTTTGTGTGTAGCTTAGTCATGGAGTATGGACCGAGCAGAGGCCCGGGGTTCAATCTCCAGCATCAAAACAAACCCCCCCCCACCCCCACGGAAGAAATCAGACCCTCATTTGCTCCTTTGCTGATATTATTCTATACATTGAAAATCCTACAAATTGTTAGAACTAATAAGATCCTTTACAAAGCGGCTGGATATAAGATAAAATATTTAAATGCCTTTTTAGAACTTAGTAACACTAACTAGAAAGCCTACTTTTAAAAATGCAGCACGATTTACAATAGAAAAAAATAGATAAATCCATCAAAAGATGTAAAAGACTTAAACAAAACAAATATGAAAATATAATATCCATGGATAAAGATTGTAAAGATATCAACTCTTCTAATGTTGTTTTAAAAATTCAAAACTACCTCATCTTAAAATTTTTAGAGTTACAAAGGACCAAGAAGGGCCAAAGAACTCCTGAAGGAGAACGTGGGGGGAATTTTCCTACCAGATAGCAAGGCTCATGATGATGTTGCAGCAATTAAGACAACACAGAATAGGACAAGGGCAGAAGAAGGTGCATAATGCAGCTGAACAGAGAGCCAGATCAGCCTCACTTCTACAGAAGAACTGGGTCTTATTTTTTTTTTAAAGAGAGAGTGAGAGAGGGGAGGGAGAGAGAGAGAGAGAGAGAGAGAGAGAGAGAATTTTTTAATATTTATTTATTAGTTATCGGCGGATACAACATCTTTGTTTTTGTATGCGGTGCTGAGGATCGAACCCAGGCCGCACGCATGCCAGGCGAGCGCGCTACCACTTGAGCCACATCCCCAGCCCTGGGGATTTTTTTAATCAAAGATCAGTTGGATGGGCTGGGGGTGTGGCTCGTGGTAGAGCACTCGCCTAGCACACGTGAGGCCCTGGTTTCGATCCTCAGCACCACATACCAATAAATAAATAATATAAAGGTATTTTTTAAAAAAAGATCAGTTGGAGAATGAAGGAAATACTCAATAAGCAGTCTCATTCAATTAGTCTGTCACTGGGAAATTAGATCTCTATGCTATATACAAAAAAATTCAAATGGATTAATAATTTAAATATAAAAGTCAAAATATCCATGCTTGTGGAATGAAATATATATTATTTTATAACTTTGGAAACAGAAAGAATCGTTTTGAAATGAAGAAAAAGCACTAATTATACAAATTAGGAAAAGATTTCCAAATTGGGCTACCCTAAAATTAAGAAATCATATTTATTAAATTGTAAATAAAATGAGGAGAGGGGGCGGAGCGGAGCCACCACCCGCGCCCGCAAGGTGGGCAGACCCGTGACCCAGTGGTACACGGGCGTGGTAGGAGGGGCAGGGCAGAGCCGCAGCCCGCGCCTGCAAGGTAAACAGACCTGCGACAGACTGGCGGGTCAGGCCCAGCGGCCTGCCAGCATGGTACACACGTCACCCCAACTGGAGTAGGGGCAGAGCAGAGCCTTCGCCCGCGCCCGGATCAGGCCCCGCCGGTGTGGTGGTCACGTGACCCCAATTGGAGTGGGGGCGGAGCGGAACCGCCACCCGTGCCCGCAGGGTGAGCAGACC
>NW_025999932.1:15004654-15049895 GCF_001458135.2 Marmota marmota marmota
GGAGGGGTGGGGAGGGGGGATAGTAGAGGATAGGAAAGGCAGCAGAACACAACAGACACTAGTATGGCAATATGTAAATCAATGGATGTGTAACTGATGTGATTCTGCAATCTGTATACGGGGTAAAAATGGGAGTTCATAACCCACTTGAATCAAAGTGTGAAATATGATATATCAAGAAATTTGTAATGTTTTGAACAACCAACAATAAAAAATTTAAAAAAAAAAAGAAAGAAAATGAAAGCACAAGGCGCAGAAAAGGTAGGGGAAACCACCGGCAGAATATTTTTTTAAAAAATGAGAATTACAAAAAACAAAACAAGAATTAGTATCTAAAATATATAAAGAATTTTCAAAAATCAATAATATAGCAAATAGCCAACTAGAAAAATGGGCAAAAGATAGCAGCAAGGATTTCATTAAATACACAGAAAAAGGCTAGGAAAATAGAAGACATCAACACACAACATCTGGACGGCACAAGAAAAAAGAAGAAAAGAAGAAAGCAAGCCAGAATAAGCACCAAAAAAAGACTGCTCTTTCTATTTTGAATAAAGCAAATACAATTACCAACAAGAGTGCTTGCCTACGCGTGTGAGGCCCTGGTTTGATCCCAGTAGAGCAAAGAGAAAAAGGGGAAAATTAAGAAAGCAACAGAAGAGAGAATAGAATTTGATACTATTTATAAATCTTAAAAACAACTAAGACAGCCCGATGTGGTGGCACACGCCTGTAATCCCTGTGGCTTGGGAGGCTGAGGCAGGAGGATCACAAGTTCAAAGCCAGCCTTAGCAACTAGCAAGGCCCTAAGCAACTTAGTGAGACCCTGTCTGAAATTTAAAAAATTAGAAAAAGGTCTGGGATGGGATAGCTGGGATAAATGGTGGTTCCATTCCAGGTTTTCTGAGGAATCTCCATACTGCTTTCTGTAAGGGTTTCACCAATTTGCGGTCCGATCAGCAACGCAGATGAATGGATAAAGAAAATGTATATATACACAATGGAATATCACTCAGCCTTAAAAAAAGAATGAAATTATGGCATTGTTGGTAAATGGGTGGAACTGGAGAATATCATGCCAAGCAAAATAAGCCAATCCCAAACAACCAAAGGTTGAATGTTTTCTCTGCTATGTGGATGCTGACTCACAATAAGGGAAGGAGGCACTAGGGAAGAATAGAGGTACTTTGGGTTAGGTAGAGGGGAATGAAGGGAGGGAAGGGGGCACAGGGATTAGTGCCACAGTCTGGCTGGGCACAAATAACCAGGAGGTCATGAGCCACTTGTAGATTCAAGCAGGAACAAACTTAATTTCCGAACCCACCTGAACGCCACCCACGCGAACTCTCCAGGAACTCTGCGAGAACTCAACCATCACCATCCTAATGGCTCACTGGCGCCACCTCTCAACCACTCCCCCTGGCAAAACGCCAGGCGCCATCCCTACTCGGCTGCGGCTCTCAACAGATTAGAATGATAGTAAAATGAATCTGACATTATTACCCTATGTACATATATGACTACACGACCAGTGTGATTCTACATCATGTACAACCAGAAGAATGAGAAGATACACTCCATTTATGTATGATGTGCCAATGAGCATTCTACTGTCATGTATAACTAATTAGAACAAGTTAGAAAAGGGGGGTGTTGCTGGGGATGTGGCTCAGTGGTTGAGCGCCCCTGGGTTTTATTCCTTGTATGAAAAAAAAAGTCAACCAAGACTAAAAAATGAATTTCAAGGACCCATATCAGTGTGGAAAAGCAAGACAATAACAGACACAAAGCTCATAACTATGGTTGC
Organism: Marmota marmota marmota; assembly: GCF_001458135.2. Lineage (NCBI taxonomy): Eukaryota > Metazoa > Chordata > Mammalia > Rodentia > Sciuridae > Marmota > Marmota marmota. Next base: position 15,006,462 of record NW_025999932.1, read on the forward strand.
CTCTGGGTGGGGAAACGTGATCAGAACTCTCTTGGTTTGAGTAGTATATTTCATGGGTGTTGGTTTTATTGATATGCTCTGTAGCATGGATTTGCATTCTATATATTCTTTTCAATATAATGAATACTGCATATTTTAAATGTTATATTTTTAAAAGCTAAAGGACAAGAGATTGTATCAGAGAAAAATGTGAGAGGTTTTGATGGAAAAAAAAGAGTCATATTTTTAAGCCTGTGATCCCAGTGGCTCGGGTGGCTGAGGCAGGGGGATTGCAAGTTCAAAGTCAGCCTCAGCAATTTAGCAAGGTCCTAATCGACTCAATGAGACCCTGTCTCAGTTAAGTGGTTCTGAGTTCAATCCCCAGTACCAAAAAATAATAAGAATAAGAATCCTACTTTTCATTTTATACAATTTTACCCAACTTGAAGCAGTAGAGTCAAAATCTTGGGAATTTCTCTATGGTGCAATACTCTGTTTGGGGAAAAATAAAAACCCAAGAGTAGTGAGGACATGATCCCTGCTCTCCTGGTCAGGGCTGGGACAGTGTGGATGCCGTTGGGTACAAGTGGCAGCAGGGTCCGTCTAAGTTAACAGGTCCTCCCACCAATCCTGGCAAGCTGTGGGATAGTATCCCCAGGTGTTCTGTGTCCTGGAGGGTCTCACAGAGGCTGTGGGGGAGCTACAGACTGCCAGGGTCTTACAGCTGTGCTGAGGGGACACCACTGGCAAATAGAGTGAACTTCATAAGCCAGAATCTAGGACAGATCCATGGCCTTCCACAGTAGATTTGGGCATTGCCAAAGAAAACTGAAGACATTGACCCCAGCAAGATACAGACAAATGATATTAATGAGCACCTCTTCCCCAAAGACCATGATGCTGGCCAGCCCCTGGGATTTAGATGTCACTCTGGGGAAGAGAGGTGCTCTTTTAAAGCAGAAGCAGAAGCTGACTTTTAAATCCTGAATTGGATGCATTTACCCAGAAGTAACCAGAAAATTATTTTTTTCTGTTATGCACCATGGGCAAAATGGAAGTTTGAGATAGAACTTAAAAATCCTGACATAGTTACATTTTTGCTTGCTGGATTTCAGGCCTGCCCCTAACATCTGTGGGATTAGACAGACCTGCAGTCAAGGATTCAGGTGCTGAGTTTGTGTGATATGGGTTTTGCCCCCATCATACATGTAATAAGGTTTGAGAAGAGCTCGTAATTAGTAGATGCTTACTAAACAGAACTACTATTGTTGACATCCTGAACCTTAGATCAATGATTATCAATATTACAGCAGCACATAGCAGAAAGCCAGGATATAGAAATGAAATATTTGTCAAATACTTCTCACTGATAGAGTTGGACAGTGCTGTCTTCTACCACAATTGAAATTGTTAGACATGTGGCCTAAGAAACCCTTTCAAATATACAGAATGGCAATACTCTGTATATTTGGTACACGATTCACAGAAAATGTATAAATAAAATTACTATGCTATAAAAAATAAAGTGTATCTTAAAGTCAAGGAAAATAACTCCACCAAGAAAATCTCAAGGGATCTTGGTGCATTTGAGAATGTCTAGTGCTAAACTGATGCAGGACGCTGGTGGATGTTTGCACATAGTATTCTTCAGCTTCCATGATTAATGGGTTTTAAGATCTGTGTACCAGAGGCAATGGTCTTTGGAGAATGGAATGAGGTAAGGGTAGAGTCATGTTTCCAAATCACAATAGACCTCAGGAACTCCAAAGTTAGTAAGCAAAGATGGAATCTCAAGGAAAATGAATTTATTTGTATTAATTAGCATTCACATGATGAACAAGGGATTTAAAAAAAAAACCCAAATGTGCGTATAAAGCAAAGTGTCAAAAGAACAAGGGCTTGTATGTGAAGGTCAAACTTCATTGCTAGTCCCCCATGTTCCCCCAGAAAAATTCAAAGAGCTTGACTTGAACAAAAAACTAACTCCTTTTGTCTCTTTTAAAAAGATCAGAGTTTGTTTCAGAAATATTGCTACATCTGAATCAGGCAATATTAGCAGGTTTGTACAAAAAGCATTGACCTTGACATTTATAAGAAGAGAAATTACACAATCGCTGGATAATTCACATCCATTTATGAAGGTTAAAAGATACTTATCTAAAATGGTGTTGTTTCAAATCTCTAAAATGCTTCAAATTCACCACTCTTCACTTCCACCCACTGTGTATTTTGTTAAAAAGCTTTCCTTTCATCCTCAATTATGTAGAATCTTCAGGGTGACTGCGTTTCAGCAATACCTAAGCATTCTATAAAATAGCTGATTACTAACTTTTCTTGCAACCTCAACCGATGAAAATACACTCAACAAAGATGGTGGAGCACTGATGAGAGAACATGGAAGGGAAGTTAGGAAATAAAAGGTTTTAATAAATGAGATGACCAAGTTAGACATGACCACACTCAGTTGAAGTCAGACACTTGTTTCCCAATACACTTGTCTTTTGAAGAAAATACTAAGGAAAGACTTTTGGAAAAATAGTGAAGGCAGAATACTTATTTTCCTATTGGGGTCATTTTTGCCCAACCAGCATCTTCCTGGACTGTTTTACCTTCTAATTTCACCCCTTGGTGGGGATCTTTGCAATTATCAGTGGAAATTTGATTGGCTCTCATCATGTACTTACTACCTTTTATGCAGGAAGCCAAAAAAGTCCTTACACAAGAAAAAAGAGATGAATGAATAAATCCCTAGCTAACATGATTAAAAGAAAAAGAAGACGAGAATTACCAATATTAGGAATAAGGATGGGTAAATGACTTCGAGAGGCTGAGAAAGTTAAAGGAAAATTATGAGAAAATACTTTGAAGAAATCCATGATAAAGATTTTAAAGAATTTTTTCAACTATCAATTTCTTGGAAAATAGAAATGAATAAAATGAGGTTCGAACCTTAATAAAGAGACCAATGAACACTGAAATAATAGAAGATATTGTCAAAGAATTTCCCCTCCATCTTTGACAACTGGAAACCCTTTCCTGGCTGTGGTCAAGGGAAGATGTAAAGATGGAGAAAAGGAAAGGAGGGAAGGGGAGGGAGGGAGGGAGGGAGGGAGAGACAGAGGGAGGGAGGGACGAAGAAGGGGGAGGGCAGGGGAAGGGATGAGATACACTAATGTGCTTGGAGGGCGGGGAGGAGCTCAGTGCTTGCCTAGCATGTGCAAGGCCCTGGGTTTCCTCCCCAGCAACACACACACACACACACACACACACACACACACACAATAGTATTGCTGGCTTTGAGGCAAAGAGCAACAAGCCAAGAAATTCAGGCAAGGGAAAAGACAGGGAATGCTTCTCACCAAGTCTCCAGAAAAAAAAAAAAAAAACCAAAAACCGCAGCTCCACCAACCCTTGGATTTTAGCTCAGTGAGACCCAAGGCAGACTTCCAACTACAAAATGATAAGATAACAAATTTGTGTTCTTTTAGCCACTCACCTTGTGCCATTTATTACAACTACAACAAGAAACTAATGCACTTGGGTTTTAGTGTTTGAGTTTACACAGACTTTATCTTATATCTGTCCGGATATTTTTGAAGAAGTGGAAATCTTTAAGTGGAAATAATTTTAAATAATGGAAAATGAGAAGCGGACAATCTCCAGCATCCAATGTTTGGCTGGTTAATTCGCGCACAAGCAAAAGCTAAAGATTTCTAAATGTGTCTGAGAGGAAGCAAAAGAAACAAAAACAAATCCAGAGAACCTCAGAGAACATTAGCCTCTGATAAGTAGCTGCTCCCTACGATTGTCAAAGGCAAAGGCAAATTTTCTTGGGATGTTTTAAAGTTCACAATGGATTGTTTTATAATGTTGCATTACACAGAAACATTGGCTCCAAAACCTGTTTTAGACCAGACCAGTGGTCCATGTCATGTATCCTCAAATAGTGCTTTCTCTCTTCTTGTTGATAATCAACAGCTTGCAGACTTTCCTTAAGGTAAGTCTCCCCCAATTTGGCTGCAGGACGGTCATTCACCCCCATTTCCTGCTTCTTGATGACCTCTAAAGACAAGCACAGGGTCTTATTTTATTTGTAGGATTTCCCTTTAACTGTCACTGTGGCACAAAAGAGGGAAGGACAAGGGAAGGGGCATCCAGTCCGTAGCTCCTAACTGATTAAAATCATAATTGCCAGAAGAAACACAGCTGACGGGTCCCAACACACACAAATATGAAATTAAATTTATATAATTATGTACAATCCCAAGTGACCCCAAAAACTATGCACCAGTAGCCGCTCTGTGGGCACGAACATAAGTCCAGACTTGACATTTTTTCTCTTTTCTCCGAGGAGGAATTGTACAATTACACAGTGGCAGTCCTGGAAGAATCCATAGAGGTCATTGAGTTCAACCCCCACATTTTGCCAAGGAAAGATCGAAAGCCAGACAGACGGAGACTTGTCTGTCCTTTGACTTATTTTTCTTTGCTTTTCAGTCTTTTCCCATCAGCAGCATATCAACCAATGATCGGGTGAGATTGTTCAGGCGGGGGTCATTCTGTTCCTTATTCCTATTGACCATGACAATCTCTGGCTTTAATGCCTTTCCTTCCTATCTAATCTTTAACACTATTAATCCGTTTCTTTCATGATTAGCCTCTGCCCGATTTGTCTTTTATAGATAAACTGAGTCATCAGCAGGCATTTTGCTGGCAGTCAGCCCTGTTCTGTGTTCAGCCCATAAAAGTCTGTGACTTTCTATCTTATCCTATCTCCTGGATCACAGGTTTTTGTTGATCTAACTTTCTTATCGTGTCAAGTGTTAATCTTCTTTTAGTGATTGCCAAACTAAAGTACTTTGGAAAAATGAATGCACTGACCTGTCATTTCAAAGTCCTCACGGAACCAAAGTCCTACTTGTCCTGTGGACACATTTCTACAGAAAATGCGAAGGCTGTGTACAAAGCATCCAGAGTCACAGAAGTTCGGCAATACTCTGAAAGAACTTTCTGGAAAAATGGTAGGGCAGACTCTTTCATTTGGTGCTCTACAGGTAATCAATCCTAATGATGTAAAAATCTATGATAGCTAATATTTGTCAAGAACTTAAAATGTGTTCAGTGTTATCCTTAGAATTTCATGTAATTTACCTAATTTAATCTTATTAGTTAATTGAAATTATTGTCCCATTCATATACAGTAAAATGTAGGCATATGGCAGTTAAACCACTGCCCCAAACCTAGAGGGAGTACCCAGTAGAGCCAGGATTTAGTGAGTTAGGTAGAGTCTAGCCTCCTAATCCCTCTGCCAAACCTCCACTTCTAAAGGGCGTTAATCAGAGTCAGCCTCAACCCACACTTCATCTGTGGAAAGAGCACCTCTGGGGGCCAGGGCCTAGGGACCATGGAGACTCATGTTCTAGGCCCCGATTTACAACGTGCTACACAGCACCAGATGTAGCCAAGTGCATCTCTATCTCATGATGCCCCCAAGGAACACATTCTAATGCTCCACAGCCTCCTGGTGAGCCCTCAGAAACACTGTCAAGAAGGGAAGCTCTCAAAGTGCCTTCATGACTTTAGATCTACTTAATAATAAGTTGTCTAATTCTTAGAAGTTCAGCCCACAACTATAAGCCTACTTTATTTTTTATTTTATTTTTTTATTTTGGGAGGGTACCTGGGATTGAACTCAGGGACAGTCCACCACTGAACCACATCCCCAGCCCTATTTTGTATTTTATTTAGAGACAGGGTCTCACTGAGTTGCTTAGTGCCTCACTTTTGCTCAAGCTGGCTTTGAATTCGTGATCCTCCTGCCTCAGCCTCCCAAGCCGCTGGGATTATAGGCACGCACCACTGCACCCCGCTGTAGGCCTAATGTAGATGGGCCACATATTTCTGGCTCAGCTCTTGCACTTCCCTGGCTCTGTTAAAATCTAGAGTCACACTTTGCAGAGGTTCACAATTGGAACTGGAACACCTGTATGAGTTTGCATGGGCTCCCCACACAGCTGATAAAACCAAATATTCGTGAAATAAAGCTGCAAAACAACCTGTTTCTCTCCACAGGAAGTTATTTCCCAAAGGAATCAGTATTAAGAGTTCAGGTTCTTGCAAACTACCCAAAGGATGGCCGCTTTGACAGATTGGTCTGCCATGTTGGAATGTTCATTAATCAAAGCCAGAGTGGGAGCTCTGTACATTTCTACTTTTTTAATACCACCTCTGTAGGAATGATTCCCAACCTAGTTCTCCAGCATTTACCTGTCTTACTAGCATGTGATCCATATTTCAACATATTTTCTTCTTATTTTAATAAAAGTCACCACCATCTGCAAAGTTACAGAAGCCAGAAAAATTAGAATTGACCAATGCCTTATAGACTTAATGTCAAAACTAACCCTAACAATAAATTCTGAAAATTTTACTGATCTGGGTCTTGAATCCATTTCCTGCCCTCTAATTTCACTAGTCTTTTACCAGTTCCAGCATTGATAGTGTCTGTGCTAGACCATGTTTATAACCTCTGATTTGCTATCTCCATATCTTCTCTGTTCAGTTCATCTTCTTCATGGCCTCCAACCTCTTTGCTCGATTAACACTTAAACCACATCATTTCTGTGCTTATTTACCTTGGTTGTCTTCCTACAAAGACACATAATTCAAAATTTTATGTAGCATATAACTTCTGTCCCTGTCTGGTTTGACCTATGTTTGGGCTCATCTCCCACCACCACACTATGCTCTTCTTCCTACAATCTCCCAGGAGACATTAATGATTTCAGTCAAACCAGACAGGGACATGTGAACCCTTGAGTTACATTCCAGATCGAAATCATAGCAAAGTTGTTGTGACGACAAAACAAATAACAGATGTTTGGTATAGAATAAGTGCTCAATAAATGTTATCTATGAATGTAGTGATTATATAATTTACCATCACATTGGGCTGGCTTTGAGAGTAAAAAAGTGTACTTTTATTAACTATAGCAGCACATTGGGATGAAACTGAGATTTTTTTGTGATCAAAACCAGATGCATGGTCACACTAGCTGTGATGATGTGATAATGATGATGGTGACATTGTCCTCCAGTGCCAACCAGAGGTACTTCTCTCACAGCACATCAATTGCCATACTAGCTCCAGCTGAAGTTTAGAATTCAGACACAACTCTTCTTGTCCCCATTAATCTCCACCAAAATCTCCATCAAGCCAAAGAGAAATGCAATACCTGTCTTTTTCCTCCTAAGACCCAAACAGAAAAGATGAGGTTTAGTTATTAATGTATTGAATCAACTACTTCATTTTATTTGAAGAACCCAGTTTTATAAATCACAAGACCATGGCTAAGACCTGCTGATCAGTCTCAGCTAAATAAATTTACCCTTTTGCTCATAATGCATATTTTTTATTGAGATTTCTGAACTTAGAATAACTTTGGGACTTTCTTTTTCCTCTTTGTTGACTCCTTCCCTCCCCACACACACACCTTAAAGTATGGCAGGAAACCAAATGTGCAGGAGAAATTCCCAACCACAGACTGAAACTTGCTTTAACCAAACTTATCCAACTCATAGCATCAGATAATCACATCAAGAAAATCAGCAGCTCCTGTCTTTTGTTATTATTTAGTAAGCATCTACTATATGCCCAGAACTGTGCTAGGAAATATTCAAAACAGGGAGTTTTCCATCTGGTTCAAAATGCAAAAGGAACATTTGTGAAGTAACAAATAAAGCCATATACAACAGGGACAAATCTGGGATGCAGATAAGCTCAGCGAGAGAATACAGTCAGGACTGAAGCTAATAGCACAAGCCTCTGGAAGCAGGCAGACTTTCAGCTGAGGCCTAAGGGTGGGTGGCTGGAATTTGAATAGGTGAAAAAGAAATAGGAGACCCTACCAGATAAGGAGATGGCACAAGATAAGACAGGGCTGGGAGTCAGGACTGAGAAAGAACTTGACACTGCAGAATCAAATAAACCTCTTTTTACAGACCGTAGCTCTCACTCAACTAAAGGGGTTGGGCAACCAGGAAATATCCTGCTAATTCTAAGGGTCTACTCCAGGTTTACCCAATGCTGAGCAAATCTTTCCAATTGTACAGACTTTCAAACATTTAAAATAGGCAACGTGAGTTGAGATTGTTGGAATTATTCCTTTATTAGTCACCTCCCTTGTTCAGGACAGGCAGTGGGCAGAATGTCTTTTCAAGAGTAAGGGTAAACTCTAGGCAAGCCAGCACAAGTCAAATACGTGAGATCACGCATTTTGAAATGTGGCTTGATGAACTTAAAACATAACAATATAAAAATTACAGATATATTGGCTTCCCAACAAGGGAGAGGAGTTTCTTAGAAGAACAACCCTCAAATCTGGCAAAGAACTCCAATAAGTTTCTGCAGTGCCCTCCCCTGGCAGTCATTCATAGACATTTACAACTTGGCCTCCTGATTCAACCACATATTATTGCTTAATTAAAAGTGCTTCTTTTAATAGATCAATAGACTTGCTTTTAGGAGCCGCCATAGTAACACCTCTATTTTTATTCAAAGTGGTAAAAGGGAGTCAGGAGGGATGATACATACTGGCTCAATAAAGTTTGAGCTCGAATATGCATGATACAACATGCCATGTTGTGTCCTGGTACACAGAACACAAATTGCTGCTCTCTGAAACAGAATGAAAACTCCCAGCCAATTCAAACCAATGACCTGGTTCTTGTTTCTGAAGTCGCTGCGGGGTTACATCAAACTTTTTCAAGCTGTCCCTGAACAGTAGGAACACCCGAGTTTGGGCCCTTCCTGAGCCACGGCCAAGGAGCCTGGCAAAGACCAGCCCAGGGGACTAGAAAGGAACTCAAAAGGAGAAATAAGTTTGCATGTGCCTTTCATCTCTGAAACCTCAGTGCCAGTCTGTATTCCCTTCTACATGCACTATTCTTTCACCTTTCATATTTTCTATTCTCTTTCCTGGAAGTTTTGTCTCCGAAGAATGTTTCTTCACCTTTTAATGCAAATCCCCTTGAATATCTGATTCAAATTATGGACTCTTCCAGAAAAAAAAAGTGAGCATAAACTCAATTTTTAGAAGATTGGTAAATCCTCCAAAACCCTTGTAAGCCTCAAATGAAGAGCCCCTCTAAACTTTTCTTCAATGACAATGAGTGAGGAATAAAAGGTGACACTCAAAGTTACTCTACAATCATATTAAATTTGCAAAGCATTCTGCTTGTGATCCACAGCTTAAGCAGAATACTGAGTTCAGAACTATCTGGCCAGTGAGTGCCAACCAGTGCTTCTAAATTTATACTGGCCCTGAAGGAAGTCAGGCATATTGGAGAAGTTTTTCACCCTCCTCTCTGGGCAGTGGCCATGAAGAAGCTTCTTCTAAGGCAGCCCTTTTACTGCCCTCTCCCTCAGAGTCATCATGGGAGGTAAAGAAGAGAAAGCTCGTCATTCTAGATGGGAGTCTGTTTACTGACCAAATGCAGATCTTCTGGAGGAAGTTTCAGATTTTTGTTTTCTTTTTTCCTTATCTTTCTTTTCAATGTAATCTTTTCTGGTTGAATCGTAAATCAAAAGTGAAATTCAGGTTCATATTTCTAACATCCTGTGTTCCTGGCTTCATAATATCTAAAAGCCAGCCTCCCCTTCTCCGTATCAATATGCAACAAAGTTCTTTGCTTCACAGGAAAAATGGGCTGTCGGTGTGTTCTCACCTGCCAGAGGCACAACCCTGTGTGACTTAATCACGTCATAGAATGAGCTGGCTTCTGTGACTCAGCTTGAGCAAGACAGCCCCGGCTATACAGTAAAATAAGCTGTGCTGCAGGAAAACCGGCCTCACCCATGAGACCACACCATGATGACGCTCAGTGATGCTCTGGCCAGCAGCTTCAAGGCCCATGGGTTCCTTCCCATTCATCCCCGGCCACCATCCCAAGGGCAGGTGACGACAGAGGAGAGGGATCTGTGCACCAGGGGCTCTCAGTCTTCACACATCCCTCTAAGGCTGGTGGTATTATTCTGCCTATTGCACAGATGAGAAGACTGAGGAGGAGTGAGGTCAGTATCGTCTTCAAGGTGCTGCATCACTAAGTGAGACTGAATGACTCCACTTGAGTTCACCATCCCGAGCTGGATCTGGGGCCACACTGCCTATTTCTGGCTGGGGCTGCAATCACAGGAAATGAAACTTTCTGTGGCTCCCCAGAAGGCCAGCTGAGGGGCTGAGTGTGTGTCTTCACCTCTGTCCACGTCAGAACCACTGACAAAGGGTGTGGGCGATTCTTGTGGACAAGTTCCAATTTGTAGTTATTTATGTCTTAAACGACCTATGGGCTGCTTTAGTTTGCTATTTCTGCTTTTTACGGGAAATATATTTCAAATCCTGACAAATAAATACATGATCTTCCCATTGATAGAGCTAGTATTTGACAGAGAACTTATGATCGTAAGACTCCCCTGATCCGGAAATAAGCAGATGACACTGAAGACATATCCCAAATGAGTTACTTGCACAGAATCAAAAAGGAAGATTTAAGATGCAAGAAAAACGGGATTCAGTGAAATTCATCCAGGTTCTCTTTAAGCCCAACACTTGATCATTGTCTTGTTTTTATTAAAAAACTTGTAGCAGCCAGGTGCTGTGGTGCACGCCTGTAATCCCAGCAGCTCAGAAAGCTGAGGCAGGAGGATCTCAAGTTCAAAGGCAGCCTCAGCAAAAGGGAGGTGCTAAGGAATTCAGTGAGACCCTGAGTTCAATCCCCAGTACCCCCCAACCTCAATGTAGCTTCTTCTTTTCACAGAGCATCCACAATGATGGTCTGTAACTTTATTTCCTGATGACTATCATATACATAATAAATAAATAATAAATAAGCAAATAAACAAATAAAAGATTTTTAGATAAGTCATGAAATGTCAGGTATCTGTATTAGTTTTTATTTTCCTCTTACTACTGTCACGCAACTTCTCTTCTGCCCATTCCTTTCAGAAGTATTCTGAGGACAGTTTTACAAAAGTGAAGGATGCACTTCTATCCAGGTGCAGGCATCGAAGCAGGAACGGTGGAAAGCAGCTACGTTGCCATCAGTGTGCATGTGCATGTGATTGTGCATGTGCATGTGTGTGTGCGTGCTTGCAGTGCTGATAGGGAGGGGCAGCTGTAAGGAATGGCTTTTTGTTGTTTTACATAGATCATCCCATAAAGTAAATTAATCAAGCCAGATAAAATATTCACGAAGGATGTAATTTTAAAACCACATCTGTAAAACCACATTTAAGCCTCACACTTGGGAAATGCACACCGTTTGTTGTATTGCAGGCTACATCTCTCATTCACTAGATGTCCAACCACACACACAAAACTACTTTGTCCATGGTGGACAGGATTGTCTTCAAAACTGTCTGACCATGTGAAGGAGGACTTTTAAAGTTGTCATTTATTAAAATGAACTTTGAGTTTTTAAAATCTACTTGCACGCAATTACCACTATTGAAACGAATGTAAATGATTTTTGCTCATTTCATGTTTTACTTCTAAACTTTTTTTTTAGTTGTCAATGGACCTTTATTTTTATTTATATGTGGTGTAAAGAATCGAACCCAGGGCCTCACACATGCTAGGCAAGTACTCTACCACTGAGCCACAATCTCAGCCCCTAAACTAAGATTCTTTAGTGTGAACTCTTTTCAATAGTTTCATTATTACCATTCTCAGAAAAAAAACGAAAGTGTTATAAAAATCAGCCCTAGAATTTCTCTTCTTCTTAATGGGCCTTTTGCCAGAGTAAAAAGATATCCTTTTGAATTCATAGCAGGCTTAGATGAGGACAGTGGCCATCAGTTAAATGAATGATTGCATATGAAATAGAAATGTGCATATAATATAAGCATATCCCTCTAACTGCTCTAGAGAATGACAGTAGCTATGTGTCACACATACACATACATACATGGATGCACGCACACATTTCACTTTCTCATGAAACCTGCCCTTGGGCTATAGTCCTCTATGTTGAATAAAAGAAAAGCTCTTGTCTGCTAAAGAAGTGCTCATTTCATGTTGTGATGCTCTTTTAGATTCCACTTTTCTATGTTCCAGTTTTTATAATCATCAGAACAAAATGTGATGATGCCTAAGGTACATGGAACTTTTTCAGGGCCAAAAAACCTGTTCAAAGGAGTGTGCTGCTTTTTGTAGGTATACCTGACGAGAGGGATGCTTAAATTGAATGGCCTGTGTGTGTGTGCGGGCACACACAAGCATGTGTGTGCACACACATAGGCACCCTCAGTATTCTTGATACCAATTTCATGAAAATTTCATTTCTGTAGCCAGCTGTGACCCGATGCTTCCAAGAAGAAAAGGAAAAAATGGCTGATACAAAAGGGAGTTAAAGTAACCTTAGCGAAAAACTAAACTGGCAAGTGTATCTAATAATTGCCTGGGTTCAGCATTTTTCTGCGATAAATGAGTAAACTTTAAATGTATCTCTGAGATGTACTATCACAGGCATTGCCATGGGCAAGTTTTATCCAATGATGAAACAGCAAGGCCTAGTGAGATAAAGATGATAGAAGGGGTGCTATCAGGTGGCAGCTGGGTAATTACAACTCTCTATTTGGGCTCTGCAGTGATGCTGCCTGTGATAAGTGGAGAATAATGAAGAAAAAGCAGCAGTGATAATACTGGAGCTAAATGGTAGAAAATAGCCTATCCCAGCCCACAGCCCTCCGAGCGCCTAGGGGGACTTTGAACGATCTTCTTCCATTTTTCATCCATAGAAAAAAATGCTCTCTCTTTCTTTCTTCTTCCACTGCTAAATTTATATCTGGTGGGACAAAAGGAAAAACCGAAAGGAAATCAAGGGTATGTGAAGAGAATATGACCTTTGCAAATAACGCTGAAGGTCACTGTGTAATTATTCTAAAATAAACATATCCTGTAATCTTGCCCCTGCTCACAAAAGATACAAGAGCATTTCTTAAATGTGATTCGGCACAATTTCGTCGGGGATCATGGCTTATAAAAGGTCAAGTAAAGAATTTCTACTTATAGCCTGTCAAGTGGGGCCTGGGCCATTTGTTGCTATTGAGTCGAACTCTGATTAAGGCAAAGACAGGCCGAGAGACAATCCATTACAGGGAAGGAAAAGGCGGCTTCTGGCTGGTATTCCAGGTCGAGAGTTTTAAAACAGCATAACCCACGTAGAAGTTGAGGTGTTTTATCCTTGGTACCTTTGTTATCTGAAGGAGCAGAAGTCTGGCCTTTCACATGGGCCTGAGTTCAGATTGATTTTGTTTGTTCGAGTTTGTTTTTCTTGGAAGCATCCTGCACTTCATGCCGATGATGGGTGCGATTAAGGGAGAAGTCTGTGTGTGTGTGTGTGTGTGCACATATTTGCGTGTGGATGGGTGTGTGCACATGATGGCAAAAATCATTTAAAATTTTTTATTTGTAGTAAAATACCTATACCATAAAATTCACCGTCTTGAGTGTTCGGCAGAGCCGTGGTAAGTGCATTCACCGTCCTGTGCAATCGGTTTCCGGAACTTTGCCCAGCTGAAAGTGCACACCCATTGGTCACCAACTCCCCCTGGCTCTCCTCCAGCCCCTAGCAACCATATTCTACTTTCTACCTTTGTGAATTTGACTACTCTAGGGACCTAATCGCACAGGATGTGTCTCTGTGACTGGCCCACTCCACCTCCTACCCTGTCCTCAAGGCTCCCCCTGAGTTACGGCACAGGTCAGACCCCAGCTGGGGAATTCCTCCAGGAAAACAGTCTGGTGTAGGAGCTGGAGGCTATTTCTACCATAGGGCCACCTTGGTGAGCAGACCTAAGAGGGAGATTTAGACAGTTTATGTGCTAAAGGTGCCTTGATATTTAAGACATTCAGGGTAAAATCGTGGAGTCATTTAAACTATTTTTTATTTAGATGTAATCCATATGCTATAAACTTCACCACTCTAGAATATATGATTCAGTAGTTTTTAGTTCATTCACAATGTTGTGCCACCATGACCATTGTTGAATTTCAGAACCCTTCATCACCCCCAAAAGAAACCCCAGTCACATTAGCAAAACCCTCTAACCACTCTCACCCATGAGGGTGTCTATTAGCAGTTACTCCTCACCACTCCCCATTCCCAGACCCTCCCAGATCCTGGCAGTCACTAATCTACCTTCTGTTTCTATAGATTTGCCTATTCTAACATTTCATATAAATGGAAGGATACAACACATAGCCTTTCATATCTGGCTTATTTCACTTAGCGTAATGTTTTCAAAGTTCACCCCTGTTGTTGTAGCATGTATGGGTACTTCATTCCTTTTTTATAGCTGAATAATATTTTGTTGTATGGATATACCACATGTTGTTTACCCTTTCATCAGTTGATGGACATTTTGGGTTTTCACTTTTTGGCTATAATAAATAATGCTACTATGAAGATTTGTGTAAGTTTTTTTTTTTTTACAGATATATGTTTTCAATTTTCTTGAATATACACCTGGAAGTGGAATTGCTAATCATATGGCAACTCTGCTTAACATTTTAGGAACAGTTAAATTGTTTTTCAAAGGAACTACACTATTATATTCCCAATAGGAATGTACGAGAGCTCCTATTTCTTTGCATCTTCACCAACATTTGTTATTGCCCATTTAATCAACAGCCCTCAACCTCACCAGCTTGCTTTGCATTTCCTTAATGGCTAATGATGTGGATCATTTTTTTCATGTACATTTTAGAGAAATGTATTTTTATGACCTTTGCCTGTTTTTACATTGGTCCATTTGTCTCTTTATTATTAAGCTGTGGAAGTTCTTTGTGTATTTTGGATACTAGATCCTTATCAGATATGTGATAAGGCCCAACATCTTAAAATCTTTGACTAGAAAGACGCACGTGTCACACCCACTCCTGTGCCGTTGGTGAGAAGTAGCACATGGTTGGATGCAGCAGCAAAGGGAGCTGGATGGGAGAGGCAATCCTGGTTGGCAGCCACTTTCCAACGCCTATTCCATGGAAAGGGGAGCAGGAATTTGGGTGTTCCCAGTTATCATCTCTGCCTTGTTTCTTTCAGATGTCAAGATCCAACTCTCTCAGAACATAATCTACATCCATCTAAGCAAGGATGGGAGGCATTGCTTAAGTTAAAGAGGGAGGATGGAAACAGTTGCTTACAACCCTCTAACTGGTGATTTGATATCATAGGAATTTTCTGGGCCTGAATCTTAAAGGGACATTATTCTTCCTAGCTGTAAATGTGACTATACGTACACAACTGTTGGTTAATAGTCTATACCTCTTTCTCCTATAGTTAGTTCTGCCATTTTTGTAAATGGACCCTAAGTAAATAGTCATTGCCTTATTAGCCTAAATAGGCTGAAACCAACCAAACCTTCAGACTAACTCTGCATATCAATGCAGTTTGTTTTCTTGCTTTTTTAACTGAATGAGCATTAGGCTACCTCCACACAATTGTTAGAAATTAATGGAAAGAATTGTATAAAATACCAGAAGGCTAGGATTGAATCATTCCATTGAGTCTTCATTTTTGCCTTCCTAAAGCTTGTATCATCTTCTCAATCCCTAAGACATTTTAAGAAAATACTCCGTAACTCCAAAACTCAAAGTACAATCTATCTTTCTTGACCTAAATTTCTCTTTAAAAACACATACTTTAATTCCTTCTCCATATCCCCAAATATTTTCCTGAGGAAATAAACCTTCCCGCATGTCATAGTCATCTGCCTCTCCTCCACTGGTACTCTGCCAAATTTCTCTCTTTCAAATACACTTTAGACAGGAATAAGTTTTCCCCCATAAGTCTATGCTGTGCCCCCAGGATAATCATGTGCAACCCCATTTGATATCAGAGGGAGATACAGACATCAGAGCACAAACAGTTAAGTCTTGACTCTTTGATAAAAATTGTATTGTGTTTTTCAAAATGAACTAAAAGATAAAATTATATTTGAAGGAAACATTGTTTACCTTTTGACCTTTTAAAAAAACTGTACTTAATCATTAATAGTGAGGTCTAGATGCTCCTCATTAAAAAAAAAAAAAAGGTTTGGTAATAATCATAGCCAGCGTTTGCATACAACTTACATGCCAGTACAACTTCCGTATTTTTCTAAGCACTTTATATTAAATAATTCAATTTTCACAACAGTCCTATGAGATGATCACTTTGTTTTTTACTCTCCATTTTCCAGTTGAGCTTCTTCCCTATACAGGAAGCTAAATAGACCACCCAAGTCAGAAGGATAGGAAGTGGGGGAGCTGGGGTTCGAACCCAGGCTGTGTGTGTTAATTTCTATGGGCTCTTCTCTTGCACTTAAAAAGATGATACAATTATTAGATATTGGATGTGGACAAACATGATTAAGACTACTATATATAAGACCATATCCTTTATCACAAATCATACATATTTATCAATAACAGAGCTTAAACTTGCAGCCTGGGTCTCCATGGTTCTTCTTACAGCCTGCTGTGGTGTTTCCACAAACATCTAAAATACAGAAACTATATTTGAACCCATCATGAGTGGTTAAATATTTATAGCATGTGAATTTCTCTATTGACCTAGAGAAACTTAATTTGGATGTTATTTTTCTTTTGTCTTTCCTCCCTTCCATCTGTCCTGCCCACTGTGTGTGTGTGTGTGTGTGTGTGTGTTATTGGAGGTTGAACTCTATCACTGAGCTAAAACACCCCTCCTTTTAAAATTTTGAAGCAGGGTCTCATTAAGTTGTCAAGACTGGCCTCAAACTTGCTGTCCCGCTCAGCCTCCTAATCTTGTCTTTTCATAATTCCAGGTTGGTGGCTATATCTCCTAGTGGTCAATGTCAATCTTAGAGACGGTGGCCCAACATCTACTCAACACTAAATGCTTATCTTTTAAGCAGAAAAGAAATCAAATGGCTGGTGGAATGTGATGGACATCATTACCCAAAGTACATGTCTGAAGACATGAATTGGTGTGAATATACTTGTATATATGCAGAGATACAAAAAATTTGTGCTCTATATGTGTAATATGAATTGTAATGCATTCTGCTTTCATATATAAATTCAAAAAATTAATAAGAAAAAGAAATTGAATGGCCTTTGTTTCTGCTTAGCTCTGCCTACAGCTGCCTCCCCTTCCTCCCGTTCATCATGCTCACTGTGGTGGGCAAGGAAGTAGAACATGGATATACTCGCTACTGTATCACCTTGGCCCAATATCCGAAAAACAGGATTTATTATCTTCCCTGGAAAAAAACAACCCATGACCTATTTCAGTGAGTGGCACCATCATCCAGAGACGCATCTATACCAACATTGGGTAGTTTTTTTTTAGGTCCTCTTTCCCCCATGTCTTTCATATCCAATTCACCAACAAACTCCATGATTTAATGGAAGATCTCCATACACATCTCCCAATCTTTCTCCATTCCTACCCTCACTCTGTAGTTGAAACGACCTCCCTCACCTGGTGTTCTCTAAATCTGCAGTTGAAATAATTTGATGCTTTTTATTCCCCATAGAATCAAACCCAAGTGCCTTGCCATGGCACACGAGGCCATGCGTCCTGGCCTGTCTGGCTTGGCCAGTCTAACTTCCAAACATTTCTCCCAAGTCTCACTGTTATTCAGACACACAAAATTCCTTTAACTAGATCTTAAGATGCATCTTCCTCCCTTGCCTGATGAACTCTTAGCCTTCTATTCTGGGACCGTCTCCCTCCTGCATTTCCCTCTGCACCACTTCCTTGCACCAGGGGTCCTTCCCTATGGTCTCGGTTCTTCTCCAGGGAGCCCACTGCTATGTTATGGGCATTTCCATGGCTGTACTTGTCACAAGGCATTTTATTTGCTGGCTTATTTGACTTCTCTCCAGTTCAACTGAGAAGTATTGAAGGCAGAAACCACGTGTACATAAATTATTTGTCATTCTGTAGACTGAGTGATAAACAATCTAGAAATACAGAAATACGAAAAAAAGAGTTACTTTCCATCAAAAAAAAAATCTCATCGAATTGGACACACACACATACACACCCCAGAATCTAAATCAAAAACCTATAAACTGTCAACAGAGTAGATTAATGTCAATTATCCTCCTTATAAGATGGCTAGTTTCCATAGGGTGCACATGTTCTGTCTTAGAATGGTGATAGGAGAGGCATCAATAAATAAAGAATTTTTCACTTTCTTGAGTGAGGTTGCATCTTGTTCACAAAAGCTGCAACAATTTACCGTATAACTCTGCTAGAGCTGTTTTCAATAAGCCCTAATAATTCTTAATTGGCTTAAATCCTTAGTAGTTTAAACAAAACAATAGATAACTAGGACTGATAAAGAATCTAAGGATCTGTTCATAAGAAACTTCAAGATCATCAGCATGACCATTAGAGAAGTTCCAATAAAATGATAATAATAGCCAGCTATCGTAATAATAACAAGTCATGATTAATAATCATAACACAGTACTTATCTCCTGCCTTTCATCCATGGATCTGAAAGCTCTTTTTACAATCATTAATTAGGACCAACATTCTTGTGAGGTGAATATTCACAGTGTCCAAAAAATGGGCTGAACTATTGTCAAAGATTGTAGCACTCAAACCAGGTTTAAGATAGGATAGTACAAAAAGGATAAGGGATAAACCCCAGTCCTCCTGCTACATTCTTACTGTTGGCTCTGATACCCATTATGTCAAATAACCCGTGACTGCCAATAGACACTCAGTTGACAAGAACAATGGCAGGAAGGTCTATGGAATTCAGGAATTGTATCAGGTGTGACTGATGAAGAAATCTTCATTGTGAGAGTTTCCATAAACAGATCTGCCAAGGAAATAAAATCTTTAGCCCATAGTAGCCCAAATTCTACCTGTACGTCCCAACTTTCAACTCACCAAAAATTTGGCCTTAAAAAACAATTTGGGGCATTGTTTGAACTTCATGAAGTCTTGGGAATCTTTAACGGAGTTTTTTGTGGATCATCAGAAGCTTAGCTTAAAGGGATGGGTCAGGGGTTGCCAGGGAAGGTGCAGAAAGTGGCCCAGATGAACAATTTCTTATGATGCTGCTCCCAAATCTAAAATGCAAAAATAAATAAATAAATAAAATACATCAACAAAACAAAAATGAAGATCAACCAACAAACGGAAAATGGGCCAGAAAGGGAGACTGGTGTGATGCAGAAAATTTTTATTCATCTCCTCCATCTTTTTTAGGCATTTACCAAAAGCAAGGCATTTTGAAATTTCTATATGAAAGTATGTATGCATAGAATATTATAAAGCAATCCCATTTCCATTTACTCAGGGCATTGGTCTTGTTCTATTCCATTTATTTTGGGAGAGCATTTTTTTGTTTGTTTAGGTTTGGGTACAAAATATTAATGCATTAATCTATTTTCTTAAGAATGTCATTGTTAACGTTTCTGCCAGCTTCTTCTAATGTAAAATACCGAGGGGCTATGATATTTCATTTGGACCTGCACATATAAAAATGAATTTTTGATATCATCAAGTTAATTAGTGCAAGTCATTTGACTTTTGTACCTTGGCTTTCATAAGACCTCATCTTAAATAAATCATTACTTCTACTTACAATAAAGAGTACATTCACCCATGCACTCTAGCCGGACCTCTACCCTTGTCTTGGCACATCCTGTAGCAGTTTTATTACACTTGGTTTCTTCACTTAATTGGGTGAGGGGTATGTTTGAGTAGCAGTTATTTGATTATATATCATGTTGTTCAGTTTATGGAATAGAAGAGAAAATAGATTTGTGTAGATTTGTTGTGGGAGTCTTAGCCAAGGTTACAAGCTAGTTTTCATAGCTTTGCCAATAAAAGAGTATGGTAAACCAATTAATGAAGAGTAACACAAGCAGAAATCAGTTTTTAAAAATCCCCTATACTCAATCTATGTTACTTTGATAAATTACATCAGCTTTGCTTTCAGTAATCCCTGTATTCAACCACAGAGAAAACATGCTGTTTACCTTCCATTTCTAGACTCATTAACCAAAAAAAACAGTCTTGGTAATATGTATTAATTAAGATTTTTAAGTTCAGGCACATTTTGATACTTTCTTGTTTTGTTTTGTTTTCTATTTGTTTCTTGAGTATTCTTTCCCACGGCACTTTCTACTCCTTTGTTGAATAAACTGCTCTAAACTGAGTAATTCTTACCTTCCTGGACCTAAGCTGGGCTCTGAGACTGCCCCCTTCATTCCATTACTGACATACATATGCCACTCCATTCCTCTATCGAGCCTTTCTCCTTTTGACTTTCGACTTCACTTCTTTAGAATCATCATGGCCATGTGGCTAACAGATGCATGCGTGCAGTGAAACTGTTCCACAAATTTCAACCCCTGTTACCCATGTGGACAGCTCGGTTCAGAAGGTCTTTTCATCAGATTCAAACTCTAAGCTGAAAAGCCCAGTGCGAGAATTCACACGCAAACGTAAAATGCAGGAGGGTTTCTGCATTGGCTCCCAAGGGTGGCCGCCCCACAAATGGGGTGGTGGGGTGGGGGTCTTAAAAACATCAGATTTATTGGCTCACAGTTCTGGATGGCAAAGCCACCTCCTCTGCAGGTTCTGCCTCGTCCCTTCCTCCCTTCTGGCAGGTGCTGGCCATCTTGGGTTCCTCTGCTTCTGGCTGCATCACTTCAACCTCCACCTCCAACCCCATGTGGCCTCTTCCCTCCATGTGTCTCTGCATTTCTGTACCCAAATTGCCCTCATTTCTCTTAAAATAACATCAGTCACTGGATTTGCATTCCACCCTGATCCACTATGACCTCATCTTTAACTTAACCAAGTGCATCTGCAAAGATCCTGTTTCCAAATAAGGTCACATTCTGAGGCTGAGGAAGCACAGGAATTGGGGGTACCTTCCTCAAACCCATGTGATTTGCTCCTTTCATTCCATTGTACAGTTCTCCAGGGGC
Source organism: Marmota marmota marmota (assembly GCF_001458135.2). Classification (NCBI taxonomy): domain Eukaryota; kingdom Metazoa; phylum Chordata; class Mammalia; order Rodentia; family Sciuridae; genus Marmota; species Marmota marmota. The sequence continues at coordinate 15,027,429 of NW_025999932.1, forward strand.
TTTTCAGATGCATAGAGTCCAACAAGGCCATTTGAAACCTTTTCAGGAAAGGAGCCAGTCAATCTAGAAGGTGAGGCAACACAGAATATAAAGAGGTCCATGTCATAGCTCCACCTGCTACTGGCTTTGCCATTTGGATTTGGCACAGATCACACAGTATCACTAGGCCTCACTTGCTACATGTTCAAATTCTAGTTACATCTATATCATAGGGGTGCTGTGAGGACCAAATGAGATTGTAGAACCCCAAGTCCTACATTTGGTGTACGGTGGGTACACCGTACTGGGTACGGTGCCCAGTAACTTGTAATGCCCTACATTCATTCCAAAATTTAGGAGGCAGAGACAAGAGCCCTTTCAGGTACCTCTAAAAATCACCCTCACTGTGTTTAAGGCACGTTCTGGAAAGAGAAAGAGTGTACTCAGCATGCCTGGGAAAATTTACTGATGTTTGTCTTTTTTTAAAAAGGGTAGTTAGAAAAAACAAACTGAGCTCCTGAAAGATGCTTATTATATTGCTACATTGTACTTAAATATGATATACAGTACCTAACATCTGAGAACCTGAACGCTTTTAATGAGCGTTAACTCCTTGTTCCCCATGGGGTAGGTAGAAAGCAGTCATCAAGCCATCTTTATAGCTGAGGAAATTGAGGCACAGAGAGATTAAGTGACCGATTCAAGGTCAGTACTAAGCTACTTGCTATAAGCAATGGCCATAGGAGAAGAGGGCCATGAGTGCAGTAATTTAGCTGTTATCTTTCTTTGTTCTCACTCCTTGGATTCAATAATAAAGGTAGCATGCTCCCAGGAACAAAAATAGAGTATCCTAGAAGCCAAAATTAAAAACAAACTACAATAACAAATAGTGGCCTGTCTGTACAATGGAATATTATTCAACCACATAATACTGATAATACGGGCTTTAATGTGGAGGAACCCGGAAGACACTGTGCTAAGTGAGAGAAGCCACACACAGATGAACCTGTGCTGTGTGATTTCGTTTATATGACATCTAGAACAAATAAATCCACAGAAACAAAAAGCAGACTTGCGGATTCCAATGGCTGGAGTGGTAGGGGAGATGGGGGTGAGTGGTCATTAGGTTACAGATTTCCTTCTGGAGTGATTAAAATGTTCTGGAACTAGGCAGAGGTTATAGTTGTACAACACTGTAAATGAACTAAATGCCAGTGAATTGTACCCTTTAAAATGGTTAATTTTATGTGAATAAAATTCCTCTGTCTCTCTGAGTCTCTGTCTCTCTCTCTCTCTCTGTCTCTCTCTCTCTCTCTCTCTCTCTCTCTCTTGCTCTTGTTCTCACTCTCTCATAAAGACACCAGTCATTGGAGAATAAAGTTTGCATAACATTAATAAAAAAATAATAATGTGGGCTGGGGCTGTAGCTCAGTGGCAAAGCGCTTGCCTAGCATATGTGAGGCACTGGGTTCAATCCTCAGCAGCACATAAAAATTAACAAATAAAATAAAGGCATTGTGTCCACGTACAACTACAAAAAAAATTTTTTTTTAAAAATAATGTGAGCCTTTGAAAATTAACATTAGTCATGGCACCAGTTTCTGAGGACAGATGTGTGAAAAACCAATTACCTGAACTTGCAAAGGCCAATCTTTCACTTAGCCAGCAGTAACAGCATGACCTTGGACTGATTACTGTGTCTCCATTTCCAAATTATAGAACGGAAGCTTGTGGTAAGTTAGAGTTTTTCAAACTGTAGCCTTTTAAAGATGCTAATTTTTTTAAAAAAGTAAGATCCTATATGGAATCCTCTATAAAAAGAAATGAAAGCCAAGCTTAGTGAGGGATCAGTCTAATCAGCTCCTTACTTCCATCCCTGGCAGCCCCCAATTTACTCTCACTGTGGTGCTCTTGAAGTTGAAAAATCCCAGAATAGAGAATTTCTAAACTTGTAAACCTATGCCCCCAAGGGAAGACCATTCCTCCTCCCCCTCCCCCCTCAGTTAGGTGCAGAATATTGAGATGGGTTGTGACTATCAGTATCATGCATGTTTGTTGGCTGTTGATAACTATGTGCTTTAATGAAGACTTACCATGATAGATGGCCAGGAAACAGCATCTGTGGATGTGTCTGGAGGTGTGAGGAGACCCCACTGCTTCCAGCTAACTCACTCAGAGCCAATACAGACCCTCCTGACCTGAACCATGTGACCAAGAGCAAGGCATTGCCAGGTGCTCAGAGGTTCAAGACTACTCTGGGCCACCAAGAGATAGAGCAGACTTTTCATGCCAGGTGTGGACAAGAGAGACTGTGGCTGAATATGGGGGAAATACACATAATGATGAAAAACAGAGGAAAACCTGAGGCAAAGGACATTGATCTGGTTGCAATGGCTTCCTCAATCTCTTCTCTCCATGGCATGTGTAAAGGTCTATTCTAGAGTCAACGCTTTCCATCAAGACATCAAAGCATCCATTTAGAGAACCCACATGGAAACTTTAGAAACTGTTAGATTATACAAAAGCCCTACTGTCTGGCTAGAATTTAACCACTCTTTCCATTTGCCCAAAGTCTTGCTGGATTTTACCAAGGAGATCTTCTCCTCCCTTCCTCCATAAAGACTGGAGATCTGCCAGGAAGAGAGAGGAGAAGGAGAGGGGCTGAAGGTTTTAGCAGAGTGGAGCTGAATTGTCACTTAATAGTGAATAAGGCATTGATCCAGCAATGAAGATATCTTCCAAACACTCCTAGGTATGAAGGAGTCATACTAGTTCTCAGTGTTCATATTTTGAATTTCTGCAATGGATTAGAGGATCATCAAATAGAGTTTTCTAGATGCTAGTCCACAAAGTCTTAGATGGAATTAAAAGAAAACTCAGAGAAAGTTAGAAATGGAAAAGTTCACATAATGATGAAGCATACTTCAGAAAGTTATAGGTGGATCAAAGTATCCTAGACCAGCGGCTGTCAAGTGTGGTCCCAGGTGGGCATCTCTGGGGAAACTTGTGAGAAATACAAATTCTTAGCTTCACCCTAGACCTACAGAATATGAAATCTGGGAGTGGGTCCAGTCATACTGTTTTAACAAAATTTCTAGGCACTCCAATAAAAGTGATGGTTTAAGAACCACTTTGCAATCTTTCTCATTCCAATTAGTTTTCTAATTTTCGATGAGGAAACCAGGTCCAAAGTAAATAAATGGCTTTCCCACTATCTTCCAGCTGAAGGTGTGAGCTAGAAAGAGAGAGAGAGAAAGGAAGAAAAAAAATTTAGTAATTTTACAAGTTATGACTTTAAAAAGAAGCTAGATTTCCCTCCAAAGGCAAAAAGAGCATTGATGCTTCCATTTCAAAAATCAGCCTTTTGACCCATCAAACGGGAAGACACATGTGATTCTGAGTAAAACTGCCTCAGAATTCCCACCTTCTACTGTCTGGCAAATAATAGGCACACCCAGTTAAATATTTGTTCAAACACAAGCCAGGTTCATGCAAAGACCACTGGCAAGTCCTCTGTCCATTTCCTCTACAATTGCTGGGACTCTGCCTGAGGTGTGAATATTTAGAGATCCCAACAAACCATATTCTTTTGCATGGAATAATTTTGACAAATAGTTCATTTTCTCTCCATCTCCACCCAAATGTTGTGAGAGATAGAATGAAAGGGATAAATCCATGGAATAAATTGAAGAAATGCTACCCATTTCAAAGAAATGGTCCCTAACATTGGATAAATATCCAATCAAAACATTTAGGCACTTCTGACTAATTTTAAGCAGCTGAATTGTTGTTTTTGCTTTCCCAAGAAACATTGAAAAAGTATTCTCTACATCTGTAAAAACCTTTCATCTTACAAAAAGACCGAAGCTAAGGTGAAAGAGGATCCCAGGGCAAGAGGATTTCAGAAATAAAACTCTCTCTTTCTCTTTCTTTCTTTCCTTCCTTCCTTCCTTCCTTCCTTCCTTCTTTCTTTCTTTCTTTCTTTCTTTCTTTCTTTCTTTCTTTCTTTCTTTCTTTCTCTTTCTTTCTTTCTTTTTTTGTGGCACTATGGTGAATAAAGATGCTATGAATACATGAAAAAAAATAAAGAAGAAATAAAAGAAAGTTTTTCAAAAAAAGAACTCAAAACATGAGAACACTTCTATAGAAAGAATGACCTCAAAATTAAGCAATTAAAAGGAACAGGTTGAGGGCTGAGGTTGTGGCTCGGCGGTAGAGCACTCACCTAGCATATGTGAGGCCCTGGGTTCGAACCTCAGCACCACATAAAAATAAATGTACTGTGTCCAACTACTACTAAAAAATAAATATTAAAAAAAAGGAATAGGCTGAGTCCATTCTGATTAGCTTTCCCTTTTTTTCCTCTCCATCAAATTCTTGACTACTTTGCTTGCAATGTTTTTCAGCTTGTACTTGGTCTTTCTCTAAATTAGCTGTCCTACAATAAGAATGTTATTTTAAATAATTTCAATTTTCTTTTATTTGTAATTTTTTTCTTAACATTTTTTCTTATAAATGCTTTTTTCTTAAAAGAAACAAAAGTAGGATCTGTACCAGGAGGCAATAGGGGCATGTTTTATTGGTGCAATAATAGTCACATCTAATGGTTAAAGCCCTTGGCATCACCAAGTACTCAAGGCTCATGGTACTATTAAAAGTCTTTATTGAAGAGCAACAGCAAGTAAATTATATAATGCAAAATCTTACAATTATACGTAATAAAAAATACTATACAATTAAGCTATTTACCTAAGAACCACAGGAATATTTGTGATCAAATAATTTATTTCAAATTCTTTATATGGTATACTTCAATTACTGACAAATTCTAGACCACATAAACAATTTAGGAGCTCAAGAAAAATGATTTTTGTCTGTTTCTAATACCATATTTTGTACCTACCTCAGTTAACTGAATAAGGTGTTTGAAGATAGAAACACTGCAAATTCACTTACTTTTTTAAGTGGTAGGTAAATGGTAACTGGACCCCAGTCCAGAAACAGCCTCTGTGGCCATCACATTCAGAGGGAAAAGCAATGATGAAGGTAAATTTCCTCAAACATCAGTTTTTTCTTCCCAGAAACCAATCTATCTATCCCTCTCTCTCTCTCTTTCCCTCTCATACACACACACACACACACACACACACAGACACACACACACACACTCTCTCTCTCTCTCTCTCTCTCTCTTTCTCTCTTTCTCTCTCTCTCTCTCTCTCTCACTGGTGTGGTACTGGGGATTGAATCCAGGGACACTATGCCACTGAGCTACATCCCCAGCCCTTTTAATTTAATTTTACCTTATTTTGAGATGAGATCTTGCTAAGTTGCCAAGGCTGGTCTTCAACTGGCGATCGTCCTACCTCAGCCTCCTAAGTAGCTGGGATTACAGTAGTGAACCACCCCCCATACCTTGGCAATTGTATTCTTTTTGAGAACGAGAATTCTTCCAGCCTTAAAGGGCCAATGCCTTCTCTCATATGTCAATCAAAGCAAGCAATGTACATTGTGGGAAAAAAACTTATCAACCATGATCATAAGCAATACAGCAAAGTCTTCAGCCAGGCTGCAGATTAGGCTGTCCAACCCTCCAATGTCCCTGTCATTTCAGGATCTGGAGCAACCACTATTTGCAGTGCTGTGTTAATGAAACAACACTCTGCACTTTCATAGTAATTAAAAAAAAAAAAAAAAGCAGTCCAAAGGTCCCACAAAGGCAAAAAAAAAAAAAACAAGTAAAGGGAAAATGGCCTTAAGGAGAGAAAGTCAGACCTCATGAGTAGCCATGTTAAAACTGGCCTGTAACTCTTGAAGGACCTTCTTAATTCCCACCTTCATAAACTGGGGCCAATAAACCTCCTTATAATTGGCTCAATTCTTCTCTGACCTGCATATTTTAATAGCACTTTTCTGAGCCTTGGGTGAAACATTCTCAGCCATATTTGAATGCTCTGGTTTTGAGAGGAGCATGAAATAGGATATGCTATAAAAAGTGTAAATAGTATTATCATGGAGTTGCAAATATACTAGTTAGATACACAAAGAAAAAAATCATCTCCCCCTTCCCCCGTAATCATCTGCTTTTCATTGTTGACAATATGAATCAACTCAGTCTGACCCACTAACTTAAACATGTGTTTAAGGGCACTTAGTCTCTGGATAAATGCTCATTTTTTTTTTTTTTTTAGTCTCTATTCCTCCCTCTGTTCCTGTCTAAGATGGCAGCTCAGTATGTACCTCAAGGTGATAAGGAAAGGTCGGAGGCTTGTCTTGACCCAATGTCCAATGTGGGCACTGGAGTTGCAGTTGCCTTAGCTCGTGGTTGTTCCTATGGAGGAGCCCTCCTCTGCTCTCTGGATGCCACAACAGTCTTGAGACATGGCCCTGATCCCCGGGGGTCTCTCTTATAGGTGGTGCACCCAGGAGACCTCGAGGTCAGGGGCCTGTCACTCCCAACACTGCAAACTCCTTCTATGCCAGGCAGCTCCATCAGTCAGACTGGGCATTTACACATGGCCCAGGGATTTTGGGATGCCTTCCCGTCCTCCACACAATAGCTGACAGAGGAACACCCTGCCAACCAAAGCGAGGCCTTCCTCTGTCACCCTCTGAGAGCAGAGTGGATGCCTCTTGCTGCCTACGTTTTCTCCACCCAGCCAACTTCCCCTGCCCTGGGTCCTCCTCTTTCCCTTGGCAGTACCCACCTTTGCCTCACCGGGGTTCCTGCAGCAGTGAAACCTGACTTGCTAGGAAAAGAAAAGACCTTGGTTGAACATTTCAGAAGTACTATCCTGATTACAATATGAATGTCCCTTAATAAGGATCCAAAGTGTCCCTGGAAGTGTGCCTTCCTTTCCTCTCCTTCTGCTCCCCAACTTGCATTCTGGTCTCCCAGGCCAGTGTTTTCCCTCTGATTCTATTTGATTATCAGCATCAATGAGGAGCCTTGTACAAACAGAGACTCCTCAGCTTACCCCTTCCTTAACAGTGTCTCAAGAAAAGCAAGGAAGTGATCTCACTCGCTCTTAGAATCTAAAGAAGTTTGATCTCAGATTAGAATAAAGGCCACCAGAGGCTGGGGAGAGTGATCCACAGTGGAAAAGGGGAAAGTTGGCCAGCAAGTGCAGGGATGCATCAGGAGGAGTGAGCGCTGGTGTTCTGTAGGATGGATACGGTGAGCTCTCTCAAGTCACCGGAACAAGGTTTTGAATGTACTCATGGAGGAGATGATAAAAATCTAAAGCAATGGATATGTTCATCACCCAGATTTGATAATTACACAATGTATACATGAATCAAAACATCACATTGTATTTCATAAATATGTACAATTATGTATCAATCAAGAAAATAGAAATTATAAAGACAAAAAAACAAAACAAGGTGCAAATTAGGGACTAGATGCTGCCTTTGGGCTAAGGAAGAGAGGAAATAGGGATTCATATTCATGTTCACAGTTCGCACACAAAGACTAGAAGGAAATATTGTTTTCTTAAATGGTAGGCAACCTCTTTATGTTAGTGAGAGTATGCAAGAAATAGAGAAGAGTTTTCCCGTTTACATGATTTTGTTTTGTTTTGTTTTTCAATGCTTCCAATGCCTTAACTCTCTGTAAATAAACACAATAAAGGGTTTTTGCTTTTGTTTGCATTTTTTAGTGGTTCTGATGATATGCCAGGTCAGGGAAGAAGAGGGACTACCAGAACTTTCTCAGCCCAGATCTGGTCTTATCCCACCACTAAAACCCTCCAAAGGTGCCCAATCATGGTTGGGGTAAATAGGACCCATTTAGCATGAACTGTGAGGCCATTTTTGATTGGCACCCTGTCCTGCTTCCCCATGCCTGAGGTATTCCAACTGCCCCTTCATGTCTTTGTGCCCTCTTCCTGCCTGTCCCGTCCTCCACCTCCTCACAACCTCCCACTATTTGAAGATGCAGTCGGACACCACTCTTTGTACACTCTGCCCTCCCCAGAATTTACCAGAATAAATAAGATTCTTCTCCTATGTCATGTTACATAATTTGGGGGTTACTAATCTTTCTCCCCTCCCGCCTGCTGGTCAAATGGCATTCCCAATGTTGTAGTTGAATTAATAAATAAACTTGAATTTCAGCTAATGAAAGTATTTTAAAAATAACAAACAGGAGAAAGCTCATTAGATCACTTAAATCTATACTCATAAAAAAAGATACATGTGTGTGTTTTAGTAAGCAAACAGCAAAATTATGGTCAGGATAATGGACCATAAGTGTTAAAGTGAGACTGCTAAGTATGTTAATAGAGAGATAAGAATCATTTGTAATTGGCTTGTTCTTTGGATGCCAGCAATACCACTAACTGGTTTCTCAGGCCCTGGACAATGTTAGACCTCACTCCAGTAAAGAAAGTGTTTTCCTTGTTTACACAATGAATTTGTTTGCAGAGTTTTGTTTTTATAAGCGAAACATGGTGGTTTTAAGTCTTTCACACCTAATATTATGTCATAAGGTAGAAATGAAACTAAATATGAGGTCCTACAGTTTATAAATATGATAGAAATTCATTCACACCAGCTATAGTATAATTCCAGCAACTCAGAAGGCTGAGGCAGGAGGATTGCAAGTTCGAGGCCAGCCTCAGCAACTTATCGAGGCTGTCATCAACTTAGTGAGACCCTGTCTTAAAATTGAAAATGAAAAAAACTGGGGATGCTGCTCAGTGGTAATGTGCCTCCTGGTTCAATCCCCAGTAACCATCCCCTGCAACACACACACATACACACACAAAAAAAAAAAGGAAAAGAAAAAAGAAATTCATCTTATCTACAGAATAAGAAAATAGCTTTTTCCTTTCTATATAAAAGGAAGAGGTAAGACTTTGTCCTCCATCTTTTTCTGTCTTGTCTTTCAATTTTTTTTAAGCCAGTTAAATTTAGGAGTGAGGGATTTCAACCTTTTTTAAAAGGAACACACAATTCTGCAGTGATTGAGGAAATTCGCTCTGTGAGGACTTTTTATTTTGTATTTTAAAAATAAAGTTGTGGTCATGATAATACGACTGTGTCATCTGATATCTAAGGTCTTCCTCGTGTTGACAACCTAGGTATATTCTGAAATGGACTCATCTAGATAATTCCCTGCTTCCTGCAGAAGAACTAACCAGTTATTTTTAAGCCCGGAAAATGCTAAATCTGATAGTAGATCAAAAAACAAATAAATAAACCTGGAACAGGATAACTTAATGAGGCTTAAATTCTCCAAACAACACCCGTTATTTCGACCCAGTGATCAGCTGTTAAGGATCACGCCCCCTGTGCTAACTCTCGGACACTGTGTCATCCACGGTGATTCATAAAAGAGTGAAAAAACAGACACCATGAGTAGTTTGAGCCTGCGGCCACCTACGAAAGGTGGCTCTAATGAGAGAATTAATTCTTTTTTTTTTTGCAAGTGATGAATCCCTTGAAATTGGAATCCAGAAAATCATATGTGGGAGTCGCTTCTTCCTTTGCTAATGAAGTGGGTGGCATTGTCTTCACCATCCAGCTGGTTTCTCAGAAACTGCAGTCAGCCTTCCATATAAACATAATTTCATTTTATGGGAAGTGAGTTCTCCCACACCACATGCCTAAGCTTCTTTAGATGTAAGTGGCAGGGCCATGAAGACCTATCTTCCTCCTGAAATGTGAAACCAGCCTTTCCAAATGGCTTCATATTTAACTATTAAGAGCAACAACGGCCTAAAATAAAAGTCCTTGGCATAATAACCATTTTTACAAAACTAATTCCCTCAGATAGGCATGTCCTAATGGACCAATAAAACTTGCCTTGTCGTGCCTGAGTGCGGTATTACCCCCACTTAGAGCTGGCTATAATTGGCAATCACTTTTCGGGGGGAAAGTGGGAGTTGGGGAGGCTTTATATAATAATGCTTCATACTGCGCTTCCATGAGGCCTTTCATCTGAAGATCTCAAAGCACTTGACAAACACTAATTAATACTCATGACACGCCAGTGAGGGAGGTAAGTATTATTATCCCCATTTCACAGATGAGGAAACGGAGGGTTAAGTTGGGTAACCCAGTGAGTCAGGGGCAGAACGAGCAGTTCCTAATTCCTAGTCTTGCGATCACACAGGCATTACAAGGGGTTGCCATTGGAGAGATAAAAGGAAACGCACCTCATTTTCAAATACCCCAAGGTGAAAACATCAATTATAAATGGGATTACAATTAAGCCATTTGATTTTAATGACAGTAATACCATTTTGTGATCTTCAAATTTTGTTATAAAAAATAGAAATATTATTAAATGTAGTTTCTTAGGCTCTGAAGTATAAATTAAGATGATTTTTTTTTATCATGGCAGAGGCCATACAGAAATTTATCTTGATTAATTTGATAAGGGGGCAAAAGTCCTAACTTCATTTTTTAGGGTGGTGGGTCAGATTCTTGCAGCGACTCTAAACTCCCTGAGGGTGGAGACCTGTCATTTTAGAGTTTGTATCCCAGTGCAGAGGATTATCAAACATGGTGCTCAATCAACGTTAGTTAAGCCCATGAAACCTACTAAGCACCAAGGTGCTAAGAGGACATGTGACAAGGAATAGGATAGAACCACAACCCAAGAGGTAAGATTAAATGAGAGACAAAAAAAAAAAAAATACAACCCAAGAAAGTAATTAAGAAATGAGGGCAGAGAAGATTGAATGAGCCAAGCGTTCAGTGTGGTGCCACCAAGTGGGTTCTAGGTTGTGAGGAATTCCCAGGTGATAAGATCATGACATCCAGAAGCTGCATCATTGCTTACAAACCATTACGTCAGTTTTCTTCAATGAGAGCCGATGGACCTCTAAGCAACCCATTGGGTCTTTTCTTTAACTCAGTAGTGCTGAATGTTGTAATGAATGCTGTTTTGGTCTAAGAGAAGACTTGGAATCAGCTTTGAGAAGAGCAGGGAGCCCACCATATTGGCCTGAAGATCTGGGTTCTCCAAAGTCTCTGCTAGTAGGTGGTATTCCATCTACCCCCATCTTTCCCACCTTCTACCCCCATCTTCACCTAGCTAATTCACAATTATTCGTTAGATTTCTGCTCAGACACAATTTTCTGACTCTTTAGCTCTGTGGCTATACCTTTTATGAAGTCTTTGCCTTTTTTCTTCCTAATAGCTATCACATTTTGTAATTAAATATCTGGGGTTTTAAAAATTAATGTGTTCCCTTCTTTCTTCTATCAACTCTGGCTCTAATTTTAAGAAGATCCATGTGTGTTTTGACTGTTATTATATCCTCGGCACCTAGAAGGTTCTCCATAAACATTTGTTGAATGAATAAACACTCTCGTGCTGCCAATTGCTGAGAAACAGAGAACTAGTAGCATTTGGGAAATGAGAAATGAGAAAAGCAGCCCCAAACCAGAAAAAAAACCCCAAACATCCCCTATTATGGCTGATGAGTGATGGCTGCTGCTTCACCAATTACGGCATTAGCCTCGATTGTTCTTCCCACCTAGCATGTAGCATGGAATAGTCCCTGCTACCTGATGGCGTCCTTGAACCCTCCCTAAAATCTCTTAAACTGGCCCATATCCTATAATAAGGTCTTTCTAACACACTGTTACTGAAATGCTCTGGGGTCCCTCATGGTATGGGGTCTTCCTCAGTGCAATGGGCCAATCACCCCAACTTTGTTAATACACCAACTTTCTGTCCCTAGTGATCTTTGATGTGGGGATATGGAAGATACAAAGTCTGTATGTAATAAGGCAGAAAATTGAAAGACAGCAGTTCAAATGTGTCTCTCTGCCCAAATGGTTTAGCAATTTGAAATATTTAGTTCCAGGCAGTCATTCAATCCTATTTTCAAGAGATTATTGAAACACTATGTTAACATAGATCATCCCAAATTATCAGACGATTAAAAAAAAAAAAAGATCTCTTCACACTGAATTTTGGAAAGCAAACTTTTAGGAATATGACCTAATTTCTTTCTTAGTGCTTTCCCATATATTCTTAAGTGAAAATATTCCTTGGAATTGTCCACCCACTTCAGAGTGAGGCAGCCAGGAAGAAGAAGGAAGCAGGTATTTTTAAGTTGTCAAAGTTGAGTTGCAGAGTGCCCACATCACACGTGGATAATTAGAGACGGATTGAAGTTCCTGTAAGAAACAGTTGTCAGGGGCTGGGGTTATAACTCAGCAGTAGAGCGCTTGCCTTGCACCAGTGAGGTACTGGGTTCGATCCTCAACACCACATAAAAAATAAGTAAAGATTTTGTGTCCATCTTTAAGAAAAAAGAAACAGTTGCCACGTTTCTCTCAACAGCTTCCTGTGTATTGCTTCCTCAATAGGAAGCTCATCTGTGCTTTCTCTGTTTTGTTCCCTGTCTATTCAGTTGCCTAAGCACATAAATACATTTGGACATTTGATGTTTTTTGCTAACTTCTAAGTCCAGTTCCTTCCTTCCCAACAATCCTAACTCTGCTCCATCCCTCCCTAAGATCCACAGCACGTTCATTCAAAACATTCCCAAAGCCCAGTGCAGCTTCTAGGAGTGTGCTGGGTGGGGTTCTCTCCTCCCTCATGTCCTGATCCCCTTTGGAGTAACATAAAAATGTTCGATTCCACCAACTTCCACTTGCCCCTGGAGCTCCGCCCTGAGTCTCTTCTACTGGTCCCATCTGCGCACCCCCAATCCTCCTTACTGCACAATGGCTTTAAGTTCTGGCTCCCCTGAAGTCAGTACCTCATAACCCCCACCACACACACACACACACACACACACACACACACACACAAATTAACTGCCCGTCTCTTTAGAATGGAGCTTTTGGTCAAACTTGGTATGATTCCTACATTTTCTACCTATTGTTTCCATTCCATTAAATTATCGCTGTTGCTTGTTGCTCTCTGGATCCACAAAGAATCTTTGCCAGGCAATCTCGGCAATCTATTTCATGCTTCCCCTCAGTTCTGGTAGCTTCTCAAGTCTTGTCCTACATATTTCAGTTTTCTTGCCCATTTCCTCTTGCTACTCCTCTCTTTTGTTTGTCTGTTGCTGGACTTGTTTGAAACTAAACTCGTTATCCACCTCTTCCCAGCCCCAAACTGATTCCCCACACCCTGCCTCCTTAAATTCAGGTCTTTCTTGCTAATCCCCTTTCTGTTTTCCTTGCCTCTAGCATTGAATCAATTTTCAAGTCCTATCCTTCCTTCCTCTTATTTCTATTCCTTCTTTATTCCCTTGGACCATTCCCAAGTCCCCTCTCTCTCCCTCCACCTCTTTCTTCTCTTCATTCTGTCTGCAAGATCATCACCAGGTTAATCTCTGCCAAGACTTATTTCAATTATGTCATCCCCCATTCAAATATTTCTTTTAAATAGTAAGGCTACATCTACCAAGTGTGGTTCAGGCTCTTTAGGGCTTAAGGGGGCACTGCCCTAACTCCCAGGAATAAGGGAAAGGAGAGGTTGCAGAGTCGGAAGCAGGATTCAGATGCGAATCTTTCAGGCTCCAGATCTAAACCTAATCACGAGGCTACCTTGCCTTCTTGCTAACCTCTATTCAAACATGTTTGTTTGTTTGTTTATATTTATATAGTACATGTACTCAAACATGTTTTTATATTTCTTCCGTACAACTGGACACAAAGTTCCACTGCAGTAGGTGTGGGGTAAGAACCCAGTATTCGAATTTCTGACCAGTTCCCAGGTGCTGATTCTAATGACTCCAGTCTAGGGGCCACACTTTAAGACCCCTGCAATCAGAGGAAAACTTCACCACGTGCTCAAAGATGCAGACAAAATGACTATTTAAATCTATGAGGATTAAAGGTCAGCCAGAAAATCCTAAATTGCCCCTCTATGGAAATATTTTCCAGAAAGTGTCAGTCCCCTTCCTACCTAATGCGATGAAGTGCTCTGACCCTAATTGAGGATTTCCTTGTGAGTGTGAATCTTGCCATGCCCTAGGGTGATCCTTCTAAACCACAGGATAATTAATTTCTGTTTCTTTTATTTTTTTAGTTACCCTGTTTTTAGTAACTTGTTACACAATAACAAAGAACTAAAACAGGAGAGACGGGGGGAAAGATCCGTGAATATTATTTGACTTATCATTTATGGGATGTGTGCCCCACCCTCCCCTCACTATTAGGTACTTCCTGAGGACAAAGACTTCTGCCTGTGGTTTCATTGCTGTGACCCCAGAGTTTAGAAAACTCCAAGTACATAGTAGGCAGTCAGTTAATATTTGCTAAACCAAGTAATAATGGAGAATGTGATTTGAGATGGTTTGGCAATAGGAGATATAAAGGCTGAGATGGGGAGAGGACCATTATTGCAGTGGAAGAACAGATCTTGGTAAAGAGGCAGAAGGCAGGAGTCCTGGGCAGGGGCGGGAGGATCAAGATTTTGCCCCATTGTGGATTTTGAGGGGTGGAAATGGCAGCCCTTAGAGGAAGCAGGGTGGGTGCTTTTGTTCAGACTCAGCCAGGGCAGGCTAATTCAGCAGGCAGCCCGAGTGCTGAGGGTTTTTAACAGCAGACAGACCCGGTAAGAACGGTAGTAAGCATTTCATTTGTGTTCCAGGGCCACTCATATTATTCTTTAGATCTTATATGTTGGTGGGTTCTTTTTTTTTTTTAAGTTTCGCTGTATTTTGCTCTAATTGTTAAATATGATTAGCTCTTATGTAACCAGCATAACTCCAAGGGAGGAGCTCCTTTTTCAGTTCTTTTGATCTATCGTTTACTTTTACGACATTGTCATGCCAGCCACGGCTCCCTTGTATTTTGCCTCAGCTGCTCTCAATACCACCTTCTCCTCCACTTTCTTCCCCTGCAATTAATAAATACTCTTTTCTCCGATTCCCTTCATCCGATGCTGAATGGGTCGTTTTTGCCTTTGTCAGTTCATTCAGTCCCGAAACACATGGCTTTGTCACGGTTGATAATAACTGACTAGCAATATTTATGTGACATTTCATCTCCAGGGCTTTTCACATTTCTTTAAGACCTCTTTTGTGGGTGTCCTTTTTCCCCTTCTGCCTACATCATATTCAAAGTATCCGTTTATTTTTCACTTCAAACATTTTCGGTATCATTTTTTTCCTCTTAAATATATTTTATTAATTCTTCTCCAGTTCTAACTCTCCCCCTTCCTGTTGTGTTTCAGCTGTTGTAGTTTCTCAGTGTCTTACAAGAACATTGTCCCCCAGATGATCCAGGTTCTCTTGCCCTGTTTGCCCAGGAATCAGCTTGGGTCTTCCATGAGCATGAATATCCCTTCTCCCGACATTTTACCTTGTGTCTATAGAATGGTTCAAGGTTCATGCTGCTGTTTAGCCTAGCCCTTCATAGTTTCCTCCAAAGCTCTTATTTTTAAAAGAGAACCAAATGGAAAACCACAGTGGGCCAAATCCTTCGGTAGAAGGATGGAGAATGCCTGAGGATGATGAAGCCTGTTGACGTGAGAATATTTCATATTCTCAGAAAAGTTGGGTGATTTTATCTATTTCCTTTATAAGAAGCGACAAAATACTCAAATAAATGTTTTGACAGCTTTTCAGGGCCATCGAGTTTTGAAATAGAGAACCACAAGAGTAATAAAACTAGACTCCTTCTAAAGACAGACAGCTCTTCTGAAAGAAATGCATGAACCCCACATTTTACATTTCATTGTGAAAGCATGTGGGATTTTAGAAAAGTATCCACCTTCAGCTAACACGCTGTTAAAGAAAAGGGGGTAACAGGATAGTTTCTGTATTATCGTTTTATTTGATTTCCAGTTTTGAAGATTTTTTTCCCTAAGCATGAAAACATTCAGACATATAAATCACTTTTTAAAACCTAGATTTCTGGCTTACTAAACCTGAGAGCAAGCTGAAAACATGCATTTCTCTTTGGAAACTAAGCCCTCAAATGCTATGATCAAAGCCACTGAATGAACGGTTTGAGAAGCACACTAAGCATGTTTTGCCATACAGGTACACTGGTAATTGTATAATTTCAAAAGGCAAGAATATAGAGGAAAACTGCCTGTGCAGCTCTGTAAAGAATATACTTTTCTAGAATGTAAGATTGGGTTCAAATTATAACTCTGCCACTAAGAAGGTATAACCAGCCATTCACCAACTTCCTTGTTGGGAGGAACAAAGGGCTTTCCATTCTGAACCTAGAAAGCATGGGCTACAAGCTCTCTTGAGGTAGTAGGGATTTTAATGCCCAAGGCCACCTTATTAGGAAGAGAAAATATTATCTCTTTGACTCACAAAATGGAAAGCTATTTTTTTAATGAAAAGCTAATAATCAGAGAGATTGAAGATCTGGTTCTCTGTCATTCCAAAACTTTTGCTCTGGTCTACCAATATATTTGTGCATTCTGGGATATCTGTATTGAATATTGCTTGAAGGGAGCCATTGCCTGGGATTCCTTTTATATATATATATATATATATATATATATATATATATATATATACACACACACACACAGATTTTCCAGTGTGGCCTCTGTTGCCTGGGAACCAGCCCTCCATACAGTCAACATATCCACATACCCTGGGAAGATACAAATTGGGTGCAATATAGTTATGTATTTTCTCTTCCACAAGAAGAGTTAGGAAATAATTTAAAAATTTTAAAAGACCATAAAGCTCTCTGCAAATAAAAAAAGGTAAGATACTTCATAGCATACACTGAAAATAAAAAGTGCTATAGAAATGTGAAATAATAATATTGTGAATCACCTATATTCTATAATAATAAGCACTGTTTAAATGGTAAGTAGAATAAAATTAAAAAATGTACTGAATGAGTTGACTCATAAATGTATTATGCTTCCTATATTTCATTATATATCGGACTTGCTCCAAAAAATGAAGAAAGCAAATACCTAATGTTTCTTTTACTCATTTTAGAGCTCTGCTAGTCATTGTAACGCTATAAATCATGGCATATCGAGGAAGAGGTGGCCTTCACCCATTATCTATTACTGTGTGACAAACTACCCCAAGCCTTAGTGTCCAAAGTCAGAAAGCATTTTATTACCTCTCATGATAATTCCATGTGTTTCCTGGGCTCAGTTAGGCAATTCTGTTCCATATGTAACTGGGGCTCTAGTTGTTTAGAGGGGTTGCAATTGGGTTGCAATGCCCAAGACAATCTGCTTTTTGTGAATAGCAGTAGGTGCTAGTGATTGTCCAATTGCTTAGTTGGGGCTAACTGAAGTGCCTCTGTGGCCTTTTACTGGCCTCACTGAGGGATTTATACTGCTCAGATCACAGTGGCTGGAAACATTCTTTTTTTTTCCTGTCAGTTTTAAAATTCCTTTACTTCTCACAATAATCAAATGGGAAAACAATTCAAAAATCACAAATAATACAGCAATCGCTATAAGACTGAATTGGTGTGGAGAGCAAAAATAAATAGAATCCATTCTAAAAGGAAGAAGGGATTAAGTGGTGAGAAGAACAGTGGCTGGAAACATTCTAAGCAGATCAGTTCCAAGATGCATACATTTTTTTGAAGCTCTGCTTGTATTACATTTGCTAATGTCCCATCAGCCAAAGCAAGTCACGAGAGCATGCCTAGATGTGGGGAGGAACTACCAGTCATGAATCCCTCGAGTTGTGGTTGAATGGAAGCCATTACTGGAATAGTCCACAGCGCCATAACTAACCTTGCAAATATCCTCATATCCCTGGGTGGCACAGAAGCAGATGGGAACTTGGCCACCAGCACCATGATAGCAATGATTGAAAATAGAAAACTGTGGGGCTTAACACAATCATTAAGTGCAAAGAGCTTCAGTGAGAACCTGTGTGGAATGGTAGCAGAGACCAGCCAGGAAGACTGTGACTTGTGTACAGGACAGAACCATTATACCCCAGCACTCTATCACCCTCCTGTATCTCAAGAATGCATTGAGCTGCATAAAGACATTTTTGGTGACTTTAGCAACAGGTACTGAAATTCCTCATGTTATAAGAACTTCAAAAAACAGATGATCATACAAACCGGTTCTCCAGTTCAATAACGTGTTTGCAATTTTTGGACTTTTCTGTGCCTTCATAAGATTGCCACCCCCACATTTGAATTGCTTCTGACATCAAAGGGGAGGGGGAGCCATCGTAGGCCAACTGGAAGCAAAAGCTTTTCTAGAAATTTCAACTGATTTCCTGTGTCTTGTCAACTAGAACTGATTACCCCAGTGGCAAAGGAGGCAGGACACTTTGCAATTCAACATATTTTTGGATTCCATAGTAAGGAAGTTGGGGTGGGGGAGGAGTTATATTGCTTTGTAAGAATATCTGTCACAACCCTGAATGGGAGTAACCTCAAAAGAATGGGAAACCCTAAAGTATCTGAGATCAAGCACCTATGATCCTGATAGAAAGGGATCTGGAAATTCAAATTAAGTTATTTTAAAGAAAAATAATGTTCCATACAGCTGCGGTGATTGGGTAATCTCTCTAAAGGGTTAGTCCCTGGCACATAGCAAGTGCTAGTAAATGTTAGCTGTTGTGGTAAAGATGATGTAATAATGGTGGAGATGGAGATATTAATTATTATTACCACTGGCATAAGATAAATTAAGATTTACACATTCATCTAACAAACATTTATTGGGTGCATTTTTATACAAGAATCTTTACAATCTAAGCCCTAGGAAGCAAAGAGTTTAATGGGTGATTCATATTATTGGGAAAAATACAAGTATTTATTTTGGATACAGTATGAAGAGAGAAGTTGGGTGCTTTTGGAAGATATTCCTAATGATTCAGAATGCAATGCACTCTCCTCCAGAACAAAACTGTGGATGTGGGAAACACAGCAACACTAGTAAAAAGACTATGTTTACTCTGGTAAACAAACAAACAAACACATAATGCTAAATTGACCATCTATAGCAGTTCAGTAATAGAAAGGTATTTTGTTGCATTAACAATTTCAGTAAACGTTTAATTAAAACAAGGAAATAAAGGTATAAAATGCATTGAAGCAAGAGAGAATATCACTGTTAAGACCCATCAATTTTTGGTTGTTTTATTATTTTATTTGATTTGGTTTGACTTTTAGAGTCAGCAAAACATTAAAGCAACACACACACACACAGACACACACACACACTCACTCACATTCCTCTGCAGACAGTTTCAGCTGTGGGATGTGTCTGCTCATTGTAATTAAAAAAAGACCCAGGTTACTGCTAAGCCCAGACAGGTCTGCTGGGCTGCCTCCAAGGTCCCAGGCTGAAAATGCTGAGGAAAAACCTAAGCAAGGAATACAAGTACCAAACCTGCACAGAAGTTTCCTAGGTGTCAGAGGAGGCAGAGTAAAGTGTGATGGAGGTGGGGAGAAGAATGGCTGACAGAATTAGTGGGAAGGATTTCTTGAGAGGGCATAATGCTGGTTTGGCATGGCCAGGAAAACAACAGAATGAGGGAAATAAACATTTACTGAGAAAAATACAGAATGTGCTTCTTTAGAAGAAGAATATGGTCTGAAGCTCCTTCTCCTTCCCCCAAAAAGGAGGGAAAGGAAAAGGAAGGAAAGAAGGAAATGGGGGAGAAGAAGGAGAGAGAAAGGAGTAAGACATCAATCAAGAGAAAGGCCAAAGAGGCTGGGGAATGTGGATCAGCGGTAGACTCCTTGCCCAGCACATGCAAGGCCCCAGGTTCCAGAGAAAGGAGGAACACTGGCCAATCACAATGGTGCCTACCTGTAACCCCAGGGATTCTGGTGTCTGCAGCAGGAGGAAAGCAAGTTTGGGGCCAACCTGGGCAACTTAGTGGGACCCTCACCAGCTCAGTGAGACACTGTCTCAGAAATTTTTTTTTAAAGGGCTGAGGATGCAGCTCAGTGGTAAAGCAGCCCTAGGTTCAATCCCTAGTCCCAATCCGCCTCCTCCTCCTCCTCCTCCTCCTCATCATCATCATCATCATCATCCAGGACATAGCACAAGGAGAGATAAGGAGAAGTGATACACTATCAGGCTACACTTAAGTAAAGGATGGAGACTTGGCCAGAAAATGAGGAGCAGAGAAGGAAAGAGGACACCTGCTATGGTTCTCTGGGCCTTCTAGAAAAGAGAACATGACCCACACGGAAAAGTACAAGAAAGGTGATACTGTAGACATCAGGAACGTGGGTGCTTTCCCTGAAGGAATGAATGCCCACCAAAGGCGCCACGGAAAGACGGAAGAGTCCACGGTGCTCCCAGCATGCTTTGCTGCCAACAGGTCAAGGGCAGGATTCTCAGCAGGAGACTTAATATGCGCGTCAGGCCCGTGAAGCACTCTCAGAGCTGCGACGGCTTCCTGAGCGACTTGAAGAAAATCATGAGAGGAAGGAAGGCAAAGAGGAGGCTCTTGGCTTCCCTGGAAGCACCAGGACAGCACACTTCACGAGAACCCATGGCAAGGAGCCTGAGCCATAGGGCCTAGTAGGGAAGACAGAGAATTCATGGCATAGTAGGGAAGAGAGAGACACGGATTGTAAAAATAAACAAACAAACAAATAAATAATAAATAAAAGGCAAAAAAAAATGTTTTTCAGAGCTCTTTGAATCCACAAAATATGGTTAAAAAACTTAAAGGAGAGAGTGCAGTGTGAATCACACTTTAACATTGATGTTAACATCATGTAAAAATTCTGTCTACATGCTAGAGATAAGTCTGAAGGACTCAAATAGAAGAGATATTGAAAATAAAGTAATGCAATTATTAAAAAAATAGCTCAAAATATGTAGGGCCGGGGGTAGAAGATACTAAGAATTGGAGAAAAGAATCAGATTTCAAATTTATAGCTTTTAATTAAGCACCTACTATAATTCAGGTCTGTCTTAAGAGAAACACCACACACACACACACACACACACTAACACAAACACACACACATGTGCACACACTCACACCCACACACATGGGATGGAGCTGTGAGTCTTGGAAAATGGTAACAGAGTTGGATATAGCCTAAAAGTAAAATTTTAAATGTCAACTATTTAGAATTAACCTGAAAGGGAGTAGAGTTAAAGGATGCTTGGTTAGGTGTATGTTGTAGGAGTGGGGAACATGACTACAGAGAAGGAAAGTGGCCCCGTAGCAGGAGTAAAATTCATCAACAAATAATAATTAAGGTTGAAAAAGTGGGGCATGCAGGAGGCTAGCTTTTCTAACCATGTTGCACATTGATTACTTATTCTTTCAGCTAGCCAGTCATCAAGTGCTTATCTAAAGTTCACTGCACCAAGCCCTAGTTAGGTGTTAGGGTCTGAAGGCAGGAAACGTTCTCTGCGATGAGAAAGGAGAACCTAACACAAGGCAGGCAGGAGACTCGAATTCGGGGTGCTGTTCGTGACAAGAACCCTGCTGGTCCCTGAGTACCTGAGCATATTGCTTCATGGTGACAGTTAAAGCCAATATCTTACAAATTGGAAAAGTTGTTGGAAACCCGGAAAATTGCTCACTCTCACTTCATTGGACAAAAATTTTAATTTAATATCTTAAGAAATTATCAAAGGACTTTATTTTTTAATGACAAGGAAATCTTTCAAGAGATCCAGTCTCTTAGCATGTAGAAGGAAAATAACAGTAAAGGGGAAAGAGGGAACAGTCCAATCATATGCAGTACATATAAATGGCCAAAAACCATACAGAAATGTTCAACTCTGCAAATAGCTAAGATGGAAATGTAACCTATGAAAGTAGCTAAAATGCTTACAATTATAATTATTGTTTAAAGAAATAGGAAAGTGGATATTCTGAATCAAAGGATACATAAGAATAAACTGGCATAATATTTTGGAGGTAATTTAGCAATATGTATAAATATGCTTAAGATAAACAAATATATCATTTGGCTTAGTAACTTTTATTTTTTTATGAATGCATTCTTTAATATATTTATTTTTTGCAGTACTGGGAATTGAACCCAAGGATGTTCTACCACTGACTGAGTCACATCCCCAGTCCTTTAAATTTTTTCTTTTTTTTTTTTCTTACCAAGTTGCTAATGCTGGCCTCAAACTTGTGATCCTCCTGCCTCGGCATCCCTGGTTGCTGGGATTAGAGTCATGAGCCAGCTTGATTTAGCAATTCTCTCAGCACTTGATTTCAAGGATTTATTTATAAGTGCTTTCAAATTTTATATATAATCTTATTCAACATATTTTGATATAGCATTATTTTTAGTAGCAAAATAATGGAAAACAACATGAACAAGCCACAAACTGGAAATTGTGACCCACCCATATGCAGATATTAGAAGCCATGTTTTTAAAAAAGAATATTTTGAAACATGGGGAAATATATTTTCTCTAACATTTACTGGGAGAAAAAGATGTACATCTTTTAATCAATGTAATCCTAATTTTTATAATTGACAAACTCCAAGAGATTTATTCTTAACTACCACTGATTCCCCCCATGAGCCATAGAAGACATTCAATAATTTTTATTGAATATATATATATATATATATATATATATATATATATATATATAC